>NW_027527808.1:3783222-3820298 GCF_008692635.1 Crocuta crocuta
GTCGATAGTTGTTGGGAGTTGGGAGTATGGACGGATTGCAAAATGGCTTGTCGGGAATTTTTTTCAAAAAGATGAGACTTTCTAAAATTGGATTATGGTGATGGTGGCATATTTCTATAAATTTACTAAAAATTGTTAAATTGTACATTTACAATGGAATAGCAAATAGCTAATTTTATGGATGAAACTTTTACTTCAATAATGCTGTTTCCAGAAAGCTATGGCATTCACTGTAACACAAAGAACAGGCTCAGTTTAACTGAAAACATTACAAATCTACCAATTAAATCTGTTCCATTTAAATGCCATTGAACAGTTAGGAAAAAAAAAACTTGCATAAATTCCTACCTAATCTATTATTACCAAATCTATTTTGTGAATCTGGCCAATTGCTTCAAGAAAATAGGCCACTCTAACACGTCAATTAAAGTAATCTGAGTAGCATCAAGCTTGAGTTGAATTGATAACAAGACAATAACTTCTACTCCTGAAGGTAAATTTTAATTGATTTTAGTTGTACGTTCTTTACTTTTGATATTCAGTTAGAAGAAAACTCAGCATACAAGTAGTACTTTTAAATGTAGTAAAATAAATTTCCGGATGATTTTCTTTTCTTTTTTTTTTTTTTTTGAAATCGTAAAAATAAGGAGAAAAAAATCCAAAATTTAATTTTAGAGCTTCATTGATGGCATGACATGTATGAATTTTCATTTTTTCACTGAACTAGTTAATGTATTTCAAGGAAAGAAACCTTTGATTCAAACATTAAAAGCTTTCTGTGTAAAACTATAAGGGTTTGAAATTATATTTTGCTATTTGCTATTCAATTCAAGAAACAATGTAGATACTGTACTGTATTATTTGTTCCTCTTTCCATGTGATATATAATACACCACTTACCCTGCTTTCTTCTAGGCTATCAAATGGACCTGGTGGATCATCCAGACAAAGAAATTCTCTCACTGCAAGGCTTTTAAAAGGGAAAATAAAATAAGCTGGGATACAAATAAGTTTACAAAAGAGAGCAAAAAGCAAGTGTTACTTTGAAGCCATACAGTGTTTTAAACAAATTGGTTTTGTGGACATACTAAAAGCAGTAAGTTGGTATATGTGTTTTTACATAAACAACATAATACGAATATAAAATTTATAGAAGATACAAAGACTTTAAGCCATTTACTAAGATCTTATGAAGACAGAGATTATGAATTCATGCTAACATAAAAACTGCAAGACAGAAAATATAAGCCAAAAAATAATGGTATATGAGACCAACCTAAATGATTAATAGAAACAGTATTACTTCCAAAAAAATATTAATTTAAAGTAGTCTAGGGGCACCTGGGTGGCTCAGTTGGTTAAACGGGTGACTTCAGCTCAGGTTATTATCTCACAGTTTCTGAGTTTGAGCCCCACGTTGGGCTCTGTGCTGATAGCTCAGAGCCTGAAGCCTGCTTTGGATTCTATCTCCTCTGTCTGACCCTCCCCCGCTTACACTCTGTGTGTCTCTCTCTCAAAAAGAATTTTATTCAATTTTATGCAATACATCAAAAAATCATTAAAAAAAAATTTTTTTTAAAGTAGTCTAAAAATGTCATCGTCTTGTTATGAAGAAATACAATTTCTAATTTATACTTTGTTTCTTCTTCAGGAGGTGCTTCTAAAGTATTTACTCAAAAAGAAGTTAAAGATTTTTCTTGCAATCATGTTTACTACAGTAATTTAGTTAAATATTTTCACTACAGAATTTAAGAGAAAAAAATTCTATAAAAATTGCAAAATAATGCAATACAGCTGACCCGTCAATCACACAGGGGTTAGGGGTGATGACTCCCTGTGCAGTTGAAAATCTGCATGTAACTTTTGACTCTCCAAAACCTTAATTACTAATAGCCTACTGCTGACTGGAAACCTTACCGGTAACATAAATGGTTAATTCATACATATATTGTGTATTATATACTACATTTTTACAATAAAGCAAGCTAGAGAAAGAAAAATGTAAGAAAATCATAAGGAAAATACAATTATAGTACTATGCTGTTAAGAATCTGCATATAAGAGGATCTATGCGGTTCAAATCCATGTTGCTCAAGAGGCAACTGTAATATGGACAATATGATTTTTTGATGTATTGCATAAAGATGTCACCTGTATACTGAGAAGGGAACAGGATGCTGGGGTTCATACAGGTGAGACAGGCTGATGATCACAGGGGATGGTCATGAATAGCTAAATAGGACAGAGAGTGAAATCTTTCCAAAAGAAAAAGCAATATGAATTAATATAGAGAAGTGGTGTTAAGAAATTGATCCAGAAGACTCCAAAGAGGAGTAAATTTGTGGAGTATAAAATCTTGACAATATAGGTAGTAAAGGACACACATTCGGAGAAACTGAGAAAAAAGCTGAGTACTCATAATCATGAAATCATAGAGATGGAAAGGATCTTAAATGTGATCTAGTTGCTTTTTAAAAGATGTGATCCATAGTATGCTTTATATCCTTTCCATGTGTTCAGCCAAGAATACACTTAAACACCTCCAGGCTTAGGGAATGTTCCACCTGTTAGAATAAACCATCCTATGCTTGAAAAATACGGAAAATTAGAGAATTTTCTTTTTCACTAAGCTGGGATCTTTCTCCCTGCAGCTTCTGTTCATGAATCTTAGTTCTTCTTTTGGGCCGTTCAGGGTAACTCTTTCACATGATAACCCTAAAGTATGTAAAAAATGTTGTATTTCCTCTAACTTTGTATTTCCCCAAAGCAATACTAATTCACTAATATTTTTTCTCTTATCCTGTACAAAATTTATTGAATACTTAAAGCCTATATGGTCTCTGCATTCATGAAGTCAACATTTCCCCCTAGTTTTACTGAAGTATAACTGACAACTAACTGTATATATTTAAGGTGAACAACTTGATTTAAGCACTCATTTGAAATGTGAACTATAATCAAGCTAATTAACATACCCATCACGCTACATAGTTATCGTTCCTAATATTTTCAAAGTACATTGCACACACAGGGCTTTCCCATACTGTGTTTTAATTTTCACAATAAGCATGTGAGGAGAGGACAGGCATTACATTTCCATTTTGCAAATGATACCAAAGTTCAGAGAGTTAAGATGACCCATACAAGGTCACAAGATTTTAAATCTGTCTTCTGAGTGAATATATGTGCCTTTTTCTACCTTTAAATTCTTTCCTGTTATGTGTTGGTTCATTTGGATTCTTTACCCTTGGTCACTTCTTTCAGACTGCACTCAACTTGACTGTCATCCTTTAACCAAGGCCTCTAATAGCAAAGAAAATAGGACCACTCTAGATTCTTTTGGTTTAGATATTATACTTCTATCCATCTATTATTTATATTAGAGAAACAACTATTAGGCAAAAATGAGCCACAGGAAATAAATTGACCTTGGGACTGAGAGGTCAAAAGTCTGGATGAAACCCTGAGAACAGCCTTTAAGACTGATTAGGAAAGTGCACATAGAAGGGTCTTTTTATCTTTTTAACACTTTCAGTGTATGATAACCCAATATGAGACATGGTTTTCTTATAGGCTGATGGCCAGATTTCTTCATTCTTTAGTAACATTACAAATTAATTATTGAAATGCTGCTACTAGGAAAGAAAAAGTAGGTAAAGGAATATATGTATCTCTTGTTATATCCTTGATTTATATAAGAAATTTAGCCCAAGGTCAACAGTGATGTTGACAATGTACCCAGCTGTAGAAATCTTTTTTGGAGTGGCTATTCTATTTCATTCTCCTTCCCTAAACATCTTTATGATCTGCATTATATCTCCATGACTTATTTATAACTAAAAATCTGTACCTCTTAATCCCCCTCACCTAATGCACAGCATAGGGAGTAATAGTCAGTAATAATGCAGTAATTGCAGTGACAGATGGTAACTAGAGTTATTGTGGGAATCATTTCGTAATGTACAAAAATACTGAATCACTATGATATACACCTGAAATTAGTGGGATATTGTATGTCCATTTATACACTTCAGGAAAAAGAGAAAAATCTTTATGATCTCTAGCTCTCTAGAGTTCTACTTAAATGAAATCCAATGGATTCCCTAAGTTTTTTTTCAATATAGTTCAAGGTTATATTCCATGCCCTACTTTCTTTAATCTGTAGCAGAAAAATGAACTTTAAAACTAGCTTTACAACTCTGATTTATAAAATACTTTTTCAGCTGTTCACTATTTTTCTTCTGTTTCATTGGGACTCAGGTGTTAGAGAAAGAGTCAATATGCTCAAACACTATTCCATAGGAGAGGGGCACAGAAGAATCTCTGGCAGATGGTGGTATTTGAGAAAACACTTTTTCTCAGACATTCGGATACCTTTTTTTCCCTAGAAAAGGAAACCGTTACCCTCACTTGAGAATCACTGATTAGAAAACTTTATTTAGATTTGATAAACAGTTTACTGCCTATGTGTGTCATGGTTCTGCTCAGCGATTTCCTATATATTATAAATGTAAGATTTGTTCTTTCTATAATTTTTATTTTATTATTTTATTTTATTTCTTTAGAGAGACAGAGAGAGAAAATGTATTCACTGGGCTTGATGCCAAGACCCTGAGATCATGACCTAAGCCGAAATCAAGAGCTGGATTCTCAACCGACTGAGCCATCCAGATGCCCCATCAAAGTATGATTTGTGAATGAATAAAATGAAATTAAGTAAAATATAAACACCAGAGTCTATATTATTAAATATCAATTAAATAGAAGTCGGTGTTTTAGAAAAAAATCTTACTCTTTTTTTCCCCCTTCGTTCACTGATAGGTCCAGTATAGCTCCCAATCTCTCTTCTGTATTCAATCTGTATTACTTTTGCTTCCATTTGGCCTTGATAATAAAGGTAGGAAAAACATTAGGATAAAAGAGAAACCTATCTAGGGGCACCTGGGTGGCTCAGCTGGTTAACTGTCCAATCTCAGTTCGGGTCATGATCTCACAGTTAATGAGTTCGAGCCCTGCATTGGGGCAGTGGAGAGCCTGCTTGGGTTTCTCCTTTTCTCCCTCTCTCTACTCCTCTCCCAAGTGTGCTTTCTCTCTGCCTCTCAAATAAGTAAACTTAAAAAGAGAGAGAAATCTCTTTGACTAAGAAAAATCCAACAATCTGGAATGAAAAGGTAAAAGCAAGACTGTATCTTTCTATTCCCATTATTATCTAGAATAGCTTTTAGGTGTTTGGCAAAACTCTTATATTTATTTTATTATTAAACATTTTTAATGTTTATTTTTGAGAGAGAGAGAGAGACAGAGAGAGAGAGAGAGAGTGGGAGGGGAGTACAGAGAGAGGGAGACACAGAATCTGAAGCAGGCTCCAGGCTCTGAGCTATTAGCACAGAGCCTTGAAGTGGGGCTTGAACTCATGAACCATGAGATGATGACCTGAGCCAAAGTCATATGGTTAACCAGCTGAGCCACCCACACTTCCCAACTCTATTTTATTTTGTAAAAATGTTCATTTATTTATTTTGAGAGAGAGAGAACACTCGAGTGGGGGAGAGGCAGAGATAGAGGAAGAAAGAGAATCCCAAACAGGTTCCATGCAGTCAGTGCAGAACTCAGTCTCACTGTGAGATCATGACCTGAGCTGAAATCAAGAGTTGGATGCTTAACCGAAAGAGCCAACCATGCGCCTGGGGAAACTCTATTTTTAAAATTGAGATCACTTGTTGACTTAACATGAAGATAAGGAGACCACAGATAGGTATCCCTCAGCATTTTTTATTATCAGAGCAAATTTGTCCTATAAGTTGATCTCTTCCTCTGATACTCTAAAAAAAATCTTTAAGAGTTTTTATTTTCAGACTTAAAAAAAAATTATTTCACCAGGTGACCTTTCATCTTCTATTTATTATTATATTTTACTTTTTTCTTTGTTATGTACCTGTTTACATTTCACAATTTTTAAAAAAAATTGTAATTTAATAGCTAAATGTGCCCTTTATCTCAAAATGTGTATTTTATCTTACATTTTTTTTCCAATGTTTATTTTTAAGAGACAGAGCGTGAGTGGGCAAGGGGAAGAGAGAGAAGGAGACACAGAATCCGAAGTAGGCTCCAGGCTCTGAGCTGTCAGCATAGAGCTCGATTCAGGGCTCAAACTCATGAACCATGAGATTATGACCTGAACCGAAATCGGATGCTTAACCAACTGAGCTATCCAGGCACCCCTCAAAATGTGTATTTTAAAAGAAAAAAACCCTTACAACTAAAGCCTACAATTCACTAAAAGGTCAACTGAGAACCAAATGAAAAATGTACTAAAAATACTAGTTACTAATTCTGTCAAAATCAAATTAAGCACAGAAAGTCACTGCATGAAAACATTACTGAGGTATTTGGGACAGAAATGTTCTATCAGTTAATATTTCTCTTCAGTATTCTCTACCAGCTAAAAGACATTAACAGAAACTTGATGTTAAATACAACCTGAAGGATAAGGACTCAGGAATCAAGGCTGGTGACAGTGAGGGTCACACTGGAAGAGACGGGCTGACTAGGTGTGAGGCTGAAGGGCTCATGTTTACGTCCCTATGATAGGTGTGAAGGCCTACAGCAAGGGTTTACTTTAGACCCTGCAGATCTCTTCCCTAGTTACTAGCCCAGTTCTGTTCCTATGTTCAGTTTTATTCCTTCTGATCTAGAGCACTTAAATGTTTTATGTCAAACCCAGCTTAAAACCCATCTACACCTCCTATGGCAAGAGGGAACAAAGCCAAGATGAAACACCTGCCTATATTCTAGGTTTGTCTTTCCTAACTGACACCTCAAAGATGGTACATCTCATGTCTACTTCTTTCTTTTCTTTTTTTTTTTTTTAATGTTTTATTTATTTCTAGGAGAGAGAGAGAGAGAGACAGTGTGAGCAGGGGAGGGTCAGAGACAGAGGGAGTCACAGACTGAAACAGACTCCGGGCTCTGAGTTGGCAGTCAGCACAGAGCCCGACGTGGGGCTCGAACCGTCGAACCGCGAGTACATGACCTAAGCGAAAGTCGGATGCTTAACCGACTAAGCCACCCAGGCGCCCCAACATCTCATGTCTATTTCATGCCTCCCTGCCTTTAGTCATGCTTGCTGCTATTAGCCTGGCCCATCCTTCCAACCCTTCGCTGGCCAACTCATATTTATTCTTCATGACTCAACTCGTCTGTTATCTCCTCATGGAGTCTTCTCTGACTAGACCCTCTGTCCCTGTCCTATGTTAGGTTCAGTATTCTTATATGTATTGCCACAACACCTTGAAGAGATCCTTTCACAGGACTTACTATACTACTAGTATATACCATACTACACTACTACTACTATATTACTAATATTGTGTTTACCAAGCAGTCTGTTTCACCAAAAGGTAGATGTCAAATTTCTGGACTGTATAGACCATATTCAAACCAATTAGCACAGCACAGAATAAGTATTCCACAAATAATGACTTTATTTGTAAGAGTTATGCAATTAGAAAAAAAATTAATGACTTTTATAAGCATCAGAACAAATTTCTACCCAGCATTGTAGATAAACACTACACTACAATTCTGAAATTCGAGGTGGATTTTAGGTTCTACTTTCTAAAGAAGGTCAACTTTGGACAGCAATAAGTAAGACCAAAAGTCTTAGTTAAAAGGTCAGAATCTGGTGGTTTCTGATGGTTTAACTTCAAGATTCATGAAGAAGTACAATAAAAAGAATAGGATATAAGAAATATAGAGTTGAAAGAGAACTTTTAGAGGCCTCTAAGCTCAATTACTTCATTTTCCAAATGAAGACATTGATTAAAATCATGTAAAGTAACTGACTAAAATTACTTCATTATTAAATAGCCCAAAAAACTGAATTCTGCAGAAGATCTCTGAGACCCAATTTAATTAGGTAAGAGTTTACAAAGATCTGAATACAAAATATTTGGCTTTATTGCATTTTTAAATGTGTCCATAACTGAATGTCTACCAAACCAACATTAGTGGTGAAAATCATTGACCAAACTTAGCAATGTGTTGGTTCTCATGAGCTGGCATTATAATATGAGCTATTGAATATATAGCTGAATTCTTTCATTTTATAAAAATACTAAGACTAATCTAACTTGTCTTGATGATATCTTAATATATAAAAACTACTTAGATACATTAAAAAAAATTTCCTGTGAGGAGATAGTTCAGGGTGAAAATGTGTAAAAAATAGTTTATCGTTCTCAAGAATTATGGAATCACTGAATTTACAATTAAAAGATACCTAAGGAGTTATCTAACCCAATATATTCCATTTCATAATCCCCCTTTCAATACCACTGACGGCTATCTAGCCTTTTCAAATACTTATGTAAAGAGAAAGTCATTTTCTCAAAAGGCAGAATTTTTAAAAACTTTTTTAATGTTTAGTTTTGAGAGACAGAAAGAGGAAGAGCGAAAGGAGGGGCAGAAAGAGAGGGAGACCCAGAATCCAAAGCAGGCTCCAGGCTCTGAGTGTCAGCCCAGAGTTTGATATGGGGCTTAAACTCATGAACCGTGAGATCGTGATCTCAGCCTAAGTCTGAAGTTTAACTGACTGAGCCACCCAGGTGCCCCCAGAATATTTTCATAGTAGATAGCCTGAAATGATATGTAATTCCTTGTTATCTAAGGTGATACGGTCTCCTCTAACTTTTCACTATTAGTCCTAGTTTTGTATGTTCGTCTTGCTATTATAAATGAGGTCTTTAGATCAGTAGTATCAGCATCATCTAGAAACTTGTTAGAAATGCAGAATCTTCACTCCAGACCTGCAGATTCAGGATCTGCACTTTAACAACATACACTGCAGTTGAAGAAGCACTGCTTTAAAGTTAAGTATCATTTGATTAATCTTTCTCCCCATCACAATCTTTCAATGTGTGAAGATGGCTCTCTTATCCCAAGTAATTTTGCATTTTTCTAAATTAAAAAAAATTTTATTGTGTGTGTATTTTTATGTTTGAAAGAGAGACAGAGGGGTGGGAGAGGGAGAGGAAGAGAGAACCTTAGGCAAGGCTTCATGGCCAGCACAGAGCCCAATGCAGCGCTGGATCTCATGACTATGAGATCATTGCCTAGCCAAAATCAAGGGCTGGATGCTCAAACTACTGAGCCACAAAGGTGTCCCCTCTTACCCCCCCCACCAAGGACTTCTGTTTTTCAAAGGGTAAATGTAATCATTATTTTCCCAATTGCTCCTTTATATAAATACTTCTATACTTTATTTTGTTTCTTTACTATTAACTGCTGTTAATGCAAATTCATCCTGAACTGGTTTTTTTTTTTTTTTACACATACAGAATTTAAAACATGATGCGGTACCTAGGTGGTTCAGTCAGTTAAGCATCTGACTTCAACTCAGGTCATGATCTCATTATTCATGGGTTCGAGTCCCTCATCAGGCTCTGTGCTGACAGCTCAGGGCCTGGAGCCTGCTTCGGATTCTGTGTGTGTCTCTCTCTCTGCCCCTCCCTTGTTTGTGCTTTCTCTGTCTCTCAAAAATAAACAAACATTTAAAAAAAATTAAAAGAATTTAAAAGATGATTTTTGGCACTGGAGTCTTTATAGATGGATGATAATATGAAAAAAAGTATATAATTTAACCCCTCTATTTAAAGAATTAAAAAGGACAAAAAACTCGTAACTTATATATGTATAATGCTTATGAAAACAGAATAGTATAAAAAATTGCTGTGCAGATTAAATGATGCAATAATTTCAAAGTAGTATAAGACAGTATAAAATAATAAATATATTTATAACAACATAATTTATATGAATACATTTAATACTTTATAAAAATAATTTATAAGTAAATAGAACTATACACTAAACAAGTGTAACAAATCATGCAATGTAAGACTCCCTCCCTCCCTCCATCTTTAGGTGGCCTTCACCTTGACAGTGACATGCTGCTGGTACAGGATCCGTGTTTTGCTTCTGCATTTTAATAGAATACTCCCTCTCATTTCTAAGATCCTTCTTCACCTTCTCCTGTTGGTCCAAATACCACTAATTCTTTAAAATCCAGCTCAAATGTCACCCTCTAGGAAGCGTCCTCCAATTCTCCCAAAAATTCCCTCTCTGTCTCCTGTAAAAGAAATCTAACTCTACTCATGATAGTTGTTTTTGGTGAATCTTTCTCCTGTTCAGTTTTCTTAAATAGAGGATCAGTATCTAATGCACTACAATACCTTATATGTAGGAAGACCTACATAAATATTTATGGGACAAATCAATAAGAAATCCTTTGATATTCTGAAATCTTGAAAACATTAATTTTTATGTTTTCTTGTATTTTCTAAATGCATCTGAAAATATTATCTTAAAGCTTTCAGACCAACAGTCCTTAATATCCTTTGAGTTCCTACTTTCTTCTACTTCTGCTTTGTTACAGTTACAGATGTAATAACATTAAGAGCCCCCAGCCAGCTCTGCTGTATGATGAAAAGCTCGTAAGCCAACATGAAGGTTAAGAAGTAACTGTGTTGTGAAGTGCTAATGATATAAAAAAGGAAAGTAAAAGAAGTGTAAATATAAACCTATAAAGAACTAAATATCAAATAATTATTTGGGCCTATAAAGACAGTAATTTTTCTATGCTCCCATTACAACTATAAAAGTAGGCTAACAAGTATATCAACAGTTAACATGTATCATACCAAGTAGCATTTAATCAGACCAAAATACACCCCCTTATTTTGTTCATCTGGAAACCTAATTTCTTCAAATCAATTTTAAGACCAGTAAGTACCTCTCAGCTTCTTTCATACCCTTCCTAGCAGGACACAGAGCAAATGCTTAAGATAATACAGATAAATAATGTCTTTCCCTCCCTTCACTCATGGCTTAAACAAAAACTTAGTAAGAATTTTCTTAAATTGTGAAATAAAGAATGTTACCCATAACCCACAAAAAGACAGTGTGTTCTCTAGAATAAATAAGGCACAAATACTTCATTTTGAGTTCCATTTATCTAACAAGTCTCTAAGTGTTTGATGATTTACATGACAAAATCAAGTAGAAAATTAATGCCAGATACATTACATTCTTTAATATAAGACTTCTTAGAACTTCTAATACTCTAGGAATGTCACATGAAACCTTTCCCAAATGATTTGGCCAAGAAATCTTTGTTTTCCTGAAACACCTACTTATGAACTGAGCAAGACAACTACCACTATACTAAAATATGCAGTTTAGAAACAACAGGATCTCAAATGTCCCTTGTATGCCTACCTTAGAGACAAAATCTATTATCAATACATTTTTTAAAATACAAATTTTAAAAATATTTTTTAATGTTTATTTATTTTTGAGAGATAGAAAGCAAGAGCAGTGAAGGGGCAGAGAGAGGGGGAGAGAGAATCCCAAGCAGGTTCCCTGCCGTCAGCACAGAGCCTGATGTAGGGATTGAACTCACCAGCTGTGAAATTATGACCTGAACCCAAACCAAGAGTTGATGTTCAACCAACTGAGCCACCAAGGTGCCCCTAACTTCCTGTTTCTTTTAAGAGGTAGATTATGAGACAATAATCTTGGCCATTGGTAATTTCAGGAAATAGGTCTTTTCTCTTTCTATGGTAGAACTGTAAATCCTACTGGGAATTTTTCTTTGGTCTAAAGTTAAGCATTCCCGTGGTATTCTGGGAATTTTTTTCTCTTTTCTTTTACTTTATTTTTTTTAAGAGAGAGAAAGTGCACGAGCATGGGAAGAGCAGAGAGAGAAGGAAAGAGAGAGAATCCCAAGCACGTTCCACACTATCAGCACGGAGCCCAATGCAGGGCTTGAACTCACAAACTGAGATCAGGACCTGAGCCAAAACCAAGAGTAGGATGCTTAACTGACTGAGCCAACCAGGCACCTCATCTTTTTTTTAATGTTTATTTTTGAGAGAGAGAGAGAGAGCGAGCAAGTGCATGCATACAAGCAGGGGAGGAGCTGAGAGGGTGACAGAGAATCTGAAGCTGTCAGCACAAAGCCTGACGTGGGGCTTGGACCATGAGATCATGACCTTAGCCAAAATAGGACACTAAAAGGACTGAGCGAATCCAGTGCCCTGTTATTACCAATGATTTTTTAAAAAGGCAATAAAATGAAGAAACGTTTTCACTAAAAAATCAAGATATCACAAAATCAGCTTATTAATGTGGTTTATATTAATATTTCATCATATAGTTATTTATAGACTTTAAGTCACCATGATATTTTCAATACTAAGACATGAAGGTTTACTGAATAAAAGATAAGAGAAAGGGGATAAGATATGTTGACTTTTTAGCTGTAAAAATCTTCTTTTATGGTATGGTATAAAATATATTTTCTTCATAAGTCTTTCTCTGTGATTTCAGAGTTTTTGGTTTTTATTCTTTCTTTGTGTGTCTGAATTAACAGTTTCTTTTTCCTTTTGAGATGTAAAAATTTTGAAAAGTAGGGAGTTCCATGTTAGCCACCCAGGCGCCCCACAATCACTGAGTTTTATCATATTTGTTTCAAACTTTTTCTTTTCTTTTTTGAGAGAGACAGAGAACACAAGTGGTGGAGAGGGGCAAAAGGAGAAGGAGGCAGGGAGGGAGAGAGAAGAGTGAGAGAGGAGAGAGAGAGAGAGCATGAGCAGGGGAAGGGCAGATAGATAGGGAGAGAGAGAATCCAAAATGGGCTCTGTGCTGTCAGCACAAAGTGCAACATGAGACTTGAACTCATGAATTACGATATCACGACCTGAGCTGAAATCAAGAGTCAGCTGCCTAACAGCCTGAGCCACTCAGGTTGCCCCGAGAGAGAGAATCTCAAGCAGGCTCCAAGCTCAGCACAGAGCCTGATGCAGGGCTCAAGGCCAAAACCCTGGAATCATGACCTGAGCCAAAATCAAGAATTGGACACTCAACCAACTGAGCCACCCAGGCACCCCCAAAATCTTTTCTTGTGATAATAATAGTTATTATTATGAGCAGTTCTCAACATTTCAGCCATTTGTTTAACAAATACTTATTGAGCACAGATTTCGTGTAAGCACTGTGTTAAGCACTGCACACTGAATGATCAGTAAAACACCCACATGACCTACTATTACATATATACCTTACAATCTGGTAGGAGAAACACAATCAAATAATCAGAGAAATAGTTAGAAACTGAAATGCTATGAAATTAAGAGTACTAACCAGCTGGGATTCCAGGAGAGAATAAATGCTAAGAACAATGATTTGAGTGACTATTTTCCCCATTCCCTTAAGACTGGCACACAGTTAGTACCAGCCTAGAGGTCTAGGAGAGAAGTTAATTCATAGATACAATGGGTGCCTGACTTAAGGTATTACGATTTGACTTTCAGAACCAGTTGAGAGGCACTGATACAGATACTATGAGATAGAACTAACCTACTCTTTGGTGGTGGTGGTGGTGGTGTGTGAGGAGGTGGGTCAGGAAAACCAGTTATCTGAGGAAGTGAAGTTTTTAACTGAAATCTGAAGGACATACAGGTGTTATCTAGACCATGACTGGGTGGGTTAATAGCGTGAAACATTGTTTTTCCAAGGAACAGGACATTTGAAGGCCCTAAAGGACCAAGGAACAATGTGGTTTTGGAAAATTAAAAGACCAATATAGCTGAAGAACACTGTGGCTTACAGAAATATGAGTGGATCAAGTAGACCAGAGGGAAAGCTTCTGCAGTAATTCAGGTGAGAGATAACTGCTTAGACCAGGGTGGTGATGGCAGAAATGGAGAAAAGTAGAGAGATTTGAGTGGAATTTAAAACATAAAGGAAGGGATAAGGGTACGGGGGTTGTATTAAGGGTATCAGGTTCTGGATAAATGATGTTGCTGAACATTGGAAAAAAAGTCTAGAGTAAGCTTTTCCCTAGTTTGAGGTGACTTTGAGATATCCGAAAGAGATGCCAAGGAGGCAATTGCATATATGAATCTGGAGTTGAGAGAAGGGGTCTGGGCTTGTAGTTGGCTTTCAGAGAAGAAAATGAGGGAGACGGGCAGAGATCTCAGGGCGTAATCATCAAGCTTGGGCAGCACACATTAAGAAGCAAGATGTATATGCATAGTATCCTTGCTATGTATAACATTAAGGTGTTACACATTTTTAAAAAGACTGAGAAAAAAGGGGAGAAAAAGTGAGACAGTAGGCTTGTCTTAACGGTTTTCCATCCTTATGTGAAAAACTGCTAAGGACAGTTAGAGATATAAGTATCTATACAATATGCTACTGTTGTCTAATAAATGCTCTCTACTTATCTCAAAATGGTTCTAATTTATCTGGTAATGTTAAGTTTCAAAATTAGACACCCAGCTAACAATAAATCATTAAGCAATCTTCTCATAAGTTATTTCCAGAAGCAAAAAAACCCATAGAGATCCTTTCCCTCCCTCTTTAATGGCTGTTATTTTCACGCTTTACCCTCTTTATAAATTAACTCACTTTCCAATCTTCATATTTTTGCATCACTTTGGAGAAATATAAAGAATATTACCTTCAAAATTATATAGTATCATATTAACCAAATTCTAATACATAGGCCACTTTGTTTAAATGATTGTTAAAATACTAAATACTAAAATCAAGTTTACAGTTGGGTTGAGTATATGGTACACTGAATTTTTAACTTTTTAATTTAAACATTTTTTTACATTGAAAAATTTTTAACTTTGCTAACTTTTACAAGTGTTAATACAAATCAAATGACAAATGTTTTTTAATTTAATTTTTATTTTGAAAGCGAGAGAGAGAGAGAGAGAAAGCATGAGTGGGGAAGGGAGAGAGAGAATCCCAAGCAGGCTCTGTCAGCACAGAACCCAACACAGGGCTTGAACTCACGAACCATGAGATCACGACCTGAGCCAAAATCAAGAGTTGGACACTTAACCGAGTCACCCAGGTGTTCCACCAAATAAAATTCTTACCGATAAAATGCAAGAAAATTCCAAGTAGTGCTGTATTAGAGAGGCCAAGTAATTATACTCCTACCCTATATTTTTGTGTTTGAATTAACTATGGTCCTATATTTGTTCTTTAGTTTAAACAAGTTGTTGGAATGCACTCATAACCTCTTATTTCAGTTTGTCACATACCAGTTAGCAATGTCCTTGTGAGCCACTAAATTTTGAAGAAACGCTTGTAATCCTAATTGTCTATCTTCTAAAAAGTCGGCATTGTAGTTATCTTTGAACCAGCGTTTTGGTGGAAGTGCTAATCGAAAGCCTGGAAACATCTCTTTTAACTGAAAAAGAACAAACAAAGAATATACAGTGCTCAACTCAATTATAGCAATTCTACAAAACCTATCCTGTTAACTACATGAAATAAACTTAAAGAATTAAACTCAGCTAAGTTTTTCATACCTCAATTGTTTTACTTGTTGATTTCTACCAGTTGTGTATACATAGGAGTTACAATTGCTCTACATCCTTGGCAATACTAGGCATTGTCCATCCTTTTAATGTTAGTCATTCTGGTGAGTATATAGTAGTTGTGGCTTTAATATGCATTTCTCTGTTGACAAATGATGTTAACTATCTTCTCATGTGCTTATTTGGATCTGCATATCTTTGGTGAATTATCTATTTAAATCTTCTAACCCACTGGTTATTTATCTTTTTATTATTAAGTTACAAGAGTTCTTTATATATTCCTGATACAAGTCCTTTGTCAGATATAGGTATGACAAATATTTTCTCCTAGGCTGTGGCCTGACTTTTACACACATTTTTTTGGATTCTTTCAAGTAAAAGTATGTGATGGCTAGAGTTATTTCTTGTACCTAGAACACTGACATAGATACTTACTAATGTTAGGTGCCCAACTTGAAATATCAAGGAGATATTTACTAATTTAAATTATACTTCTACTAATATCTTTCTTTAAAAGCTTAAGAGTTATCTAAATCTCAACTTGCCTAAGATAAGAAATATCATAGGAATATAAAAATGTATCTAGAGAGACAAAGAGAAGTAAACACTAAATAATAGTTGAACTCTGAAAAGAAAAATAGCAAGTCAAAAAGGATTAAATGGCTCTAAATAGAATTAGAAATTAGTCTTCAATGGGGCGCCTGGGTGGCTCAGTTGGTTAGGCATCCGACTTCGGCTCAGGTCATGATCTCGTGGGTTTGAGCCCTGCATCGGGCTCTGTGTTGACAGCTAGCTCAGAGTGTAGAGCCTGCTTCGGATTCTGTGTGTGTGTGTCTCTCTCTGACCCTCCCCTGCTCACACTTGCTCTCTCTCTCTCAGAAATAAAGCATTAAAAAAAATTAAAAAAAAAAAAAAAAGAAATTAGTCTTCATGAATAAAAATTATAACAATTTCATAAGAAAGCTAAGAATTCCATATTGGTTTCTGGTAACTTCATAAAGTACTTTGGTCTTGTTTGCTTAATTATTTAAAAAAATCAACAGAAATACAGAATTAGAGGTTTTTAATTCATCAGTGTAATATAAGAACTCAGGAACAATAAGTAAAATTCATATATAATGGCAGAAATGCATTACAAATAATACTTTAAATGTTTTGGCATACTACAAAAAGTCATCTTGCTAATACCTAAACAAAGGATGAAATAGTTTAGCATTTTATATTTTACCTTTAATTCAAACTGAAATTTTCAGAATGGGACAAACTTTCTGGGAGCCAGGCAACTGCAAAATCCCATAAGTGGGGTTTTCTACCACCAAACATTATAAGAATATACTAACTTTAGAAGTTTCGAGGGTGAAGTTGGCCAATAGGAGAGAAGAAAATCAGTAAAGTTTCCTCTACAAAACACCTGTCAAAATTAGGGAGTAATTTCTGTTCCAAGGTCATCTTACTTAGCTTCTCAGAAGCATCATAAACCACTTGCTTCTTTTGAAGAAATGGTCTGGTTCTAAAATACCACTACTTGCATCTACCTTATCTGATTTCCCTCTAGCTCTGTGGACAGCTCAGCTCTTCTTCTTCTATCACATTCTTACTGCAATTTACTCAATCAATTCCCTACTGGAAATGTAGGTTGCTTCTAATATTTAACTATTAAAAACAAATTAAAACACAATGAAAATAACAATGAATAAAACATGGTGAAAAGTATCCTGTGAACTAAATATTGCCCATATCCATGATTTCTTATATAGGATAAATCCCAGAAAGGTGATTATTGTGTCAAAATTAAGTACAACTTTAGTAAGTTGTGGCCCCAGGAAGACTCGTATTTCCAACAGTGGATAATACCACTTAAATATCTGTTAACCTGATGCGTAAAAATAGTTCCTTAATTTTCTTTTGAGTACTTTATGATATTAAATGTTTTCTAAATGTATTGGTCCTTTATATTTCTTTTATGGTTTGCCTTGTTCACATCATTTATAGCATTTTCTACTTTTGGTTTACTTTGTTACTTATTTTAAAGAGGCTTTAATATATTGAGAGTTATTATTATTATCCTGTTTCATAAATGCAGTAGGCAGAATTCTAGATGGTCCCATGACCTTTGCCCCTGGTGTTGCTTCTGTGATTCTGTTATGTTACAAAACAAAAGAGAGTATGCAGATGTAATTAGGGTTATTCTTTAATTGGCCTAAAGATGGGAAGATTATCTGGGTAAGCCTAATCTTATCATTTGAACCCTTTAAAAGTACAGCTTTATTTCTGACTGCAGAAGAGAAAGTCAGAGATCTAAAAAAGGACCTGACCTGGCTATTGCTACTTTAAAGGTGGAGGGGCCAGGTACAAGGGCTGGATAGCACTCGTTATGAGTTAAGAACACCTCTGCCTGACAACCAGCATGGAAATAGGAAGCCTGGTCTAAAAACAAGAAGAAACTGAACTCGGCTAACAACTTGAATGAGCCTGGAAGCTGATACTTTCTTAGAGCCCTCCAGATAAGAGCCCTGTCTAGCCAACAATTGATCTTGACCTTGTCTGACCCTAAGTGGCAAACCCAGTTGAGCTCACCTATATCACTAGATAATAAAAAGGTATGTTTTAAGTCATAAAGTTTGTGGTAATTTGTTAAACAGCAATAGAAAACTAATACAATATGGTAGAAATATATTTTTTTGTTCATTCTTTTATTGTCACATGGTTTAGGAAATCTTATATATATATACCTTTTTTTCAAATTCACAATATTATATAATCATTTATATTTCTGTTAGCAATTTTAAGGTTTTCACATTTTTATACTAAAAATAATTTTTGTTTCCAAAAAAAAGGAAGTTGTGTGTAGAGATGGGTCTTTAGGCTATAAAATGAAGTGAAAGAGTTAATTTCCTTAGGAACTAGCAAAGATTTCACTTCACTCAAGTAACTTTTGAGGAGGAAAAACCACAAATTTAACAAAACTGTAACAGACAATAATGCAAAATTGAAAAGTCCATTTTAGATTTATTAAAGTACTTACTTTATCATTAAGCCTAGAAAAGTCAGTGTATCTTCTAAAAACTACCCAGCTTTCTTCTGGGGTTTTCTTTACTAGTATTTTATATACCTATGCAGAGAGAAAAAGAGAGAGAGAGAGACTATAAATAAATGTATATATAGATATTTAAAACTTCAAATGTTTTTAAAACTTTTATTTGAAAACCAGATCATCACAATTGGTAAGTAAAAAAATATCAGAAATCACTTGGACCATCAAATATATGAATAATTAAGTAGGCACCAAAAGCAAGATTTAGGTCTTAAGAAACAAGACTATGACAAATTTGTGACAAAATGCTTTTTTGGCACACACTAATAATAAGTGAAGTCAGCAGTTCCAAAATATATTTTATGGTAAAATATTCTAAAATTGATAAAAGACTCAATCATGTTTGAAAAATAGCCACTCTTGCCTTATACAATAAATTTAATTTCTAAATTCAATAACTATTCAGCATAATTTTCAAATAAATTTGATGTTGTTTTAATCTTCAAGGATGAAATGCAGCTAAAAAATATCCATATTAGACAAAAGTTCACATTTCTATAATTATGCACAATTATCTAGACTTTAAATATTTTAAAAAGTTGAGATTTTAAAAAGCATATCATAAGGAAACTCGAATTCTATTTTTTGTAAGTATAACTTTAGAATTTATTATGAGGAGCCACTATTTATAAGAGAATCTCAGAGAAACAGCTCCTGATAGTCTGGGTACAGTATTTTGGGCTAAACTAAATACACGGCACATGGAATAACCGTCTGCTGAAAGAGTGAAACCCTTGTTTTCTCCCGAAGTCAGCTGTGGAACAACGTTCAGCTGGAGCTCCAGGGCTGAACTTCAGCCACTTGTGGCTACTGAACACGTGAAATGTGACAAGTCTCAAATGATAGGTGCTCTGAGTGTAAAATACACACCGGATTTCAAGGAGTTAGAATAAAAAAGAAGATGTAAAATACTTCACTAAAATGGTTTTAGGTTAAATTAAAATATTATTAAATAGAATTTAATCTGCTTTTTACTTTTTTAAACATGGCTATTAGGACATTTTAAATTACAAATATGACTCACATTTGTGTCTCATGGAGTCCTACTGGATGCTGTAGAGAAGACTCATTATTTAGCGTTAGATCACCCTTATCATTTGATTTTCTCCCTTACAGACTTTTTCTTATAGACTCTTTCAGCTTTTTGGGGGGGAATCAGCAAGGGTAAGGGTTGAACTGTTTTAGCTTCGAAGTAAAAACAAAGCATTCACCTTTGTAATATATAAGGATGAAGAAGATTATCTGGATACCCTTTAAGGTCTGCAGAAAGTCCTGATCTAAGATAGCTGCAAAGGAGATACTAATGAAACATTTTTTTTAAGGAGTTACTAATCAAAACACAAGGGATAAGTTGACTTCAAAACTTCTGAGTATGAAAAACTGATGCATGATAAAAGTCAACTTCATATGGCAATAAGGCTTATCTACACAGAATCCATATTGCCTTTATTATTCTGTTTTAAAAAATGAACCCTCCATTCTAAGCTGCTCTCCACAGTGGCCTGTGAGCACTACTACATCTCTAGGAAAGACCAAGTACAGGTTTTTGTGTTTTGTCTTCTCTAGAAAGCTCTCCTATGTTTCTATTTAAATAGTGCTTTCAATTGTACTTTATGGATACTACTGATCATTCCCTCCTTGTTTTAACAGCAGTTATGGGTTCTACTCTTTACTGGAAACTTAGTATATACTACTTTGTATATATTTATTTTGTAAGTGAATTACGTACTTAAGTACAAAATACATACAGAAAAGCACAGAAATCAAAAGTATACAAAACACTCATGTAATTAGTACCAAGCACAGGAAACAAAACATTACCAACTGAAGAAGTCCACGCCTTCCCAATCTGACTCATCAATCCTCCTAGTCACTTTTGTTCCTTATTTTTTCAAAATTAAAAAAAAATTCTATTTATTTATTTTAAGAGAGAGAGAGAGAGAAACGCTCACATGAGTGATGCAGGGGCAGAGAAAGAGTGAGAACTCCAAGGAGGCTCTGCACTGTAAGTGTAGAGCCGGATGTGGGGCTCAAACTCATGAACCAAGAGATCATGAATGACCTGAGCCTAGATTAGAGTTGGTGCTAGGCCACCCAGGCACACCCACTTTTGTTCTTAATCACTTTTCAAAGACTTGATGGTCTCTACATTACAAGATCTTACCAGTCATTCCTAATACTTGCTTAGTTAAGAGATGAATTCAAAGAAATATATGGAAAAATTATCTTACACACTTAAGACTCCTCCCAAGCTTGTATTTCCAGCTCAGATCTCTTCCCTAAATTCAACTTTTATACATATACGTAATACATACACTTGTGTACTCACTAGGTGTACGTGTTCAGACACACACGACATTTCCATTCTGAGGTCTACTAGGTATCCCAAACCTAGCAAGTTCAAAACCAAATCCTGGTCTTGCTCTCATAATCAGACATCTAATTAAATGGCAACTCTATTCTACTCATTGTTTACATAAAAACTTTGGGATCATCTTTGATTTCTCTTTCTCCCACATTTCAAGGCTCTGACTTCAAAATGTATCAGAATCTGATCACTTGTTAGGACTTCTCCCACCATCCTGCCCATGCCACCATCGTGTTGTCTACTGTGGATTACTGCGAGAACCTAATACCTCCTGTTTCCATTCTTCTGCAACAAAATCTAGTTTAACTCAGCAGCCAGATGAATCTTTTTAAAAAATTAAGTCAGATCACATGACATTTCCTTTAAAACATTTGCAAAGATTTTTCATCTTGTGCAGAGTAAAATGTAAAGGCCTTACAATGGCTACATGCTCTACTTGATCTGTGTGTCACACTCCCTTGTCTTTACCTGTTATTTCAGTTCCTATATCTCTCCCCATGGCTGCTTCTGCTTTCAGCCACCAGGGTCTCTGTAGTTGTCTCACCTGCTGGAAAAGCTCTTTCCCCAGATATTCTCATGGTTCACTGCCTCTTAGTGCTAACATCTTTTCTGTGAGGCCGTGATTGACAACGTTATTTAAATTGCAACTACAGTTGTGGGGAAACTTCCTTCACTCTTTTATTTTTCTCTATAGCACCATATGACACACCAGCATTTAAAAAAGTTTATTTATCTACCATTTACTCATTCATTTGAGTTGCTGTAACACTATTACCACTCTGGAAGAGTGCATTACACACAATAAGTACCCCCAAAATGTTGAATTAATGAATAAATGAATAGAAATAACTTTACAACTGTTATTTACTTCTTTCCCTCTGGTGTCTTTAAAGACTTTATGCACTGCTGTCTCAAATGTGCCTATGAATTTGTATTTTCACACACATCAGCTTAATGAATGCTCATTCCTACATAAGGTATGCCAAGGTAAGAAAATGAGCTACCACTTTATTCTAATTTCCAAAAAGAGTCAGGTCCATGCAGATTTCCCATCACATCAACAGTCTCATGAGAATTCAACTCTAAAGATTGTCTCTCTTCATAAATTATCTCAACACTCTGGTGAACATAGGTGCAAAAATCCTCAACAAAATATTAACAAACTGCATTCAACAATACATTACAAAGATCATTCACCACAATCAAGTGGAATTTATTCTGGGGATGCAAGAATGCCCCAACATCTACAAATCAATCAATGCAATATACCACATCAACAACACATAGGATAAAAATCATATGACCACTTCAATAGATGCAGAAAGAGCATCTGACAAAATCCAACATCTGTTCATGAAAAAATTCTCAACAAAACACCTTTAGGAAAAAGACCTCTCAACATAATAAAGGCTATATATAAAAAACCCACAGCTAATATCATACTTAGTAGGGAAATACTGAGAGCTTTTCCTCTAAGATCAGGAACAAGACAAGGATATCCACCCTTGCCACTTTAATTCAACATAGTACTGAAAGTCCTACCCACGGAAATCAGACAAGAGAAAAGAAATAAGAGGCATCTGTTTAGGGAAGGAAGAGTTAAACCATCACTATTTGCAGATGACATGTTACTGTACACAGGAAATCTTAGACTCCACCAAAAAAACTACTAGAAATAATAAATGAATTATGTAAAGTTGCAGGATACAAAATTAATAGACAAATCCATTGCATTTCTATATACTAATATCAAAGTAGCAGAAAGAGAAATTAAGAAAACAATTCCACTTACACGTGTGCCAAAAAGAATAAAATACCTAAGAATAAACTTAACCAAAGAGGTGAAAGACCTGTACTTTGAAAACTATAAAACAGTGATGAAAGAAAGAACACAATTAGAAAGATTCCATGCTCATGGACTGGAAAAATAGTGTTAAAATGTCCATCCTATCCAAAGTAATCTATATATTCAATACAATCCTTATTGAAATACCAACAGCCACGTTCCATAGAACTAGAAAAAATAACCCTAAAATTGGAACCACAAAAAACCCTGCACAGCCAAAGCACTCTTGAGAAAGAAGAACAAAACTGTACATATCATGATTCCAGATTTCAAGATACACTTGAACCACAAAGAACCCTGATAGCTAAAGCACTCTTGAGAAAGAACAAAGCTGTACATATCAATATTCCCAGATTTCAAGATATACTACGAAGCTATACTAATCAAAACAGTATGGTAGTGGCACTAAAATAGATACACAGAGCAATGGAATAGAATAGATAGCCCAGATATAAACCCAAGCTTATACAATAAATTAATCTGTGACAAAAGAGGCAAGAACATACAAAGGGAAAAAGTGTCTTCAATAAACGGTGCTGGGAAAACTGGAAAGCGACACTGGATCACTGTATAACGCCTTACACAAAAATAGACATTGAAGACCTAAATGTGAGAACTGAAACAATAAAAAAAGAGAACACAGGCAGTAATTTTTTTTGACATCAGCCATAGCAACATCTTTCTAGATATGTCTCCTGAGGCAAGGGAAACAAAAGCAAAAATAAACTACTGGGACTACATAAAAATAAACTTTTGCAAAGTGAAGGAAACCATCAAAAAAACTAAGACAACCTACTGAATGGGAGAAATCATTTGCCAACGATGTATATGATAAGGGGCTAATAATATCCAAAATATATAAAGAACTTCTACAATTACACACCAAGAAAACCCACAAGTAATCCAATTAAAAAATGGGTATCATGGGGCACCTGGGTGGCTCAGTCGAATAAGCTCCGGACAATGGCTCAGATCATGATCTCATCATTCATAGGATTATGCCCCATGTCAGGCTCTGTACTGACAGCTCAGAGCCTGGAGCCTGCTTCGTATTCTGTGTCTCCCTCTCTCTCTCTGCACCTCCCCCACTCGCACTCTGTCTCTCAAAAATAAATAATAAACATTAAAAAAAAAATGAGAAGACCTGAACAGATATTTTTTCAAAGAAGACATAGAGCTGGCAAATAGACACACGAATACATGCTCAACTTCATTAACCATCAAGGAGATGCAAATCAAAACCAGAATGAGATTTCACCTTACGTATATCAGAGTGGCTAAAATAAAAGTGATAAGAAATAACAAGTGTTGCCAAGGATGTGGAGAAAAGGGAACCCTTGTATACTTGTTGGTGGGTATGTAAATTGGTATAGTCACTGTGGAAAACAGTATGGAGGTTCCTTAAAAACTTAAAAATAGAATTACTACAAATACTGGGTATTTACCCAAAGAACATGAAAAAAATAATTCAAAAAGATATATGTACCCCTTTGTTTATTACAGTATTACTATTTATAGTAGCCAAAATATGGAAGCAACCTAAGTGTCCACTAATACATGAATGGATAAAGATGTGGTATGTGTATAAACACAGACACACTCATATATAGATACGTACACACATACACACAATGGAATATTACACAGCCATAAAAAGGATGAGATCTTGCCATTCGTGACAACATGGAGGAACCTAGAGGATATTATGCTAAGCAAAATAAGTCAGACTGAGAAAGACATAGCATATGATTCCTTTGTGGAATTTAAAAAATAAAACAAATGAATAAACAAAAAGCAGAATCAGATCAATAAATACAGAGAACTGATGGTTGTTGGTGGAAGGAGGACTGGGGGAAAGTGCAAACTGGGTAAAGGGAAGATACAAGCCTCTGGTTATGGATGAATAAGTCATGGGCAAAAACGTACAGCATAGGGAAAATAGTCAATGATACTGCAACAGCGTTGTGTGGTGACAAAGGGTAGCTACACTTATGGTGAACACAGCATAGCATATAGAAAAGCTGAATCACTATGTTGTACACCTGAAACAAATGTAACGTTGTGTGTCACCTATACTCAGATGAAAAACTTTTTAAAAATTAAACATTTCCCTGGGCACCTGGGTGGGTCAGTCGGTTAAGCCTCCAACTTTAGCTCAGGTCATGATCTCAGGGTTTGTGGGTTTGAGCCCTGCATCGGGCTCTGTGCTGACAGCTCAGAGCCTGGAGCCTGTTTCAGATTCTGTGTCTCCCTCTCCCTCTGCCCCTCCCCCACTTGTGCTCTGTCTCTCTCTGTCTCAAAAATGAATAAAAAGAACAACAAAAATTAAACATTTCCCTAACAACAACAACACAAATGATGACAACAAATTTTTTCTTGGAGGGCCTTCTATACTGTCCTAAGTTTATAGCATAAAATGTTGAAGTAAACATAAAAACTTTATATCAAGAAAATTGAAGAACTATTTCAATTATATTTAGCGAGGTCTCCAGATACAGAAACACACTGACATACAAGCCAAAACATATAAACTAGCAATTAACAAAAAGAAAACAAAACAAGGTATCAAGAACAAACATATTTCTAAGTATTTAGAAATGAATCTAACCAGGGGCACCTGGCTGGCTCAGTTGGTAGAGTATGTGACTCTTGATCTTGGGGTTGTGAGTTCGACCCCCACGTTGGGTACAGAGTTTACTTAAAGAGAAAAAAAAAAGAAAGAAAGACGTCTGCTCTAAAAACTACAAAATCCTTATTAAAAGAAGTTAAAGACTTCAGTATATGGATTAGGTTCATAAATGCAGAGACTCAATATTGTACAGGTGTCAGTTCTCTCTAGTCTATAAATTCAATATAACTCCAGTGCAAAGAGCCAAGGATAGCCAAGACAGTCTTGAAGAAGAACAAAGCTACACTACTTAAGACGGCAGGTATCCAGGCCTCTCATAATCCGTTAGTAATTAGAGGCCATGTGGAATAGTAAATGAAGGAAAAATGGAACCCATAAACAAACCCATATATTTATGGCTGCCTGATATATGACACAGGCAACAGTGCAAATGTAGGCTTTTCAATAAAACCTGATTATTTTATCCCATATGGAGGTGAAAAAAGTTGTCTTGACCCTTATCCCACACCAGACAAAAATCAATTCCAGATGTTTTACAGATCTAAATGTGAAAGGTCCAACAATAAAACTTTTTGAAGAAAACATAGGTCAACATCTTTGTAAGCTAGGAGTAGGTAGATTTTAAAAAGTGTTGGGGCACCTGAGTGGCTCAGCTGGTTAAGCATCCGACTTTAGCTCTGGTCATGATCTCGTGGTTCACGAGTTCAGGCCCCACGTGGGGCTCAGAGCCTGGAGCCTGCTTCAGATTCTGTGCTTCCCTCTCTCTGTGCCCCTCCCCTGCCTGTGCTGTCTCTCTCTCTCGAAAATAAATTTTAAAAAAATTTTAAAAAAAGAGTTAAAAAAAGCGTTAACTATAAAAGAACAAATTAATAAATATTAAAATTTTTATATTTGTACAATACATATAGAGTATATTAAAACGATGAACTTTTGTTTATCTAATGCATCATTAAGAAAGTGAAACTGCAAGCCACAGAAAGATAACAATCACAGTGCATGCTATAAGAAAAACCTTACATCCAAAATGCAGAGAAAACTATAAATTAAGTGCAAAAAACTTTCCCAAAGAAAAAGGAATAAAGGTTTTCAACAGAAACTTCATAACAGAAGTGTTTTGGCCATCTATCAAATGGCCAAAAAAGTCTTCAATTTAATTAGCCATTTAAAAATGCAAATTAAGAACACATGTGATATTACTCTATCCACCAACAAAATAGGTAAAATGAAAAACACAAAAAATACCACACATTGGGAACGTGTGGAGTAAATGGAACTCTCAACCCCGCTTAAAGGAGTATAAATTAGTACAGCCACTCTGGCACATTGTTCATCATCAGTCTCTTCTAAAGCTAGGCATATAATCTAGCAGTTTTAGTCCTGGGCAGATACCAAACAAATGCATTCAGATGTTTACTGAGTGACAAGTACCAAAAGGTTCATTGCAGTAGCATTTGGAAGAGCCCCAAACTGGAAATTCTACAAATGCTTCAACGGTAGAATGGTTTAATAAATTGTAGTATATTCACAAAAAGGAATACTATCAGTAATAAAAATGAGCTACCTATAATTACATGCAAGATTAAGGATAAATCTTACAAACACAATGCTGAAGAGACCACACCTCAAAGAGTACACACTCTGCAATTCCATTTACATAAAGTGCAAAAATAAATTAATGCAGGCTATCAGGAGAGTGGGTATTGACTGACAGAATGGGGGGGGTGCATTTTGGATGCTGGTAATGTTCTGTTTCTTGATCTGTGGCTAATTTCACAGAAACTTCTGGTTTGTTAAAGTTCATTCAAATAAAACAAAGGCTAGCTACAGCATGACAAAAGTTAGAGGTGTAAAAACCACTTGAATTTTATGTTCAAGAAATTACAAGTATAAGTAACAATTTAACCCAGGTTTAGAATGCAGGTTAGTCAATTTTTCACTTTCTACTGATGTACAGAAGTTAGTACTCACGGTAAATTTAGCTCTTTCTTCCATCACCTCATAACCCAGTATAGTAGGTGTAGAAGGTCTATCTTCCAAAGGTGCTATTTCAGGATTTTGTTCTTCACTTTCTCTTGGTCTAGTGGAATACTCAATGGAAGAATCTGCACCTGTAAATTTGGTCCTAATGAGGGGGCTGCTACAGACAGATGAAGTACTTTCCATTTGGTCAGGTACACTTGTCTGTTTAAAATTACCCATATTTGAGTCCTCTAACTGGCCTTTGGAAGAGTTTGAGCTTGTTGAGATACTCCCAAAAGAAGAACTTCTTTGGCTTCTGTTGGTTGTAAAACTGGAAGCAGAGCTCCCTATGGGCATGGGAACTGGGACATAAGGAGTTGCCATCTTCTTTTAGCCTTTGCAAGAAACCTATACACTGATGAGTCCAAACAGTTAGAGAAAAACTAATATGAAATCCATTATTTTCTTCTTAGGAATTCACTACCTAAAAATGAGAAGAACATACTGAAAGGTTAGTCTTTAATTTGGAACATTATCCAAAAAAACCCCCAGAGTGTTCATATCCATTTCTTTTGATTTTGGGACACTCCAGTACTTTATTTGGAATGAAAACTTGCCCCAAACGTCTTTCTTTAATCCCAAAATATCACCTCTAAGGACTCTCATTTGCAAGGTAAAGAGAGTAAAACTACTCCACAGTCTTTTTCTTGACCTTCATATTACTTGTTCTTTTTAATCTCCACTTCATTTCTCTGTGATAGATTTCTGCAATGTTCATTTTAACCTTATTTCATCTATATAGAAGAGTTGGAAACAGGAAGAGTGGTAAAGCCCTTTCTGAAACTTTATAGTCTGCTCATGGTCCTGACAGTTCCACATACAGTACAAGGAGGGAAGGAGGGAAGAAAAGAAAGCGAGGAGAGTTATTCACATTTGCTTTTAATTTAATTAGTGAAACTGCAATAACACTGGGCCAGAAGCTTAGATGCTACAGGGTAAACATCAACTGCTCTTAAAGTAACAAGTTTACTAAACGCAGGATCAAATGTACTTGAAAAACTCTTGGTCAATTTAATCAAATAAAACCCAATGAACAGTAAACTTGTATCCTAAAATATGAAAAGGTTGAAAGTGAAAATGCTCTTCACAGTTTCCAGATCATCACTAATCCCGCTATGCTATAAACTGAGGGTACTTAACAAACCTTTACAATTCATACTAGACAATCTCTGTTGTCAAAAGGACCAATATATCTTGTCTCAGAATAATCTCATAATTATACAATGAAGAAAAAGTTTACCACTAAGTTGTTAAATAATAAACTAAGAAACTGTAATAACTCAGTGAAATGGCACATAACAGACCTGTGAAATGGCACATAACAATGGGTCTGCCTAGCTTAACCACATCTATGCAACTCTACTGGTTAGAAAGGTAGGAATGGAGCTGCTCGGACTTGGAAAAGATGCTGATGTAAGATTTTTAATCTAGCACGTGGCCGTGGGCAGTCTTCCTCTTCACCAAAGGTTCAAGAAATTTGAGCTGCTGATTCACGGCTTCTTGGTTCTGCCTGATGCTCCTTCCCGCCCCCCACCCCCTCCCGCAAAGAAGTAAATAAAAGTCTGAAATATTATCCTTTTCAAGGCCCCGTGGGATAGCCCTGCCCCTTGCTACTCAACTACCTGAGGCCGCGGGGCTGGAGGAGGGACTCGTTATCAATCCAACCACGGACATGCAAAGAAGTGAGCGCTACCCAAACCTTAAGAAAACGTATTGGGCTCATTAATAGCGTGTTCACTTTTGCCTTGGCATGGAGATGCCCCGAGGGCTAACGTCTTAGTCCTAACCTGGAAAACCCTTAGGCAGGTGAGGTGGCCCGAGCCTGAGCAACGAGGTAGGAGAGAAGTGGGTGGCGAGAGGAAGGGGGGTAGAAACCCAGGCGCAGCTCGACCTCAGGAGTGCCTCGTCAGGTGAGCAGGCCACGGGTTTTCGGCTCATTGAGCGGGAAGACCCACCGCCCCCGGGGCTCCCAGGGGACCTAAGACGAGCCCACCGCCGCCGCCCCGCGCGAGGTCAGCNAGGGCCCCCTCCACCCTCCGGTGGAGCCCGCCCGACGCCCGCCAGCCAAGGGGGCGCAGGTGTCACCCGCGAGAGCGCCCGAGGAAGCGCCCACAGCCTAGTCCCTACCTCAGCCCCCTCCGCGATCCCGTAGAGCGTGCTTCCCTGTGACGGTTAAATCCGACCCTCCTTTACCGCAGCGTTTCGTCTCCACCCACAGGGCCGAGAAGCCTCACGTGACCTTCCGTCCCCAAAGCAGCCGCTCTCTGCCTCTGCTGGGCTTTACCCGGCCGCCGCCGGGCCCAGTATCCCGGCGAGGTGGAAGGAGGGGCCAAGCTCGGCCGCCTCTCCAGGAAGTGACGTCACACCAAGGGCCCTTTCTCCCTCCTCCTCAGCGCCCTACCCCCGGAGGCACTAAATGGAATTGTGCGTGCGGCTAGGGTTCTTTGGCAGCTGGGTTGGACCTAGTGTTGTGGTAAGAATTCCACCTTCTCTGCCCTAGCTTTATTTTTATAAACTAACTTTGAAAAATGGAGGCTAAGACGCCTAGTTTGCCGCACAGGTGATCAGAAGATTTCCGTTCAGTGGAGCGACTACAATCAGCATTGGTCCAGGCTCCTGCTTTGCATCATGGGACTTGTAGTCATCACTAGCTTGGCTAGTTCTAATAAGTTACAGATTTTTCTAAAATTAGTAGAGCTTGAAGGGATGACAAACGATTGTAAGAGTGGGATATAGAACACTACACTACAGATTATTCGTCCTATCGTTGGAAGATAATTTTTTAGTGTATTTTTTTTTTTTTTACAATCTAGGGGGTAGTTTTTATCCCAAATGATACAATATTAGGCTTGTTAGACTTGCACGTCTGAAGACCTGTAAAGTTATCGGTTAAGCTGTTTTCTGATGGTCAAGTGACAAATTGTTTATCATTAGGATTGTACAGTTTGATTTAAAGATCATTGATTTCTAAGGTTTTGGAACATTCCCAAGACTGGGAAAAATTGATAGTTGTAATTTCAAAATGACCATAGAAAGATAATATGGTTTGTGGTGTAATAAGGGTTTTGTGTGAGTGAGATATAAAAAGAGAATTCTGTGGAAACAGTAGACTAAAACGTGAAGTAGTTTTCAGGATGGACTTGAAAGTCGGCCCTGAAGTTGCAGTTATAACCATAAGTTCTGCAAGTGAATAAGGGTATAGAGACAAAAGAAAAAAAAAAAATGAGCCTTGAAGTATTTCCTTCACTTGCTGACAGGGCTGCAGGTGGTAGCAAAAATACTTATGGTGAGAAAGACCTGATAGTCGAATATCAAGGAAGCCAAGGCAAATTAAACTTTCAAGAAGCAAAAGTGTACAAATACCACAGTTATGAGGAGGAGGATCTGGAAAAGTTTATTGAAACTGTCCAGGAAGAACTTCCTTCACAGATTATTGAAAGGAGCATACAGGATATAGATACCATGTGTTCTTTATCTTGCATACTATTTGGTATTGATAAACGTCTAGATTTTACTTAGCGAAAACAATCTGAACATCTTTTTTTAAAAATAAAATAATTTTTATTTTTATTATTTTTGTAATGTCTATTTTTGAGAGAAAGAACAAGCCCGTGAGTGGGAGAGGGGCAGAGAGAGAGGGAGACACAGAATCTGAAGCAGGCTCCATGCTGTTAGCTCAGAGCCCAATGTGGGGCAAGAACTCACAAACCATGAGATCATGACCTGAGCTGAAATTGGATGCTTCAAATGACTGAGCCACCCAGGCATCCTTAAAATAAAATAATTTTTTAAATAGAGGTATAATTTACATATATTAGCTTCAAGTGTGCAACATAATTAGTTGACATTTGTATATATTGAGAAAATGATCACTACAATAAATCTAGTTAACATCCATCACCATAGATAGCTCCAAATTTTTTTCATGTGATGAGGACTTTTAAGATTTACTTTCTTAGCAATTAAAAACAATTTTTTAAAATGTTTATTATTTTGAGAGAGAGACAGAGCATGAATGGAGGAGGGACAGAGAGAGACACAGAATCCAAAGCAGGTTCCAGGCTCTGAGCTATCAGCACAGAGCCCGACGTTGGGCTGGAGCTCACAAATTGTGAGATCATGACCTGAGTTGAAGTCGGATGCTTTACCAACTGAACCACCCAGGTGTCCATTGGTAACTTTCAAATATGCAGTACAGTATTAGTTGCCATACTGTACATTATATTCTCATGACTTATTACTTTATAAATAGAAATGTATACCTTACCTTTTGACTTCTTTCACTCATTTTACACATCTTCACCCCCACCTCTGGCAACCACCAGTCTGATCTTTGTATGTATGAGCATTTTGTTTTGTTTTTTAAATTCCATATATATTCCATATGTGAGTGAGATTATTATGGTATTTGTCTTTCTCTGGCTTATTTTACTTAGCATAATCCCCTCTAGGTCTATCCATGTTGTCACAAAGAGCAAGATTTCATTTTCTTTTTATGGGTGCACAGTATCCTGTGCATCTTCTTTATTCATTTATTTGTTGATAGAGATTTTGGGGTTTCCAAATCTTGACTATTGTAAATAATGCTGTGAACCTGGGAGTACATACTTATGAGTTAGTATATTCATTTTCTTGAATAAATACCCAGAAGCAGATTTGCTGGATTACATGGTAATTCAATTTTTAATTTTTTGAGGAAACTCCATGCTGTTTTTTTTTCATTTTAAAAAAATGTTTATTTATTTAGAGACACTTTCCTTTTTTAAAGTGTATTTATTTATCTTGAGAGAGAGAGAGGGGGGAAGATAGAGAGAGAGAGAGAGAGACAGGGGCAGAGAGAAGTGGAGGGAGAATCCTAAGCAGGCTTCCCACTGTCAGTGCAGAGCCCAATGTGGGCCTGAACTTACAAATCATCAGATCATGACCAGAGCCAAAATCAGGAGTCTGCTGCTTAACTGACTGAGCCACCCAGGGGTGCCCCTATTTATTTATTTTTGAGAGAGAGTGCACACGCTTGAGCTCGCCCAGGAGTGGGGGAGAGGCAGAGAGAGAAGGGGAAGGAGGAGCCGAAGTGGGCTCTGTGCTGACAGCAGAAGGCCTGATGACGGAAGTCACATACCATGAGAGCATGACCTGAGCTGCAGTTGGATGCTCAACCAACTGAGCCACCTACGTGCCCCTATCCATTTTTTTTTTTTTAAAGAGACAGAGAGAATGAGTGGGAGAGAGGGGCAAAGGAAAAGAAAGAGAGAATCTCAAGCAGGCTCTATGCTCAGCATGGAGTTTGACACAGGGCTTGATCCCACAATCCTGGGATCATGACCTGAGCTGAAATCAAGAGTCAGATGCTTGGGACACTTGAGTGGTTCAGTTGGTTAAGTGTAGGATTCTTGTTTTTGGCTCAGGTCATGATCTCATGCTTCATGAGTTCGAGCCCATATGGGGCTCTGTGCTGACAGTGTGGAACTTGCTTGGGATTCTCTCTCTCCCTCTTCCTTCCCCTCCTCCAGTCACACTGTCTTAGTTTCTCTCAAAAATAAATAAATAAACTTAGAAAAAATAAGAAATTAAGTCAAATGCTCAACCAGCTGAGCTACCCAGGTACCCCTCCATACAGTTTTCCACAGTGCCTGTACCAATTTACGTTCCCACCAACAGTGCATGAGAGTTCCCTTTTCTCCACATCCTTATTGACATTTGTCATTTCTTGTCTTTTTTTTAAATAATGCATGAGTGTAGTTTAATTTTTTAAGGTAATTTCTATACCTAATGTGAGGCTTGAACTCACAACCTCAAGATCAAGACTCTCATACTCTACTGACTGAACCAGCCAGGCACCCCTATTTCCTAAGTTTTTAAAAATAGCCATTCTGACAAGTGTGAGGTAGTATCTCATTGTGGCTTTTCTTTAATTTTTTCATTTTAATTTTTAAGTTTTAACCTAAATTCCAGTTAGTTAGCAGGCAGTATAATATTAGTTTCAGGTATACAATATAGTGATTCAACACTTACATACAGCATCCAGTGCTCATCACAAGTGCACTCCTTAATCTCCATCACCTATTTAACCAATTCCCCCAGACCCCTGAACTCATTGTGATTTTGAAGTGCATTTCTATGAGGATTAGTGACAATTGAGTTATTTCTGCATATGCCTGTTGGCTATCTGTATGTCTTCTTTGGAAAAATTTCTATTCAGATCCTCTGCCCAATTTTTAACTGGATTTGTTGTTGCTGTTATTGAGTTGTATGAGTTCTTTATATATTTATATATTATACTAAGCAGATCCCACATGATTTGCAAATATTTTCTCCCATTCAGTAGGTTGCCTCTTCATTTTATTGATAATTTGCTTTGCTGTGCAGAAGGTTTTTAGTTTGGTACAGTCCCACTTGTTTATTTTTGCTTTTCAGGCTGGATCCAAAAATCATTGCCACACCCCATGTCAAGGAGTTTACCACGTATTTTTTTTTTTTTGGTAGTTTTATGGTTTCAGGTTTTACATGCAAGTCTTTAATCCATTTTGAGTTAATTTTTGTGTATGGTGTAAGATAGTGGTCTAGTTTTATTTATTTTCATCTGGCTGTCCAGTTTTTCCAGCACCATTTATTGAAGAGACTGTTGTTTCCCCATTGTATATTCTTGGTTTCTTTGTTGTAAATTAATTGACTGTGTAAACACAGGTTTATTTCTGGGCTCTGGCACATCTTTAATAATCAAGAAAGAATGTCCTGTGGTTGTCAGAGTAAAAGTTACATTATCATAGTGCGTATATAATGGCTAGTCTTTGTGGAATATTTTAGTTAAGTTTGGATGACTGTATACAGTACACAATCAGATTGATTTGTATACATTTTAATTTGCAGAGTAACAGCAGCCTATTTTCCTGGCCATTCTTTATTTTAATTTTACGTAGGATATTTTGAGCCTACTCTAGGAACAATTTTATACAGTGTCACATAGATATCGGTACTGTTCAGGCGAGGGGTGAGTTTAGGGAGAAAGGGAAGAATGGTAAAAAGCAAAAACAAACAGCAGAAAAAAGTACGTGCAATAGGCAAACATCTCTTGAGGTGGCTTCCTAGACTCCCACATTTGCTCCCTCTCTGGAACTCTCTGTCTGCTATAAGTTTGTGCCCCTAGTGGCCATCTTTGTAATATGTTAGTCTTACGATAAGTGTTGTCATGGTTGATTGTGTCTGAGGAGGACATTTGATCTAAATTGTGCCCAAAGGATGCTCTGTCTTAGCAATTAAAAGAAGTGGGAGGAAGATATAGGCTGGAAGTCATAGGAGGTGAAGTCAAAGGAAATTCGATGATAAGAGGGTCAATGAAGTCCCACTGCTGAGGTCACTGGGGTTGATCTGGTCTCCACCCATTCTTGACTTTTACTTGGAATTCATGAGATACCCTAGTGTACTTTCAATAGATTTGCCTTCTGTTACACCTAGCCAGAGTTGCTTCTTCTGCTTATAACCAAAAGTACAACTAATAGAGTATGTTAGAATGAGGCAAACTAAATATGAATTTTAAAAGTGGATAAAATGCAAACAATTCTTTCTCAGAGATTTATAATAGCTAAAATAATGTAAAAAAATAACTTCTTTTCATTTATTATTTTGGTATAATCTCATGCTTCCCTGATTCGTGTATGTTTTTTTCCATAGGCAGTGTTTCCGTGATTTAATATTCAGGAACTATAATCTATCTTCTTTTTTCTCACTGCCATGAAATTGTAAGAGTCCAGAGAAAGAACCACAAGTGACCTATTCTTAAATTAACAGGTGGTGACCAAAGTAGTAGCAGGGGAACATGACAGCCAACTTTATTGCGATTAACCTGTGACTTAGGCAATCACCTAAATCTATGGTAGGAATTATATGGCATTTATAATGGCAGAGAGAAGACCCTCTTCAGTACTGCTACTGTTAATTAATGATTTCTGGTCATCAAGTTACATAAGGAAAATTTTGAAAGCAGATGTGGAAGTCCTATTGGAAATACAGCAAAGAGATCACATTCCTTCACAAAGCCACAGTTATAATTTTAGAACTGAAAGAGACCATAAAGATCATGGGGATAAGCCTCCATTTTAGAGCTAAGACTACTGAGGAAAACAAGCTGAAAGATCTGCCTGTAATCACAGAGCCCATGAATCCTTGAGTCCCAAACTAATAAGCTTCTTCTCATCACACGTAGTAATAAGGCACCCTTTCCTGAGCCCTTCTGTACTCTGTTGAGTCCTAATGTCTTTCAGCCTTCCAATAGTTTCTTCCCTCTGGTACATTCTCGATTAACATTTGATGCCTAGGAAGTCTTCAGAGATTTTATGCATGAAGAAGGCCTACAATGGGACTTTAAGAGTTGGCGGGAATTGGGTAAGTAAAGAAGGGATGTAGGGCATACCAGGCAGTGTCAAAGACTTGAGAGAGGACTTAGCACAGCGTACGGTGTTGTGGGACAGTGAGGAAGAGACCAACCTTATTGTCCAAAAGTAGAAAGATGAGCTCATACTCAGTCCTCAAGTTGTCTCAAATAGAATCTCATCAGTAAAGGCTAGCTGATTTCCTCAGAAGGAATTAATTAAGTCTCTCCTCAATGATCCTCTTGTATTCTGGATGTGAATAGAGGTAATCATTGTATTATATTGTGAGTACTTATTTATATGTGCAGCCTAAGGGCCAGGATCATATATTAGACATCTGTGTACTGACAGTACCTTATATTGTACCTGACTAAGGCAGTTACTTCATGTATAATCCCCATAACTACTATTTTCTTGTCAACCTGGCCCACTTATTCACATTTCCTATAAAATCCCTTTAGACATTTGCATATTCAACTTCTATTTTAGGGAATAAAATCAAATTCTTTGAGTCATCCTATGAACCCCTTCCTGAACTGACTTCTATCTACTTTTATATCCTATTTCCTCTAGTTTAATTAATTAGTTAATCAGCTAATCAGCTATTTATTGAGTACCTATCACATGCAATGAATCTCAAAGTCCAGCCATATCAATTACTTCCCATTCTGAGCTCTTCATTTCCTCTCTTGCTAGCATTTGTTGGTGGTTTTGCCTGAGAATTATCCTACTTCTCTCTTTCCATTTCTGAGTCTCATTTCTAGGTGACCACCATTCCAGAAGCTTCTCTGAAGCCCCACGCCCATGGCCTCATACTTCCCTCTGTAGGCTTCTGCCATGGCCTTATTCCTGTTGGATATGGTGTCCCTGTGTGTCTGGCTTCCTGACTAGAACATGTGTTCCTTGAAGTAAGAGATCGTGTCCTTTACTTCTTCACCGGTTGGCAGAAACTCTGGCATGTGTGGGGCCAAACTGAATGAATAAATAAATGAAAATCCAAAGTTTTCTCATTGGATCAGCTTGGTCGTTCAATGTAAGCAAAGAAACAAATGCATACATATTGTTCATGGAATTTGGTTTCAAAAAATGAGACTTATTCTGTGAAACAAGTGAAATAGCTCTGGTTAGAGAGAAAGGATTCCTTCGTTTGTTCACAGTAACTTGGAAACTGTTGGATTAGATAGATGATTTCTAAGGCCCACTTCATATCTAATGTTTTATAAATTTATGTGTGTCATTTGAACCTGAGGTAGAAAACTGAATGAATATCACAGCCCGGTTAGCAATGCTAAGATCTATAAAAGGCATTAGGCTGAGCAAAAATAAAATGAAAAAAAAAAAAAAAAAAAAACA
>NW_027527808.1:3820458-3937077 GCF_008692635.1 Crocuta crocuta
AAAAAAAAAAAAAAAAAAAAAAAAAAAAAAAAAGCTAAACTCCTGAAATTAAATAGACCCAATGAATCTATATTATTGTACATTTAAGTCTGTATCTTAATTATGTTCGGGATATGCTCCAATTCCTGGTATAAACATGGGGAAGGAACTCTGTTTTTTGAGGTCACAGTGCCAAATTTCAACATCCTAGTGTGTGAGAGATCTTCTAAAAAAGATAACATTTTCAGGGGAAAAATAAAGCCTTGGAAGAAGTAGTGAGTCTCATACACCAGCACCAGGATTCCTGCTCATCTTGTAGGTGAACTTCATACCACTTCCTGGAGAGCTTCAACCATCTGGGTTACCTCTGGTCTTTTGTTTGGATTACTTTCACCTTTTTTTACAATTTGTAATGTGCAACAAAAATATTTTTTCCTATTTCCTACAGTTGTTCTTAAGTGTTTAAGAAGCATGATAGTTTTCAGTTTCCATTTGCCAGTGCCTGGCAAAATGACCAATAGCTATTATTATCTTTTGAGTCAGCTAGGTAGCTTAAAAAGATAGATAATACTAATAATAATGTATTAGTAATACATTAATAACATTTACTGAACAAATGAATAATAGTGTGTATAGATATTTACTGAATGGGTGAATAGCAGTTAACTATGGGCAGAGAATTGAACTATTGATTTTATGTGCATTAATTTACTTAATGCTCACAATAATCCCATAAAACAGGTACTATTATAATTGATACTTTACAGATTGCCTCTCTGAAAGGCTGATTAGCTTGTCCTTTTATATGGAAAGTTATTCTCTGAGAGGTTACCTTGGTTAGCAAGGATGGGACTCAAGTTCAGTTCTATTTGTCTCCAAAGCCCATGTGCTGATTTCTACCATACCATACATTCTCTGTCATTGGCTCAGGTAGGGCCTAGACACTCAAAGAGCCAAACTTGGCAAGACATTGGTTGAAAACAAAGTCTTTGGGTTTAGTTTCAGGAACTCCTGGGTTCTTCATCCCACTTCACCCTATGGTAGCTAGCTTAAATAATTTCTTTCCTTTTTTTCTTTCTCTTTGACCATTACCAAGTTCTAATATAATTTATGCATCCTAGGTCTGGCTCCTAAAATAATTGGTCTTGATAAACCGATGTTTTCTTGTGCCTGCTCGGTCCTCAGCTTCTCTGTTATTAGTCTGATTACTCTGTAGCATTATTGATTCTGATGCTTTACTTCTTTCAGAGTCTTTATTGAAAGACTGTGTAAACCAGAGGGATTGGGAAGGAGTTAACCATGTGAAGTAAGTCTGGAGAGGAAGTAAGGAGTGTAGTTGGGAAAAGGTGTATCCCAGGCAGATAAGGTGTATCCCAGGCAGATAAGATGTAGAGGATTTTATATAGAGACTGCTTAACAATGAGAGACAAAGTTGTTTGAATTAAATCAAAGGCTTAGAGACATAAAGTTTTAATTTATTTAATGTTTATTTTTGAGAGAGAGACACATGGAGTGGAAGCAGGGGAGGGCCAGAGAGCAAGGGAGACACAAATCTGAAGCAGGCTCCAGGCTCTTAGCTGTCAGCACCGAGCCCAACGTGGGGCTCAAACCCCATGAACTATGAGATCATGACCTGAGGCGAAGTTGGATGCTTGACTGACTGAGCCACCCAGGCGCCCCTAAAGTTTTAATTTTTATGTGGTGTCAAATAGCCTCAACTCTGTGAGGAGCCAGATACTCATGCTCATTCAACAAGTATTTGTTGAATGCCTGCCATATGTGCCAGTTACTGTCCTAAGCCTACAAGAATTTATCAGTAACAGTATCTGCAAAGCCACTCTTCTCCTGGAGTTCACATTCTGGTGAATGTTTATGTGAGGACAGACAGTAAACATAATAAGAAATAAGTTTTAAGAATTTATCTAGGTTTATATTCTTTGAAGAAAATATGATCAGAGTGGTTGGGCTGGGGATAGGGGGAATTGCAGCAGTTGTACATTGAGGCATCAAAGCAGACTTCTCTAGAATGTGTCTTGGTTGCTCAGACTTGAATGTCTAGAAGAAAACAGCGTTGAACAAATTGGGTGGCAGAGCATTCCAGGAAAGCTGCTTCACATGATCAGTTGGAGTAAAAAGGAGGCCAGTTAGCAAACTGCTCCCTTTTCCTTCTAAGAGCTCCTATTCCAGGAAATAAGATGTCATATGTTCCTTTAATCATGTGTGATCCACATGTCTCTGAGACATTGGATTTTAATATTAACACTGAAATCTTGCTCATTTTAAGCTCCCTTTTCATTTTAAGGAATTCTAGTCTTTTCTGTGTCTAGGAATTCCTACATATCCTTAGAGTCCCCAAGGGATATCTTCTGTGCTCCAGGGAATCTGTTCTGGTTATTGCTCCCTGTCACCATCGCTGGATGAGTTGCTGTCATTGCTTTTTCTGCTGGCTGAGTCATGCTCGCCTTGACAGCTCCACACCATCTTTCCACTAACAGAGATTAATTCAGTGTCTCTTGAGTCAAATTCTTCATACCACGAATGCAAACTGGAGGTCTTCCAGTAATGCCTGCCTGTGCTGGACTCGGGGCCCACAGTGCAGCAGGCTGCTGCCAGTTGAGATGGAGACCTCTTCTTTCACTGTTGCTTGGATCCTGAAGTGTTACAGAGTTTGGTGAGCAAGCCCTTTCAGTGCTGTTCACGAGAGCTCTTTTCCCCAGGGAGAACCATACCATGTGGGTGGCTGAGTTGGCAGCAGCTCCTATAATAGCTCTGTCTCCAGTGGACCTTAGTGGTTGCCAACTATCTGAATCCTTTTCTGTGTCTAGGAATTCCTGCTTTATGTATCTAGGTAAGAGTTCAGAGTCCACATCCCACTATAAAATTCTAAACTGCCAGATATCTGCTTTCTCAGCCTCCCTTGCTGTTAACATGTAGATACATGCCCTAGGCATTGCTAATCATATGTATCTTTTTCCCTTCCTTTCCATGTTGGTGGTCCAAGGTATAGGATCTCATGCTCAGTGGTAGCAGCTTCCTCACAAGACTAGTTTTATGCTTTGGTTTTAAGCTTTTTTTTTCTTGGCTGCATTTTCCCCAGGCTTCCCAAATGGTCTGCGAGCTATCAATCTCTTTTTAAAATTTACTTATTAAACTGGATGGAGCCACTTTTGGCTGCTTGCCACATAGGGAAGTGAAGAGAAAGGCCAAAAGAAAGGTGAAGGAAAAAGGAAAGACATAATTCCTGTGCTTGGGGGAAAATATTCTCTTCTTCTCTTCAACTGGGTATGAACAAGGAGGCACAGAGTCCTGAGTGCCATCCACAGTTATCTTGCAACTGCAAGGGAATCATTTTGGGATGGCCCATCCCCATATGATCCATCCACTTTGGGATGATCCATCTCCATATGAGGATGGCAGAATGAAGAGGGGTAAAGCATCTTGATGATATAAGTGAACCTTTGATTTTACTTTACCTGGAGTCTGTTTTACTTCTGGTCTTGAAGTTATCTGAGATAATAAATTTCCTTACTGATAAGCAAGCTTAAGTTGGGATTTTCATTTGTTACTACCTTTACTACAATAAGTACAGATTATAATGCCTAGCCTTTATTGAGAACTTAAAATGTGGGCACTTTTCATTCACTCAGTAAATGTTCCCTGAGCGCCTACATATGTTAACTCATTTAATTACTATAATAACCCAAATGTTACAACAGCATAGTGTTGTGTATGCAGGTGGATATATTGACTTAAATTTAGACAGATGCATAGATATAGGTCTGTATACATGTAGAGATACAGATATAAGCATGCGTGTGGTGTAGATATAGGTAGAGATGTGGCAATGGTTATGGCTTTGGGTGTAGAGATATACATAGAGATAAAGATATGCAACTAGATGATAAATGAGATTTTATCACCTATGTCAGCTAAATCCCAAAGCTGAGGATGCCAGTTGCTGAGTATTCCATGTCTTAAGGGTACAGTGCACAAGTAGCTGGAGTCAGGAATCTTCAAAATTTTTGTTGAGGGGTGCTAGTTCAAAGAATTGGTCCAGTCATCAGATTCACCCAGGGGGTATTAGAGGAGGTGTAAAGAGAGAGGATGGTGTGGAGAATGTGGTGTTACGAAGAGAGGCTGTTCCTTTTTCATCACAAGAGCTAACAGTTTCATCAATAGTTTTTCAACCTTATTTTTTCAGGATGGCCAACTCCTTAGCTTAGAATATGCCATGCACCATGCTTTTCTCATTCAGCTTGTTTCACGTTTTAATACCAGGTATAGTTAGTATGACTTGTGGGAATAGTAGAAAATATGGCCCACACTTGCTGAAATGTTAATAAGAAAATGTATTGGCACAATTACCAGAAAATCCAGAAGCAGGACAGATTTTAGCTTTGGGTGATCTGATGATTTAATAATTCTGTTTTGTTTTCTGTGGTGTTAGGCAAATTAGCCTCACAACATAGAATTGTTGCCAGTGGTAATCAAGTGTTTATATGTTTCCTTGTTTATTCTTGTGGGAGAAGAACTTCCATCTAAATGTTCTAAGCAAGAGCCCTGAGATTTATCCTGATTGGACTGTTTAAGTCACATGATCAACAGTTCATCAGTGACAGTGGCCAGGGGAATAAAACCTGTTGCTGGCTTAAGTCTTCCTCTTGTAGATCTTGAATTATTTTACCTAAAGTACATGGATTGGTTGAGGGATGAGGTGTATATCTGAAAAATCTGGATGCTGTTAGGGAGGGGAAATGGAACAGGGATGCTAAAAAATAACATTTTCTACAAGGAGAGTTAATGACACAATGAGGGGAGCTCATTGATGGAGATATATGCAAATCCTAGATAAGAGGCAGAAGAACTTGGATTGTGTCACAGCTAACAGGTAAAGATATATATAGTTTTTAGAGAAATTTTGGGATGGTTTTGAAGAATTCTTTATCAATAAAGATCAGCTTATATCTTATATTTCCACTGGGATCTGAGAGTCAGGTTAGGTGGTGCCTTGTACAGACAGGAAGTACATGTCCCTCTGTAGCCATCCACAGAGAGGCATCACTTCTCTGTGGCTGTTCAGTGATGAGGAACATCTGCCTCTTGACAGCAGTCCAGCTGGAGATATGGTAAAGTTGACCTCCACCCCAGGCCTTCCCTTCCTTAAAAGTGAAGAAATACACTCTGTGGAACAGAAAAAGACAGAGCACACCACTTACCTTTATTTCTAAAAGCTGGTTGACTGTTTTGACTTGAATGTCCCATTAGCACTGTAAAGCTGTCATTTCTTCAAAGTCTCCCCTCCCCCATCTTGATGTTTCTTCACCTCTCTACTTTGGTTGGTGATGATATTCTTATGAACCAGATCACCCAAAGCAGAAAACTTGAGAATTGTCCCAGATTTCCACTTATCCTATTCTTTACACCCTACCAGAAGTAGTCCTTTGTTTTCTAAATACTTTTCAAAACTGTTTTCTCTTCCATTACCACTACAAATACCTTCCTTCAGGCATGCACATATATTGCCTTGGACCAACGCAGTTAGCCCCATACTGGTGTCCTTGACACAGGACATTCATTCTCTGCTTTTGCTATTAGAGTGAGTATTCTGTAACACCAAACTGGATGCATTATAACTCACTTAACAAAAATCCTTTATTATTGCTCAGTCACTTATGAGATAAAATGCAAAACTCTATAGCCTTGCATGTGGTACCAAACAACATTTATGACCCGGTCCCTGCCTACCGCTCTAGCCTTATCTAATTTTGTGTTTCTCTCTCTTTAGTCCACATATTGGATGGATTGCTTATCATACTCTTACATGTAATATATATAAATACTCTTTATAACTTTATATGCATAGCAATCTGTGCACTGTAATGTCTGTACCCATATGGCAATACTGTGATTACTTAACTTTGTTCAGATATACTTGAAATATGTATTGGTTGATGTATATGCCAGTGATGAAGACAGTGATAAGTGAAGATAATGTGAAAACTGGAGAATACCGATATAACTTGAAAATGCATTAATATATAACTTATTTGTTTAAAATTTTTACTCTTTTCACTAAAACACATTTTTATGTAAGCAAAATATTAAGGATTTTTGATGGGAAGAAACAACTCAAAAAAACAAAAAATAACTTTTTACGGGTTTATCTTTAAACTATAGATCTTCAACGGTAGAGGCCATGTAGAATGTATCATTGAATTACTAGTACTGACACTGCATCTGGCATGTACAAGTTGCCAAGTGAAGGTCTCCCCAATAGATGAGTGAATGAATGGGTAGAAAAATGAAATATATAAATTGATACTCTGAAAACCAACCGTCATGAATTCTAATCATGAATTCATGAAGTACTCATTTCAAATGGTGAATTTGCATGTATGTTTGTGTATGTGTGTGTTATTACAGTTTTTGAGAGAGACTATGTGTGTGTTATTACAGTCTTTGAGAGAGACTAACAACCTAGTAATTTCCATTTGTTTAGAATCTGTAGTGTGCCTTGCTCTATACTGAACACTTTATATTGTCTTATTTAATTCTCAAAATAACTCTTCAGATACTGTTCTTATTCTCTTTTTCCAGATGAGGAAATTGAGTGTTCATATTACTATGTCTTTTCTACAAATTATACCAAAATGAACATTTGTTATGCTCATGGATTTGTGGATCAGGAATTCAGATGGAACTGACTTGTCTCTGCTTCACAATGTCAGAGGCCTCAGATGAAGCACTTGAAGGCTGGGTCTGTGATCACCTGAAGGCTCGTCTGCTCATAAGTCCAGGGGTTGATGCTGGTGGATGGTAAAGACTTCTGTGTTATTTTCACATGGACTAATTTGCTATTCCTAAGAACATGGCAGATGGATTTTAAAGGTAAGTGTTGAGAGGGCAGAGAGAGGAGCACTTTTATGATTAGCTTTGGAAGTTATGGCAGTGTTAACTTCTGCCGCATTCTGTTTATTAAGTAACTGTGTGACTATGAAGAGTGCTCAGTTTCAAGAAGAGATGAAATTGACTTCTCTCGATAGAGGAGAGACAAGGTTCTGAAGCGAAGTATTGATGTGGCCACCTTTGGAAAATACAGTTGACTACACAAAGCCTCAGAGAGGTTAAATAAGTCTCCCAAGCAGCTTGTAAATGGGGCAGCTCCGATGGGAGATTAGATTTACTTGTCTCTATCTTTTCAGTACTTGCCACTTGATCGCATTGTAGAATGGGACCATTAAGATTTTAAAAGAACTATGTATTGGGCACCTGGGTGGCTCAGTTGGTTAAGTGTCCGACTTGGGCTCAGGTCATGATCTCATGGTTTGTGGGTTCGAGCCCCGCATCGGGCTCTGTGCTGACAGCTAGCTCAGAGCCTGGAGCCTGTTTCAGATTCTGTGTCTCCCTCTCTCTCTGACCCTCCCCTGCTCATGCTATCTCGCTCTCAAAAATAAATAAAACATTAAAAAAAAATTATAAGATCTTAAAAGAACTATGTATAAATAAGCATATATATATATATACTTAAAAGAACTATATATAAATAAACTATAAATGAGCAAGAATAGTTATATGAACAACTTAAATGCAGAGTTTAGAACCTTACAGAAGACCGCCAGGCTTCCAGATTTACAGATCACCGAGATAATGGTTCGTGCCTGTTTTTTGTACCTTTCTAATGTCACCTATTCACTTTTTACTTAAATTATGTTATTTGTGCACATATCTTATAACTTACTCCCTCCCCCAACATTAATGCTCTATTTGCTTTTTTTATTCAGAGTAGGATTTTTATCTTATTTGATTTATCTTTCTACCCTGATAACACCTATTACAAGAAACTGGCTCACAGTAAACCCTCAATAAATGCTTGTCAAATGAATTAAAAATAGGAGTTCATACTAGCATAAATAGCAGAATCGTATAACTTTGTTACTGTTGAACTTCTCTGGGATACTTGGATTATGGGTATTGTGAGGACCTGATTAGGTAATTCAAGTGAAAGTGTTTAAAATGTCAAATGTACTTTGTGATTAAATTGGTAATGGTGGCTTTGGTCCTGGAACTCTTGTAGACCTGTGAGGACAACATGGAGATGTTTAATTTTTGGTCTTTGATCTGTGGCATGGGTTGGTGTTCTAGGAAAAATATAAATCATGGTCACAAGGTATATGTAGCATAGCATTGCATGGTAGGAAAATTTCAATATGTCACTGTGTTGTAATTTTAACATAACTCATAACTAAGATCATGCTACTTGTAGTATTTTATTTTGCTTTTACTCTCAAAAATGTATCTTAGAGATCTTTCCATGTAAGTATTTATAGACTTACCACAGTCTTTTTTTTTTTTTTTTTTTTTAATTTACCACAGTCTTTACTATCCATGGTTCCATAGTTCTGTGGTAAGGGCACACTGTATTATATTGACAAAATTCCCTATTCATGGACATTGATCCTATTTTTTTGTTTTGAAATTATAATGTTGCATTGACATACTAGTGGATAGCTGAATTTCTTTTTTTTTTAATGTTTATTTATTTATTTTGAGAGAGAGAGACAGAGACAGAGAGAGCACACAAGCAGGGGAGGTGCAGAGAGAGAGGGAGAAAGAGAGAATCCCAAGGAGACTCCACCCTGTCCCCACAGAGCCCAACAGGGGGCTCGAACTCACAAACTGTGAGATTACAACCTGAGCTGATATCAAGAGTTGGACGCTTAACCAACTGAGCCACCCAGGTGCCCCAGAACTGGAATTTCTAGAGGATGAATTCCTGAAAGTGAATGCTGAATACAAGGATATGCTTTTTAATATTTAAAATTTTGATAGATATTGGCAAATTATTCTCTAAGATGGCTATGTGGATATACTCCTACCAATATTTCTCTACATCTTTTTAATGCTGACTTTGATATGACTGGTTTAGGAAAATTATAGTATGTAGGTCAAAGAGTCTTCATGTTAATAAATGAATGATTTTGAATTGACATCTGGGTTGAAATTCTTACTCTGCCACTTACTTATTGTATGATCTTGGGTTAAATTACTTGTTCTTTTGCAGCCTCCATTTCTTCATCCATAAAATATAGGCAATGATAGCAAGCTCCCTGGATTGTTGAAAGAGTAAATAAGACAACTACATATGTAAAGTGTGTGGTGAAATTCTTTGAGCTAAGACTTATGTAATGTTAAATTATTTTTCCTTTCCTTCATCACATTTTTATTTAAATCTATTACCTCAAAATATAAGTCCCATTTGGGCCCTTATGTATCTTATTGCAAAGTCCAGCTTAGTAACTAAATTTTCAGAAGAATATAATTTCTTCTGATATTATAGATTAAATTTCCAAAAATATATATTTGGAAAAATGAATTTTGATTTTGCTGATTTAAAAAGCCATACACCTGGTACTGTAGTTTTTTAAAATTTTCTTTTAATTGCTCTCTTTGGCCATATAGTAACAATCATTGCTTCTTGATACATTTGTGTCCTAAAATATCTGCTTTGATAGTGCTAGGTCATATTAATTCTGGAGAAAAACAAGGTTTCCAATTTTTATTTGCATAGCTGATGTTATACCTTAAGGAAATATTTTTAAAAAGTTGGAGTTTCTACCTGTTAATATAAAATGTTCCCAAGAAAGAGATAAAGTACAACATCAAAACCTCACAATTATACTGTAACCCTTGATTGTGTTTCCAGAAATTACTTGGGCTGAATAATATTATTTGGTTTGTAATGAGTTTTAGAAGAAATGAAGAGAATGGAGGTATTGGAAAATGAAGTATATCTCTTAATTGAAAATATTGTACTTTCCAATCTAAACCAAATTATTATGACAGTGGTTTCAAGCAATTGGAAGAAGAATTATTCTCTGGAAATAATGACTTCATAATATAACCTAAAAATATAAGTAAAAAAAAACACTTTTTGGTTGTCTTTCTGCTGAAATGAATGATTTAAAAATGAAAAATTTTTTTAGTTCATCTGCAGAATTCTCTGTTTTTCTAAATAATGTAAGCATTGGAAGATAGGTGTTGGATTCCTTACTGAAATTTTCATTTTTGCTATCATGAGATATAAACTACCAAAAAAGGAACTAAAACTATACATATGCTATATAGGTGTGTGTGTGTGTGTGTGTGTGTGTGTGTATGTATGTATATACATGTATATACATATATATATNGGGGCTTGATTTCACAACCCCAAGATCAAGCGTCACACTGAACAGACTGAGCCAGCCAGGCACCCCTATACATACATACATATATATATTTTTTTGAGTAAATATAATATTTATGATCTGAATTGATTTGCTTTCATAGATGTTTCAAGCAGTTATTTTTTAAATTATTTCAAATGGGTATTATTAAAATTTTCAGGAATACAGTTTGCATTTTTGTATTATACGCACAAATGCATACACAATCCTAGTACATGAGAAAATACTATATTACGCATAGCATGCCCCAAATATTGCTGTTTACCAAGTAACCATGATTAATTCATTTTCCTTATAGGCTGAGAGAAGGAATACTTTCAAGCATTTTTATCTTTTGGGGAAGATGATCTCCCCAAACTGTAATACTCACTACATTTTTAATCATGTGAAATACTACCCAATTTTAACCTCAAGAACAAATACTAATTGTGCAAAACCAGATGTTAAAAATAATTACTAAAATCTTCAGTCATTTTCCTTTTCCCATTTACTGATATGTGGACCATGCAATTCATTATTGAGGCAACCCTTAAAGTCTTGGAGTCTCGTCTTGCTTGGGTTTCCACATTTTGGAAATTGAGAAATTATCACATTTGGTAAGACAATGTTATAATACTTATCTGCCTATCATCTGGTCAATATCAATTTTACCTATTTATCTGTCCATCTGTCACCAAAATTGGTCACAGTATATATACTCTGCATGTTACTCTTTCTTCTCCTAAATTCATACTGTGTCAGTTTTACTTTTCTTTCCAATTTTTGTATAAAATTCAATAGGTTGAACTTTTAGAATAGAGGCATTTGGGATCAAATGCTCATAGAATCACATCAAGCCTGTTCACTCTTGAATAGTTGTAATTGTTTGAAAATTCTTTCTTGTGGGGCACCTGGGTGGCTTAGTCGGTTAAGCGTCCGACTTTCGCTTAGGTCATGATCTCGCGGTTCGTGGGTTCGAGCCCCGTGTCCGGCTCTGTGCTGACTGCCAGCTCAGAGCCTGGAGCCTGTTTCAGTCTGTGACTCCCTCTCTCTCTGACCCTTCCCTGCTCACGCTGTCTCTCTCTTTGTCCTAGAAATAAATAAAAACATTAAAAAAAAAAAAAGAAAATTCTTTCTTGTTTTGACCTGAAATTCTTTTCTCCTTTCCCCTTCAACTCAGTTGTTTTCTACAGTCTTTCACACTCCACTTTGAGGTTCTGGACAGGAAATATTTGTATGTACAAATATATGTATGTCTCCCTCTCTGGTTATTTTCTTTTTCTGTAGTCTGATTATTCATTTTATTCTCCGCAGATTTTAGTGGCAAACAATTCTAAGAATTATCACCTATGTTCACACCTATCTATATGCAGAGTGAAGGTAACACGTAAAATAAATATGAGATTATCAACTAGTGTGATTTCTCTTAAATCTAATTCTCATTCCTTCTGTGTAGTATTTTCAAAGATAACCTTCTAAAAATGAGTGTCACTCAAATCAGTATCTCAGAACCCTTCCCTAACTCTATACTGTGTAAGAGGTGAAGTGTAAATGCTGTATCAAGTCATTGCAGACCATTTAATCCATCTTGCCAACACTGTCTACAACTCTTCTTTCACCAGAAACTTTAGCAAAATAAATCTGCGTATTGCTGCCTGATAGGCAGTGTATTGTAGAGAGGCCGGCCTGTTTGTTTACTTCTTTCTTTGTTACCATCTCTTACATTTTGGGTAAATTAGTTAAACTCTCTGTGCCTCACTAAAAAAGGACTGGCCATACTATCTACTTCATAGATTGTTAGGAAGAGTCAAAGTATTCATACATATAAAATCCCAGAAAATTGTGCATGACACTTGGAATTCGATATATATCAGCAAAGAATCGCAATAATGCCTCATTGAGTTTATCTTCACATACTATTCTTTTTTTCCTATAAAATCATGACAATTTTGTCTTTAAGCCCACCCTTCCTTCAAAACACATTTCAGATCTCCCTCATCCCTCAGTGATGTCTTCCCTTCTGAAACTGCACTTCTTTTCCGTGTCATTGATGTAGTGCTTAGTTAGGGTGACCACATTATTTATTATTCAAGTGGGGACTCTTTTAAAATAGGAAAATGAGTACTTTTGGTAATTACACTGGGACAACTGGCATAAATTGACTGACCTGGGCAAAGGGATAGATGGTTATCCTCTGAATAGTAGAGCCTTAAGTTATCAAATCTGTTATTATCAAATCAAAGCAAACTTTATCTTTATATGCAAATTGTTATGGCAGATGTCCCATTAACTTAATTGTCAGGAAATGAGGTTCATCAAAATGAACCTCAGCTATTTCTGGCCATTCCCAGAATACTGCTTCTCCTCTGTTAGGCACAAATACCTCTTCTCTTCGGCCTTCTTCATTTGATCCTCATTCTTCAGCCTTCCTGACCACTGATGCTTCTGAGACAGCCACTCCACCTGGTACTCCTTGCATTGCCCAGCTCCACTGACTCCCCACCTTCCCCTCCTGTATTGCCACCCTCACATCCTTCTCTAGGTTCTGGAGAGAAGGAACTACTCCCATTTGCTCCTTCCCAAAATGCACGCACCAGGCCTTTCTTAATGACTCACAATACAACTGACACCTATGATAATTCTTGCTTAGGCTTCAATGATGGGTCATGGTTGAAAGAAGAGGCATTTAAGTCAGAGAATTCCTAACAACCACTGCCTACACCTATGCGCACTCCTATGGTTGCTTAGAGGCTCATTTTTTGGCTTGCTGTTAGCCTCTCTCTGCTGACTAGGGACGGTTCAAACCCCACCATTTGAAACACTCCAGAATTCATAGTCTTCTTCATGTATCAAATGCTCCCACCCATGAAGAGACAAGTTTCTCTATATCCAAGTTTCTCACCCCTCACTCCCCAGAACCCAGCTCTTTTGTTTAATGTCTTTTAGGATGATTGACAATAAGGAAAACTCTTTCTGTCTGGGGAGACTCCACCCTGATCCTCAAGGATGTGGTTTGGTTCTAAGCTCTTGTTACGGTAGTCGTAATATCCTGACATTGGTATATTTCTATAAAACTGGGATTTTTAGCATTATTCATCATTACCTATTACATAGTATTTGCTACTATGTAAACCCATATCCTTAACTAGATTGTGTGTTCCTTGGGAGTAGGTATGTCCTTTCTAGCAAAGTTCCTGACACAGAAATGGTATTCAATGAAAGGTTTGTGTTTAATGAGTGTGAGGTGAAGAGGTAATACAAAACACTGCTAACTTATTAAATACCCACTCCTTCCTCATGTATTGGTTCTTCCTTTTCGACAGTAGTTCATGCATAGAACACCTTTCTATGAATCTCTGGGTTCTCTTGGTACTGCTGTGTTGTGTACTGCTCTACTCAACCCATTCTTCTGGCCCATACTGCTTACGTTGTAACACAGCTTTCCTTTTGGGCTAAGTTAGCCTTATATTCTCAGCATCAAGCACAGAACTCAAACCTTGGTGAAAGGAGAGTTATGAAATGAGATCTACCAGAGATATGAGTCACAAAATCACCAGTACTAACACTGGGCTCCTGGTGATTTGTGTTAGGAAATTCCCTCACCAGCATTATCTTTTTCTGAACAGACCTTCAGTAGCCTGCTCCAGCAATGATTCAATTGTTTAATACAGAAATATTTCTCTCAAGTATAAATTTTCCTCTTTTCAACTCTAATAGTTTTCACATAATAATATATCTTTGTCAACCAACATTTTCTGTGTGTGCTCCATTGGATATCAAACATGACACAAAACAAGGAAAGGTCTTACTCTTTTATCAGTGCAATGTTTTTTTCTATCATTCATGCTGACCTGGTGTTAGCAGCCATTTCACAGACACTATCATCAGTGCTTACAGTTAACCACAGAGATGTATTCTCAGATTTTGACCTTTGTTCTAGAGACTGAGGACAAAGAAGAAGAAAAAAATTGATACTTCATCTGAACAGAAAATGATGGAAGAGTCAGTAAAGGTAAAAGTAAAGGTAGCACTAAGTAAAAATTCTACTATTTATTATAATTTAGTTTTAAGATTGTTTTTAAAAATTACACACTCATTTTAGCTAAGTATATTGAAGTCTTCCAAACAATAGCAGATCTGTTATTTTCAGTATTTTAGTCACTGCCATGTAATTTTAATGCTTTGCATTTTGATGGGCGTTATATTTTCTATGTGGTTTGTGAAACAAGTAATGAAATCACAACTTGATCTTTGGTAGTAGGTTAATGATAGTAATTATCTTATACTTTATGCACTGTGCAATAAACTCTAGGAAATTGTATTGGCAAAATATGGAATTTAGTCTGAGAAGGTTTTAACTTAGTATCTGTTGGGGACCATTGAAGGAGACAAATAAATACTACCTCTCTTCCCCAAGGAACAAGGCAGATGGGAGTCCAGATATTATCTTTATTCCATATAAAGCTAATATTTCAGAATGTGGCCTACATTTACATATATATGTATTTCTTAATACAGAATTCTGGAATTAGGCCAATTTTCTCACCACGTCATAACTGTCTTGAATTCAAACAGCTCCCTGTACACACACCACAAACCAAAGGGCATGAATCTGTGTCTGGAACTGAGTGGACTGCCCACTCACTGTAAGCAGGCCCTTGCTGAGGGAATGGAAAGTCTAAAGGAAAGGGATTTTGTGTCTACTTTCTTCTTCCAGACTCACCAGTCTGGATCATGAATGAGAGGGTAGTGGTAGGTTAGGGGTATTTTACTAATGAGGTTCCTTCTGCATCAAAGGAAACAGTAGGAGTGGGCAGTCAGTGTCTGTCACTACTAACATTTCTGAGGATTTTGCATTGGGCAATCTGAGTTAATCCATTGGGCTTAACTATTAAATCTGATCAACCAAAGTTATAGTCATGCCAGTGGGAAAAGGGGTAACAGTCTCTCAGGGAGACCTTTTCCCCATTTAGAGGCAGCTTTGCAAATATAATCACTGCTTTATTGAGTACCTACTCGGACCACTAGTGGGCAGCACAGATTTTACACCCAAAAGGCTCTAAAAATAAGTCATAACAATAACCAATTACATTAACTCCTCTAAGGCCGCTCTGCACTCTAGACTGAAGTTCACTTGTATGTTACTTTATACCCCAAATGTATCCAACCACATATCCAAAAGGGCCTATCAGAGGTTCTTCAAAGAGAGCGGATGACAAATCATAAAATACAATCCCCTTCTTATCAAATTCCTAGGAAGAAATGAAAGTTGTAAACTTAATTCCCTTTTCAAGTTGTATCTGTCAAGTTCTAGCAGAAGTGGATGGCACACCAAACTGGGTGGTTGAGAAGAGTTTTTATTTTATTTAAAAAAAAATCCCTTTATTAAGAAAGGGAAACAAACCACAAAAGACTCTTAATGATAGAGAACAAAATTAGGGTTGATGGAGGGAGGGAGGTGGGTGGGAGATGGGCTAGATGGGTGGTGGGTATTAAGGAGGGCACTTATGATGAACACTGGGTGTTGTATGTAAGTGATGAATCACTGAATTCTACATCCTGAAACCAATATTGCACTGAGTATGTTAGCTAAGTATAATTTAAATTAAATAAAATATTAAAAAAATAAAACTTTAGGAACTAAAAAAGCCCCCACCCTTTATTAAAAAGTACTGTTCGTATCAGAGCAGATGGGGTGTGGGGAAATGAACAAGGATGGACAATATTATAGGGTTAACAGGAGGGAGTACCTGTCACCACCCTAGTCCTGCAGGGGGACAAGGAGAGACAGAAAGTAGTTCTGTGGAGAGGGCTACCTTGAATAGGGAGATGCAGCCAATCCAAGTGACCCAGGAAGGAAGGAGCCAAGGGAATAAACTCCCTGACCTAATTTTTCTCCCGTCTTCCTGGTGCTTTCTGCTTGGAGAATCCAGTCGGGAGTCAGAGGGCAAGGAGCCTGTGCAGCCTTTGCAGCACACAGTGTAGAGAGTGATCTGGAGGAGCAGGAAGAAGATAATCAGCTCATAAATTCAAGTTTAAGAAGGAGCGTGAAGGAAATAAAGTCCAAAATCAAATTCTGTTGCCCTTGTGTTGTAAACTGGCAAAAGACATTTAAGTCCAAAATCCATTCTTTTTAACTTAATGTTCTACTTAGTCTCGGCTAGAGTAATTTCTCAATGCTTGGTAAACGTGGGTTTTATTTTAAAAGCTGCAGGCTGGCTATTTTGTTCCAGAATGGGGGTAGATCTTCTAAGTCTTCAGGAGTTGTATTTTCTTAACATCAAGTGTTTTCTGAGCTACATTTTCAAAGACACCAAATGATAAATAGGACATACCAACTACCAAATCTCTAGGCACACAGGCAGCAGATTTCAAAATGAGCCAATGCTCAGTTCCCAGAATAGTTCTACAAGGTGAAGTAATGTTCCCAAAATCAGAACCCAGGACTTAGTCTAACCCAATATTGTTTGCCAAAGACAACAGTATAGGCTTAATAATATTGGAGTTCATTCAAAGGAGTTCAGGCAGAGAAAATATTCTTGATTTGGCCTTGGTATTATACCAGTCACTTTATGCCAGTTGGTTCAGAATTCATAAACACAAGGGGGAGAAATGAGCAAGAGGGTCATTGTTGCATTGTGCACATATGGGGAAAAAATCTACATGTATGTGCTGCCTCTTCTTCCACGTAGTGGCATTTGAGACACTGCTGCTGGTTTTCAAAGTTTAGAAAGTTTAAATGATGGAAGTTCCAGACAGAAAATCTTACTTTAGGAGACCCTCTTTCCCATCCCATCTTCACAAGCCTCTCTGTTTAGCACTTTTTATCTGTGTCTGACGTTGATAATCTAAACCTAAAACCTTACTAGTGTAGTGCAGCATAGGTGAAACTCAGGTGTAACATGTGCTACTTTCAGAATAATAGAAGCATATGTTCTGTCTCCTATCTGATAGGTCTATGTATAAAACAACTGCTTCCTGTAGTTGAATTTTGCCTCAAACACACCTCTTAGGAAGTTGCACCTGCGCAGTTCAAGGTCAAGCAGTAGTATCTCACATCTTGAACCTATCAGAGTTAGCAATAGATCAGTTCTTTGGTGAGACCCACAGCCCCACATTCCTTTGGTGGCACTGCCCCCAAAGAAAGAGCCTCCATAAAGTGTGGTCACCACCTAGTGAAAAAAAAAATGCTATGCGGCTTACGGCTTCAGGTCTAATGGCATAATTGTAAACTTTAAAATAGCCTGTTACAAGCTATATGGACAAAGTAAAAAAAATTGAAGCTATGTATTCTAGCTACCTCAGCAGCCTCCGTCACTCCTGGTATATGTCAGTCCCCAAATTTTAATTCTCCTTTCTGTTACAAAGACCTTTCCTCCCTCAAAAACAAATGCAGTCCTTCGTACCCACCATGGAGTAAATCTTATGTCCTGACCTGGATCTGGAGTATAATCTTTTTGAAGGGAGTTTGGCCCCCAAGAAAAAGGAGAGAGTAAGGAGCCAGCTGACGCACTCTCAGTTTCTCATTCTTTAGCAACCATGAAAATGCACTGCTTAACCTCTTCTGCAGCAGGGAGCATAACGGACTAATTGCCCAAATTTCTACCTTTCTGGAGCCAACCCTGCATTTGCTCTGAAGCCACCTGCAGGCTGCTCCCAGTCCATTCCAGTCCATTGCTGCAGACTCCTTTGATGGGCAGCCTTAGCCTCAGGTCCCGCATTGGCCTTGCCAAACCTGTTTTGGAATGACATGGCAGTCTGAGACTCTTCTTACCAGTTCTCGTTAGCAGATGTCAGACTTGTATCTCTGTGAAGACTCTCTTCCTCCTTCCCTGGCTCCCTTCACCTCATCCTTCACAGGCATTTCCCCCAATACACGTCTTGCATGAGTAACTGCATTTTGCAGCTGCTTCTCAGAAAACTTGAACTAACTCACCTTCCAAACTCATCAAATTGTTAGGTAATTCCACACACCTGCCCTAGGGCTGACTCTGAGGGCAGAGAGACAAAAATGTGAAGCCAGGGATGCCTGAGTGGCTCAGTTTATTAAGCATCTGACATTGGTTTAGGTGATCATCTCAACAGTTTGTGAGTTCCAGCCCCAACATCTGGCTCTCTGCTGTCAGCACAAAGCCTGCTTCAGATCCTCTGTGTCCCTTTCTGCCCCTTCCCCACTGGCGCTCTCCCTCTCTCAAGAAAAAAAAAAAAAAGAAGCTAATAAATATTAGCTAATATGTGTGAAGCTAATAAATATTCCTCCACATGGAATATGATGTCAAGACTGGGAAACAAACTGCAATCCCTACAGTTTTATTAAGAGAAGCTTGGGAGGTTAGAGTATATCAATCTTTTGTCTGCTTCAAATATGTCGACATTAAAATATGTCTTAATAGAGTTGCCAGGAGCCAAATTTTGAGAAGGCGCTTGGTATGGCTTTAGATAGCTTTTCTTTGTGGTGAGAAAATATAGCTGATTAATTTAACTAGTTGAATAAAAAAATAAGTCTGTTACTCAGTTTTTTAATTTCAGATTTCAAGTAATTGCTGTTGTGTCTCACAAACGCTATGATCTCCCAATTCTTCCTTTTTAGTGCATTTCTATTTGGTTGAAATTCTCAGCGTCTGTTCGGTTGCCCAGCCTAGAGATTTTGATCCATCTCTTTCCTTTATGGTCCATAGTTAATCAGTCATCAAGTGCTTTAGAATGTACTATTCGAAGATATTCAGAATCTATTCCCTGCTTTCCGTTCTTTCTAACGCTGCTCTTCTTGTCAAATTTAACCCATTTAAATAATCTTGTTACAATATTTTGGCTTTAGTTTCCTCATTATTCCAATTGATCATTTTTTCAATCTATAAACCAGATTATATTTCTCATTTGCTTAGAAATTACTTCCCATCACTTGTAGGATGAAGTGAAAACTAATTCTGATGAAGTAAAAGTCCTTTATAACCTGACTTCAACCTGTCTTAAGAATCATACCAGTAAAACTCGCCTTCTTTATGTCATCTGTTTTGGTTGCACAGAATCACTGAGTGTTCCTTATATTTGCTGGTTGTTTCACTGGTCTGTGTAATTGTGAATGTTTTTCTTTAGGATTTGTGTTTTATTTCTTCTTTCTACTTTCCTTCATCTGATAAGTTCCTCCATATTCTTTGAAGCCTGGCTCAAAATCAGCTCTAAAAGGACCTCTAAGGTTTTCCAGGCAGAGTTAATCATTTCTAATATTTGCTCCTAAAACATAGAAAGCGCTCTTCAATTATATTTTAATTTTTTTCTCTGTGTGCCTTTGTTCCTTTTGATTATAACTCCAGTAAGGGTAAGAAATTATAGTTGTCATATAACAAATATTAATGAATTTAAGTGAAAATTTCAAGATACCATAGAAAAGGAGACTAGGAATAACCACTTTTAATATGTATTTCTCCTTTAAAATATGTATTTTTATTTTGCAAATAGGAAACACATTCTAAACAACATATAATAGAATAAAGTAACAGCCATGGTACAACCTGATTTTCAGTATCATGACATTTTTAAGATTTTGGTCTTCATCAAAAGGGCTGGAATATGCAGAATTACTTAAATTGGATTATTGCACCCAAAGGTCTCTTATATCAGTAGCTCCAAAGAAAAGTTTTAGCTTAGGGTATTGTGAAGTCATAAGTCCAAAACTGATTGAATATATTTTATATGCACTATTTCTTCTTGTTTTCTGTTTTTTATTTTATTGCCAACTCTCAATCAGAAATGAAAATGACCAATAAAAACAAGAACGTAAATGTAGGTGAGTAAACTTGTCAATATTTAACAAAATTGCTGGAGCAAATGCTAAAATGCATATGTTGCTGATAAACCACAGACGTATATAAACGATATTAATGAAATGTTCATAGTGAGTACAGATTCATTTTAGCAACTTCTTAGTTGTTTTTACTGAAAGAGGGGAGAAGATGTCTGACCTTTCTTGGGTCTCCGTTTCCTCGGTTGTAAAATACAGGGTTGGAGTAGAGTAGGCTCATTCAATTATTCAGTACGCCATGTGCCAGATACTAGTGTTGGAAATATAAAGATGAGCAAGATGGATAGGGCTCTTGTCTTTTAGCAACTTAAACCTAGTGAATTAAAATGTTTTTTTCCCTCTAAGGGTTTCATAAACATGACATGATGATATAAATTAAATGAGGTGGATAATGAGGCATTATCCACATTTGCTTTTTTCTCCCCATATTTGCTTTTTTATTCAGGAGCACATTTCACTGATGTTTATAAGATAAAAAACTGTCTTTGGAAGACAAGTTTTAACGGTCATTTCGATAAATGTATTGCCACGATTTGGTGTAGTAATTGGCTCTTGAGTTTAAAACAACAGAAAATTTGTCAATATATTGATCATACATAGATTAGGGTTTAGTGAAACTTAGGCATTTTAATTCCCAAATTAAGTCGCTTATAGAGATTTCACTTTGTACACAGACTTTTACCCAATTCTAGATTGGCATCATTGTCTATGGCCTTGCATGACCTGGTAATGGAGACAGGGCATTTTTTTATGTGTTGTGCAGAGGGGACAACTGGTTCAAAAATATGCATTTTTTAACCCACTTTAAAAATGGACAATGGATGATGAATAACAAGTTCAAAGAAATAAGCAAATATTCACTGTCTTAATAAATCTGTCCTATGGAAGTTTTGGGGATTAACCAGAATATTATAAAGATATTCAGAGGAAGATAATGATTTTTGAATCAATATTAGAAATGATTTTTATTTTTAATTCCTTAAGTATATATTTGTTAATACCATGAGAGATGTTTTCACTGTCAGACTGTGATCATATCCAAAGAACCGGTCTTTAGAATCAGAAAACCTGCCACTGTACTTTAAAAAATATGATCTCAATACATTGCAGCCATATTATATTTCTACTAAGGGAAGAGGTATGTGATAAACAAGTCAATGATAGAGCAGGTGCCTTTAGCTCTCTTTTCTATTTGAAGATTGGGAAATTATAATATTCCAGGGTGTAACAGGTAATATTTATTTCCATGGTAATAAACTGATACAAATTTTTTTCTCCCCAGTAACTTTACGGCTTTCAGATGAAAAGCCATGCCTAGCAGCTCAGATTATACTATTTATTCTTTAGTGTAAGGAAGATACGTCTTCTATTATTGAGGCTGGGAATTGAGGTTTAATGTCTGCCAGAAAAGAGAACGCTATAACAGAGAAAGCAGAAGGGATGGCCTTCTCTTCTGAACATGTAGATTTGGGAAATGAGAAGAGAGAAAGATGTGGCCAAGAGATCAGATTTCTATGCCATCATTTTGCTCCTCTAGGGAATAGAACCTAGTGTATGTAATAGTAGCATCCACATGATGGGATCTAGTGGAAGCAAGCTCAGAGACTGCAAAACTCAGAGGGAATCTTCTATTTGACCTTATCCAATATGGCAAAGATGAAAGCATAAGTATAATGAAGGGAGTTAGCTAATAGATGGTATGAGGCAGCATTCTTGTCTCCAAAAGTATGCACAGAGTATGAAGGGATTAAGAGATTTCCTTATCTCCTGGTGGGAGGTTGAGGAGAGGCTGATAGTGGCAGTGGACCATCAGTGCCAAAGTTAAAGCAAAGAGCTCTCAGTGAACCACAGATTCACAGATCTAAGATCACAAACTCTCATGGTGGATGCCTTCAGGATGCTTCAGTAGGCACATCACACAATAGTAGGTACCAGTTCAGGAATTAAATCAGACCAGTCATATAACAGCAGAAATTAGAAAGGATCCAGAGGACACTGCAGAAATGTAGTGTCACCTTCTGCCATAACCCCATGAACCCCTGATATTCCCAGACACTATATAGGAGTAGAGCCAGGAGAGAGAGAATACTCCAGTTACCACTGCTACATAATAAACAATTCAAACACTTACTGGTGTAAAACAGCTGTTTTATTATGCTCATGGATTTTATAATCAGAAATTCAAGGGTACTCTTTCTCCAACATATGATGTATAAAACCTTACCTAAGAACACTCAGTTACTGAGAGTAATTTGATTTCAGGGGCTGGAATCATTGGGAGGTATCTTCACTTCCATGCCTAGTGGCCAGTGTTGGCTGTTGGCTAAGTCCTCACGTGGAACTGCCAGTCAGAATACCTCCACCTGGCCTTTACTTGTGGCCTGGTTTTCAAAACATGAAAGCCTTAGAGTAGTTGGACTCCTTACATGGTAGGTCAGAGTTCTAACAGCAAGTGCCCAATAGTCAAGATGGAAGCTACGTCACTTTTTATGACCTAACTTCAGAAGTTAATGTTACTTTGGCCATGGTCGTTTATTTGGAACAATTGCAAATTCACTTCGATTTGAGGGGGAGGGACCAAGACTCCATTTCTTGATGGGAAATGTCCAGATCGCATAGCAGAAGAACAAGTGGAGTGGAAGATAATGTTCTGGCAACTTGGGGAGAGCAGGGAGAATCCATGGAACATACTTATTTGAAAGGAAGTGGGAGGAAGAGGCAAGATGGCAGAGAAGTAAGGAGCTACGTACTTGCACTCGCGCCCATACATCACATGGAGAAGATTGAAGCCATTGGAAACCTTACGAAACTTGAGAGATTGGGGGAAAAAGGATGCAGAATCCACTGAGAAAGCCTTCTAACGGCTACCTCAAGAAACAAGCCAGAGTACACAAGGTGGANTGAAAGGAAGTGTTGTTCATTAAAAAGAGACTGGTTAAACCCTAAGTGACTGAGAGAATATTAATTGGATAGTTTAAATTTCACTGTTACTCACTAGAGTGTGGTTCATAGAAAAGACTAGATTGTTTTTCTTTTTCACATATTGTAGTAGTAGATATTTATTTTATAATCCCACTATGCTAGCCTAATTGATTTGGGTTTAATTTTGAAACCAATATATTCTCTGTCCATGACATTTTAATAACTATGTTGTATCTCCGGTGCCTTATCTCAATTTCATCTCCATGAACAAATATTTCTCTCTTGGTCTACAGTCAGACAGTCTTTTGAGTGCTTCCAAATGATTGCTATTTTTTAAAGTGTTTATTTTTGAAAGAGAGAGAGAGAGAGAACACAAGCAGAGGAGGGGTAGAGAGACAGGGAGACATAAAATTCAAAGCAGGCTCCAGACTCCGAGCTTACAGCTCAGAGCCTGATGCAGGGCTCAAACCTATGAACTGTGAGACCATGACCTGAACCAAAGTTGGATCCTTAACTGACTGAGCCACCCAGGCACCCAAATGATTGCTTGTTGTTTAAGATGCTCAAAAGTTCTTTATCTTAAATACTAGTGTAGGATGTCTTTTTCAATTCTGAACAAATTCTTCAGCTTAAATAGCATTTTTGTTAGCTTTTCAAAATTATGTCTTTCCTTATTAGTTCTCGTGTCCTTTATGTTCCCCTGGCCCCCCAGTGTCAGGTAAATTTTGTATATGCTATCTTGTTTATTTACTAAATTAGACTTTGTAACTGTACCCCAGTTTGTTGAAAAAATATATCCAGTCATGTCAACAGAAACACACAGAACCATAAACATATTTATTTGTGTTAGGAATGTATATGGCTATCATAGAGTGATCAAAAGAGGACATGATGCAAAGAAAATTTTCCTTGTAAGGTTTTAGAATGGAGTTGGGAGTCAGTACTCAAAAGAGAATGTGCCCACGATGCAGATATGAGTACATCCTTTGAAAGTTAGACCGGATTCTTTCAACTGAGACCCTAGGAAAGACGAGAGAGCCAGGAGTGTTCAAGGGAAAAGTTATTGCCTGCTTGTGCCAGCGTGGAAGGGAAGCCAGGAAGCTGTTTGCTTTCTAGTCATTTTGGCTGAACCAAGAGACATTCTAAAGATGGGAAATTTAATTTAATTATTTACTGTTTAAAAAAATTGAAGTGGAGTTGACACACAATGTTATATTGGTTTCAGGTATACAACATAGTGATTTAACACATTCTGAGATGATGTGGCTGAAAGGGCTTTAGACAGAAGACTAGGATTTGGTCACAGTTTTGCTATTAAATAAGAAATTTCTCTTTTCTGGGTAATAGTTTCTTCACATTAAACAATGAAAAGATGTGATAAAATAATTTCAGTTTCCTCCCAGCGTTTTGAATCTATTGGTCTCTCTTATTTTAAGGAGGTGATGAAGTATAGTAAAGATTTTATGGTTTAATTTTGCACAAAATGATTCTCATGTATATCTGCTTTCTACTTGGTCATATGCTGACATTTATGAAGGAATTGTATTAGGAAGTTTTGACTATTTTTTTTCTATATAACTTTACATAGGTTTTGTAGAAATCCTGATGAAATAGCAAGTATTTTATTTTATTATAAAGGTGAAAAAAAAACCTGTACAATAACACAGCACTTAAATTCAGAAATACCATAAACGAATACATGTGAAATTAAATTATCTTTGAATTTCAGGCATATGAACTAAATTGAATTTTATTGTGTAATACAGATGCTTCATTTCTGTTCATGTGGAAGAATAGATAAACTAATGGATATAGTAGAATACTTTGGAGATAAAATAGTTTAAGTACAAATAACTAAGTAAAAAAGATTACTGATAGGTGTGAAAAAGAAAAAAAAAACCTTACCTTTTCTGGATAATTATCATGAAAGGGAATATATTTGTTTTAGGAAAAGTATCTAAATATTTCACTTTTTTCAGATTAAGGGTTTTAACATAAATTGTGACTTAAGTATTTTGTGAAATTTGATAGCATTTGAGGTTTTACTTAACATTTAATTACATAAACCATTAGCTGAGCATAGTTGACACATACTATTTTGGAAACCACAAAAACATAATGATCATTTTTATAAGGTGAGGACTAGAAATGAATTTGTAGTATTTTTCTTTTGCATAACAGAATTCCATTAGGGGTAGTTTATATATATTTTTAGCCAGAAATTTTTTCCCTAAACAGCATCATATGTAAAACTGTAATTTATGAAAGATTTAAAAATTGATTAGAATGTGCTGGTGAGCCCTGAACCTAATTCCCTTGCCTATTTAGTTCTCTTCCTTTGTTTTTTCACCCTACAAGGCTTATATTAGACACCCTGGAACCCTGGGCATCAGAAGAGCAGTTTGAAGTAATTTGTATGTATATGAATGGCAACTTTTTACAGCATGGCCGATTTTGACATAGATAACATTACTTAATGAAATTTCTTTTTCTTTCTTTGCTTCCTTCCTTCCTTCGTTCCTTCCTTCGTTCCTTCGTTCGTTCGTTCCTTCCTTCCTTCCTCCCTTCCTCCCTTCCTTCCTCTTCCTTCTTTCCTCTTCCTTCCTTCCTTTCTTCTTTTCTTTCTTCTTTGCTTTGCTTTGCTTTGCTTTGCTTTGCTCTCTTTCCTCTCCATGCTCGGGTGGAGCCCAATGTGGGGCTTGTATTCACAATTCTGAGATCAAGACCTGAGCTGAGATCAGGAGTCAGAGCCTTAACCAACTGAGCTACCCAGGCACCTATTGAAATTTCTAATTATATGTATGTTATATAAATTATATACATATATAAATTATAAGTATATATACATATTTTATATTTTATATGTATATATACATGTACATATTTTATATGTATATACATATTTTGTATACATATTTTATATTTTATATATAATTTATATAATATATTATATGTATATGTTATATAAATTATATACATATAATTTACATATATATAATCCATATAATATATATAATCCAAATTATTGTTTCCTAACTAATAGATATTAAATTCTGTGTCTGAAGAAGAGTAGCATATGAAAGAAAGGTAGTTTAGTTTAAAATGGTGTTCCAGATTACCTACAAGTAAGTAAATGAAGTAGGGAGCCTTATATGTGAGAAAGCAGTGGTTATCCCCAAAGAAATGAAATAACGTGTCGCTCCCAAGGTTGTTCAGATTGCTACATTAAAATCCTGGCTAGAATCATGTTTGTGAAAAACACAGCAATACTGATTATCAAAATAGTAGGAAACATACTTTATTTTGGATTGCTTTTATTGAACCTTTTCACTTTTGAAAGGTTTAAAATGATTGGAGTGTCAGATCTGAATGTTTCTCTGGATGTTAATGAGCTGTTCAGATTTACTCAATTGAGGTTAGCGGTGGCTAGAAATCTCTCCAATACATTTTATGTCATTTATATAATGTGTTTGCCTTTGTAGAATGTTTGCCACTGAGCATCTTCCTGAGGAACAGTCAATAAATTCTTGACTGACAGGAAACACAGCTACTAGGCTAACAGATGTCTTTGCTGGCAGTCTCAGTGTAGCAAAGGCAGACGTACTTGTCATTGTTTACATGCTTTCCTCTCTTCCTCAGTTTTCTGTCACCCTTAGTCATAAACACTGGGACATCTCCTCAGATCGTACAATCTTAGATTCACCTTACCTTTTTCTCATTTCATATTCCACTAGTCAGCAAATCAAGAAAGTTATCATGTCCCTAAGCCCATGAAACCATTACCATATTTTTCAACCCATATCTCCATGTCCTTGACTCATAACTGGGTGATATATCCTTGTGGGGAACTGGGAAAAGGCCTGTTAGTTCTCAGATTAGCTTGTGTTTTTCTACTAAGGGAGAAAAAGTAGCACCAACTAACTGTAACAATAATCTTGTCCTTGGTAATGATATCACAGTGGACATTACTATTCTTAAAACTTTCAAGTTACTTTGGTATTAGAGAAATTATCCAACCCCCTGAGAAACTTTCATTTAGACACTTCTTTTTGTGAGCCAGTGGTATAACCACATTGTGCTAGGAAATGCTAGAAATGCTAGAAACCAAGAATGGTCTCTCACTTTAATGACTTTATAAATAGCTTGAGAGGTAGTATTGCATTGTGGTTAAGAACAGACTCTAGAGTCAGACTGTCTGAATTCAAATCCCTCTTTTATCACTTACTTGATGTGCAACCTTGGGCAAGTCACTTTACTTTTCTATCTTTCAACTTCTGCATGTCTTAAATGAGGATTATGAAAATCAGTACCTCATGCAGTTGTGAGAATAAAAGCTAATATGGGTAAAATGCTTTCTGCTTGGCACATAATAAGTACTCTTTGTGTTTGCTAGTATCATTAATTAATTGGCAGGGCACTTTGTCTCTTCTTGTCTCATTTCTCCATGCTATGTACGTTTGGGGGTCATTGAGCTAAACTCCAAAAATAATGGAGAAAATGCCTCTCCTAGTATTTATTTGCACCAATTGATATGGTCTTGTGTGTGTGTTGCATTTGAAAGAGAAAGGGCTGAGAATGATGCCAGTGGTATCTGTTTTCAGTCAGGCCCACAGACTGGATTTGAATGGTCATGTTTAAAGATGGACAGAACTAGTGCACTGAAAGAAATCTGGGAGATGCCAGGCACGAGTGATGGTCAGCAGCTGAGAGAGCTCTCAAGTGAGACTTTGTGAAGCAAACAGTTACTTTGAAGTGTTGCAGAATAACTTTCAAAGGCAGCCTTCTATTGATTTACCATCACTTACTCCACTTCACTCTAGTCTAGTAGCCTAGTTCAAGTAAATCAATACCCTTTTAACACTGGGCACCTAAACAAACAAAAGAAACCCATTTTGTAGGTGCATGTCTGAAATAGGAAAACCCAAGATTGTGTAGCTTTTCAGACCCTGTTCTTCTGCTACTGGCTCCAGTACTGATGCCCAGGTAACAGGATATTTTACTCCTGGGAATAGGTTAGTTGGGGTAGCTCCAACGTGGATGGCTTCCCCTGGACCACAGTTGAGTGGTATGAATGTCCTTCTTCTTGGTCCTGGGAGAGTTGGAGAAGGGTCCATTCTGATGGATGGGTAATACCAACTATAGCAAACCAGTTGGTGAGTGGAGCTCAGACTTTTGGATCTTTTTCCCCTACTGCATTCCAAGAACTTCTCTCAGAGCAGAATCACATCTCACTGGTTCCTGTCTCCCAAGCCTGTCACAATAAGTATATGTCCCATTGGCTTATTTCTTCTGAGTACCCAGACAGAGAAGAGGGGCCTCAACTACTCTAACAAATCAGAATACGGTAGATACTCATTAGTCACAGCGGTTATCTGGGTATTCTTAGGAGCACTGAATTAGCAAATCATTGAATTACTGAATCATTGTCCCAGAATTAGGTGGTGATCCTCCAACTTGTTCCTTAACCAGTCCATATATAACCTTGTTTTATTTGTGTTTCTGTTTTTTTTTTAAATCTCTAGTGTATATGATGATTTATTCACATTAAACTAACACCCAACAGCACTATGCCTCCTGCCAGAGGAAACTTATTTAACACACTTATTTTCTCCATAAGATACTGCATAGCCTTCCTGTGTTTAGGAACACTAGACAGCCTAAACTTAAATTCCACCCTCAGAAACTTTAACAACTTGTCTATATAGCATAGTGCAAATTTAGGGAAGAGGCTTTTCCCTTCTTCCCTGCAGTGCTTGGCTTGGTTGCCTCCTCAGGCCGAAGCCTTCTTCAGATCTCGGTGGTCATAATAGTGGTCGTGGGGCTGCTCAGGAGGCTTCTCAAGGTGCCTCAGGGGCAGGAACCATGGACACATAAGGGCCAGAACAGGAATTTGAGCAGAAGAACTGGGTTTTGGATAACTGTGAGGACTCTTTGGAATGTCCCAAAATAACTGGGGGCATTTTGGAGGTGCCATTTTTTGTTAATTAGGCTTGTGGAGGGTTATGCCATGGTATTTTAAACTCTGAAAAGAAATATGACCTTGTTTTGGAGGTCTGTGAATTTATGATCACTTGGATTACAAAATCCTGATTAAAATACCAAGGGAATCTATGTAATAGAGTATCTATCATTTATTGAATACCTATTGTATGCCATACACACTAAAAGATATTTTACATGTTTCTTTTATGTAAAAATGGAATTACTACTCCATTTTGTAGATGAGAAAATGTAGGTTAGATAAATTAATAAATGTGCTTAAGCTAGAAAGTTGGGAAACTAGAAATCAAAGTTAGGTCTATCTGGCTTCAAATTCCATACTATTTCCAGTTTACTACATTTCTTCAAATATTCACATCAAAGCATGACCAAGTGTTAGGTTTAGAGTGCAAAAATTTAGAAAGTTGGTAAGACATGGGAGAAAGATAAATGTGCAGTGATAATCTGCAAGTCTGTCTGTTCCAAGGAAAATATTCTTTCTAGTGCCACATGGTAGTCCACATCAACCTTTAACAATAGTACACATAGAAGAATGATGTCACAACAGTAATATTGATTTTTTGAGAAAACTGGAGCCTGTTTTTTTTTAACTGTTTATTTATTTATTTTAAGAGAGGGAGAGAGAATAGCAAGAAGGCTCCATGCTTAGCACGGAACCCAATGTGGGGCACAGCTGTGAGATCATGACCTGAGCTGAAATCAAGAGTTGGTTGCTTACCTGACTGAGCCACCCAGATGCCCCAGGAGAAACTTTTAATAAAGACTAACATTAAAAAAAAAAAAGAGTTACATCTTATAATTTTACTGAATTTATTTTTTGCCTTTTTTGCCTACTGAATTAATTTTTTTTTAAATTTTTTAATGTTTTTTTTTTAATTTCTAGGAGAGGGAGAGAGACAGCGTGAGCAGGGGAGGGTCAGAGAGAAAGGGGACCCCTTTCTCTCTGAATTAATTTTTTAATGAATCCAATGTATGTACAAAGCTTAAAAATCAAACAGTTTAAAAGTTTATGAAAAAACACACCACTTTTCGACCCCACTTCTCTTGGCTTAGATCCTACCCTATAGAGGGGAACTGCATATCCTTCTTTATGTCTGTCTTCTTTAATTTCCTTCACATATCTAAAGAAGCTGCTTCTACTGCTGGGTTTTAACTTATTGATTTTAGATACACACTGGATTTTGTCACCGTAGTTAAGAATTTACCTTACTTATATTAAGTTTTCCCCTTCCCACTGCTTCTCGATGTAGTTTTATCATGTTTTAGTTTTCACTATCAGTATTTACAATATTTTGACTCCTGGACAGTGTATACCTTGTACCACGATTATGTTTTATGTCCTTTATAATAATTTGTTGACATTTTTATTTGCTGTCTCTACTCTTCTATTCTCTTTGTTCCTATAGCATTATATCTTTTCATTCATTACTGTCAATTTTGAGGACTTTGGGAATAGATATAAAATAGTGTTGAAGTGGAATTCCCATGTTATTATCCACTTTATAGCAACTATTGGATTGGAAATGTGACTTACTGACCTTTATAGGCAGGTGTGAGTAACAACTGGAGCTTTTCTCTGTCCTTAAGAAATGATTGACAAACATATTGCTTCTCTCTTTGCAACAGTCCATGATAGTAGTGCACTTTCCTAGACTCTGGAATTTAGCATATCTTTGGTATCTCATGGCCCATTTGATAATTGGGGCACCTGGGTAACATCTGACTTTTGATTTTGGCCCAAATCATGATTTTCATGCGTCACAAGTTCAAGCTCCGTATCAGGCTCTGCACTGACAGCATGGAGCCTGTTGGGATTCTCTCTCTTCCTCTCTCGCTTCTCCCCTACTCTCATGAGCATGCTCTCTCTCTCTCTCTCTCAAAAAGTAAATAAATAAACAAAAAAATTGAAAACTTTTTCCTAATCATTTTGAATTAATTTGTTTCTTTTAAAAAACCAACACATTGCTGACCATGCTGTTTATAATCAGAGAATCCAGCCCATTTCCATTTAGTGTAAAAGCTGCTGTGTAATTTTTTTCCATCTTATTTAAGATGACTATTTCTTTAAATATACTGTTTCCTTTTTCTCTTTGTTTTTGCAGACTTGAAGTTACATTTATTTTAATTTTTAAAAATTTTTTAATTTTTATTTTTGAGAGAGAGAGAGAAAAAGAGAGAGCGGGGGAGGGGCAGAGAGAGAGGGAGACATAGAATCCAAAGCAAGCTCCAGGCTCTGAGCTGTCAGCTCAGAGAGCGTGATGCAGGGCTCAAACTCACAAACCACGAGATCATGACCTGAGGCAAAGTCGGATGCTTAACCAACTGAGCCACCCAGGCACCCCTGAAGTTACATTTAATTTCCTCTTTTCCTCTTGTTAATTTAGAAATTCTACTGTGTGTTTTTATATCATAATTTCCATTTCATGATTCTAATAAGATGTATATCTTTACTATTATATGAAGACAGGATACTAATGATCTTCTCACCCAAGCTTTATTTCACCACTGCTTTCTGTCCAGTACAATGATAAATTTAAAATGCTTTTATCTTTTCTCTCCCTATAATACCTACATTTTGCTAAAAAAGTTTTTGACTTTTAAGGCAGCTATTAAGTTTTATTTTAACAATAGCCTTTGTTTAGGGGCTCAGTTGGTTAAGTGTCTAACTGTTGATTGCAGTTCAGATCATGATCACATGGTTAATGGGATCAAGTCCCACATGGGGTTCTGAGCCAACAGCATGGAGCCTGCTTGGGATTCTCCCTCTCCCTCTCTCTCTGTCCCTCTCCCACTCATGAGCACAAGTGCACTCGCTCTCTCTCAAAATAAATAAATATTAAAAATATCCCTTATTTATATCACACATTCTCTTTGTCCATTTAGATTTAATGATAATGTATTAAAAAGCTCATATCTTCTACTCTTTCCCTCCTCCTTGTCTTTATTTGTTTTGTCTCATATGCTTAGTTTCTCAAACATTTTCTTTAGATGTATTGTGTTGGTTATATATTGTCTGAATCCTTGAATATCTGAAATGCCTTTCTTTCACCCTAACAGGTAATTGATATCTTGGCTAACTCTAGGATTCTTGGTTTGCAGTTCTAACTTATCAATTGTCTATAGATATTATTCTGTTGTTTTCTAGTTTCCAGAATTGTAGAGGAGGAGTCTGATATTAGTCTGGTTCTTTTACCTTTCTCAGTAACTTGTTCTTATCATGCGAGAACTTATAAAATTTTCTCGTTATCTTTGTTTATTAGTTTTCTGCGGTTGCTGTAACAAATTACCCCAAATTCTGTGGCTTAAATAACAGAAATTTATTCCTACAGTTCTAGAGTCCAGGAACCTGGGATAAGTACCACTGGGCTGAAATCAAGGTGTCAGCCTCCCACACTCCTGCCGGAGGCTCTAGGGGAGATGTCGTTTCTTGCCTCTTCCAGTTTCTAAATATGCTGCAAACATTTGCTCTAAATGTTTAGAAGAGCTTCAGGATAGATGAGCAATACAGAGCATTTAGAAAACATCCTGTTTTCCAGCTTCTGGTGGCTGCCAGCATTTCTGGTCTGTATCACACTAATCTCTGCCTCTGTCCTCTTTTGTCTGTGTGTATTCTCTGCCTCTCTCTCTCTCTCTCTCTTTTTAAATTTTTTTAATGTTTATTTATTTTTGAGACAGAGCATGAGCTGGGGAGGGGCAGAGAGAGATGGAGATACAGAATCTGAAACATCTGCCTCTCTCTTATAAGGACACTTACAACGGCATTTAGGACCTACCTAAATAATCAGGATAATCTCACCATCTCAAGCCCCTTAACTTAATCATGTCTTCCGACTTTACCATAAAGCAGCATTCATGGGTTTCAGGGATCAGGATCTGCTCCCTACTAAACCTTGGAATTCTAGCATCATTGCCAGGTACACCCTGGCTGTGTCTTTTAAAGTCTCCTTGAATCTCAGTAAGGACCTTAAATTCATCGATTCAAATATTTCTTAAAATGTGATAAATATTCCTTTATAATTTATGTCATTTTCCTTTGTTACTTTTTTTCTTCTGAAATTTCATAATTTATTTATTAGGTTTCCTAAATCATTCATTTTTCTTTTCCCTCATGATGACCCTGTCTTCATTTTTTTTTTTCTCTCTTTAGATATTTCTTCCTCTGGCTCTTCAAAGACATTAATTTGGTTCTCAATAGGAACCATTCTTTACTTCAATTAAACTATTTAATGTTCAATTAAAAATATTGAGTTTTTTTAATATCCAGAAATATTTTTCTTAATATAGTGAAATCACAGATGATTTAATAATTATTTTGGTTTGCTGTTTGTCTGATCTAGTAGTGTTAATGTCCTACTTGTGTTTTTCCTCTTTTTACTTCTTGTCATTTATGTAATTATATATGTATGTCTGTATTTATTCTTGCCTTCTTTGGTTGTATTGTTGTTTTGCTACCTTTTATTTCCCATTGGGGCTTAGGTTAAGCCGCTGGGATATCTTAGAGGCCCAAACTTTATCAATAGAATTGGGAAGTTCTCTGCTGCCATGGTCTTCTTTCTTCATATCTACTAATTATTAATTGTGTATCAGATGTTCTAAAATGTTTTTGAAAGTCAGACTTTTAAAACTTTCCCTGTAACAAATATTGGGTTTGGAGCTGGCAGACAGAGAATTTGCTAGCAGATCATCAATCTTTGAGGCCTGTTTTTAAGTTTTATCTACTTTATAAAAGGTATAGAGTACACACCTTGGCTAGAGTAGCTCTATTCCTATGATACAACCTTTCTCTGATGTGTCAGCCGAGTCCCTGAGTTCAGTGAGGTCTCACTATTCTGGCTGGTCAGAATTTCTATTTTTCAAGCAGTTTGCAATCACCAAAATAGCCATTTTATATTACAAATCTTAGAAGTAGTCCTCCACCACACCTTTTTGAGTCTTACTGTGTACATGCACAGGTTTAGAATTTAGCCAAAGTGTTAAGATGATCCTTATGTATATTTGTGAGATCTTTTTCAGTGCAGCTTTCTTGTCTATAGTATCCAGTTCCACAAACTTTAGTCCCTTCAGCAGCTCCAAATTTTGCTCTCTACCTTCTCAGTGATACTGCTGTGCTCTGCTTGACTTTATCCCCCTACATTATAGTCCATATATTTTCCTGGGCAGAAACTTAGGGCTATCGTGGAGCTTACCTTATGCATTTCCTCTTTCTCAGGAATCAGAGATAAGTGCTGCCATTTGACTACAATCTAAAAATATTGTTTTATATATTTTGTCCAGTTTTATAGTCATTTGCTATGAGAAGAGTAGTGTGGTATATTTGAAATAAGGCATTCTCTAAATATGAACTTGATGTCCTTACTTGAATATTTCAAAGATATTTATTTTTAATTTTTAAAAATTTATTTATTTTGAGAAAGATCATGAATGGGAGAAGGGCAGGGAGAGAGGGAGGGAGAGATTCCCAAGCAGGTTCAATGCTCAGTATGGAGGCTGAAGTGGGGCTTGATTCCACCACTGGGAGATCATGGCCTAAGCTGATATTAAGAGTCTGAGCCACCAAGGCGCCCCTCAAAGACATTCAAAAAATTTTTTTAAATGTTTATTTATTTTTGAGAAGGAGAGAAAGAGAGACAAAGCATGAGCAGGAGAGGAGCAGAGAGAGAGGGAGACACAGAATCCGAAGCAGTCTCCAAGCTCTGAGCTGTCAGCACAGAGCCTGACATGGGGCTTGAACTCACAAACTGTGAGATCATGACCTGAGCTGCAGTCAGATGCTTAACCGACTGAGCCACCCAGGCATCCCATCCTCAAAGACATTTTAAATACAGCATGTCTGTTAAAAATCTCTTCTTCCCTCCCTCAATCTCATCCAGTTATACAAGTACAAATGCAGACGTTATCTTTGATACCTCCCTCTTTCTCATCTCCCACATCTAGTGAATCATCAAGATCTCTAAATATCTTTTGAATTTATGCCTCCTTCCATCTCCACCACTCACCTAGTAAACCAACATATGTTGAAATAGCCTTTCAACTAATTTATTTAACTATTGCCTCTTCTCCCAGTCTATCTTCTCATTGTAGCCTTATTGATCTTGTGTAAAATCATATCTGATTATGTTGGTTTCCTCCCCAGCTCCTCGTTAGAATGTTTTCGTGGATCCTGTATGATGTGGGTAAAACTCCTTAACATGGCTGTATAGTCTCTGTACAATCTATTCCTTACCTACCATTCCTGTTTTGTTGAGAATCTCCTTTATCTTCTTGTATTCACTTAGTTAACCTTTTCTCACCTTTTGGGTCTCAGTTTAATTCTTTTTTCTTTAGGGAAAACTCCTTGATGTCATTGACTAGGTCAATTTCTTCAATTAATGTGCTCAAATAAATTCATGTAAATCAGCTGAATTTTCACATTTGTATGATTTCTTTTGATTTATTGTCTTTATATTTTACTAGAATAAATTTCTTGAAAGTTGTTTGTTGATAATTTTATTGCCCATACCTAGAAATAGAGGTGAATAAAATAACAAAAAGAGGTGAAGTAAAGGAGATTAATTAACATTGGTTAGTTGAATAAGCAAATCTGCTCAAAATGAATAACATATATCCAGAGCTATAGCAATTGCTATAGCAATTCCTGTAACTGTTAGCACTATGAGAATTGTAGGCATAATTTCCATTAGGTTATAATAAAATAAATACAAAACAAAACCCAGGAGAATTGTTGTGCATGCTAGATAATGTTTGGAGAGAAACAAACATTTATGTTCCATTGCAAGAAGACATTGACTCTTTAAGGTGGCTAGAGAAAGGTAGTTTAACAGTATATCCTACACTTGCATTTTGACTAGATAAAGGAAAAGTGAGGCTTGAAAGAATAACATGTAGAAAAATCTCTTCTGAAATAAAGAAACCATATAGACTACATTAATTTTAATTAATAAAAGTTTCATATCTATATCAGTGACTGAACTATCACAATTTCAAGAACTATTACCAATTTGCAGATTGAATGAAAACCCCCCTTTCTGTGAATTCTGCCCATATCAAGTTGTATATGATTGTTTAACATTTTATTGATATTTTTAAAATCTAATACTAAAGTCCCAAAATATGTGTAAAAAAGTGTTTATAAAATCATGTATTTTTAAATATACACATAAAAAGAGTAACAGCTGAAGTTCCATTCAACAGTCTTTTACTGGAATTCTATGAACTTACCCTAGTATACCATGTACTGTTCTTAGTGCTTTACAAGTATTAATTAATTTAATTAGTAGAACATTATGAAATAGATATTATCATCCAAATTTTATATATGAAGAAGTAAAGGTATTAGATATTAGATAATTGTCTAATGTTCAACAATGGAGTCAAGATTTAACTCAGGCTCTTTGGATGAAGAGTTAAATATTTGCTCAGATTCTCTTTCTATGGCTTCCAAAATCTAGCCAGTTACTTGAAAGCCATAATAATTTGAGAGTAAAAGTTTGGCCCCTTTATATGGCAGAGGTGTTTCTATGCTTAGTCCACTCTGGACATTAAATATCTGCATCTTGTTTTTCATCTCAGCAAAGAAGCGGGTGAGAACAGTCAGCATTTATGTGAAATTAGAGATGGATACCTTGTGAATACTCTTCTATGTGGTATTTCTTTCACCTCATACTTTCCCTGAAGAAGAATAGTGTTAATTATGAAATATCTGTGGAAAGTTGTGAAAGGGCCAGAATTTAAGGATTTCAATGTGACTTATTAGATTGAATGAGAGAAGCCAGAAAATTAGTTATATATACTCAATTTGGTAAATGATCTGTCATAGAATTCGATTTAACAAATACTTTTAAGAAGACTGTAGATTTTTATAGGTTTGGCATGATGTCAAAACTTATGAAATATTTGGAAGTCTCAATTCAGCAGTGGCCTCAAAATAGATTCTCTTTAATGAAAGTTAAAAGTTAAAAGGCAAAATTGAAATACAGCCTGCTTTAATGTTTCATGAAATTGCCAGATTGCCAGAGGATACTTAATTGGAAGCTCAGAAAATAATGATGAGCAACTTAATCAGGAAAAATCTATTTTGCCTCAATCTCTAGAGAAGGAGGTTGCACAGACAGTAAGCAAATAAACTGGAGACATTTAAAAATGAGTCTGACAGAGAAAACCAAAACCGGACCAGCTCCTCCTAACAAAAACGGGTAGAAAATAACAACAACAACAAAGAAAATAGCTGTTTAACTTAATATTATCACTTCATTATTTTTGAGAAAGTTAGACTCCTGTCAGCCAAGAAGTTGTGAAAAATGAAAAGTAGTTTTGAGTGTATCTATATAATAGGGTTTCTCTATGTATTTTGCTGTGACTACTAAAAGTCTTTAGTCAATGTCTGTGGCATATTTGCTCTATTTAAGAATTACAACTCAGGGGGGCCCCTGGGTGGCTCAGTCGGTTAAGCGTCCGACTTTCGCTTAGGTCATGATCTCGCGGTTCGTGGGTTCGAGCCCCGTGTCGGGCTCTGTGCTGACTGCCAGCTCAGAGCCTGGAGCCTGTTTCNNAAAAAAAAAAAAATACAAATCAAAAAAAAAAAAAAAAAAGAATTAGAGCTTGGTACAATCCAGTAATCTCATTCCTGGGTATTTACCTCCAAAATATAAAAACACTAATTCAAGGGATACATGCACCCCTGTGTTTATAGCAGCATTATTTATCATAGCTAAATTATGGAAACAGCCCGTGTCCCTTGATAGATGAGAGGCTAAAGAAGATGTGGTATATATATATATACACATATACATACATACACACTCATGGAATATTACTCAGCCATAGAGAATTGAAATCTTGCCATTTGCAATGACATAGATGGAGAATGTAATGCTAAATGAAATAAGTCAGTCAGGGAAAGATAAATACTATATTTCACTCATATGTAGAATTTAAGAAACAAAACAAATGGGGCACCTGGGTGGCTTAGTCTGTAAAGTGTCCAACTCTTGGTTTCAGCTCATATCATGATCTCACGGTTCGAGGGTTTGAGCCCTGCGTCAGTCTCCTCACTGACAGTGCAGGGCCTGCTTTGGAGTCTCTCTCCCTCTCTCTGTCCCTCCCCCACTCTCTCTGTCTCTCTCTCTCTCAAAATAAATAAATAAACTTAAATAAATTTATTAAATAAATAAATAAATAAACTTAAAAAAAATAAATGAGCAAAGGAAGAAAGAGAGAGAGAAGCCAAGAAACAGACTGTTATAGAAAACAAACTAGTGGTTATCAGTGGGGAGATGCGTGGGGGGGATGGGTAAAATAGGCAATGGGGATTAAGGAGTGCACTTGTGACGATGTATGCGATTGTTGAATCACTATATTGTACACCTGAAACTAACACTGTATGTTAATTATACTGGAATTAAAAAAAAGTTAGATCTTGATATACAGTGGATTGCATTTTGTCAGAACTTGAGGGAGAAGAAAATTATGGCTAGGGAACTAGAAGTCTTATACTGGAAATTAAGAATTGCACTGTTTTTCTTGTAATAGCAATCTTAACCCCTGGGTACATTTTATTAGAGGCACAGGAGGAATCCAGGGATCCTTTAGAGCTGTGATGACCAATACAAGTGGCTATTTAAATTCAGATTTAAATTAATTAAAATCAGAAATTTAATTCTTCAATAGCATTAACCACATTTCATTTGTTTATTGGCCATTTGTGGCTAGTGGCTACCATCATGGGCAGAACAGACAGATGTTGAACATTTCCATCATTTCAGAAAGTTGTATTGTGGAGTGCTGCTCTTGAGTTTTGTATTTGGACCTTTCAGTGCTGTTGTCAATCTCCTGTTCAGTCTGTCTTAAGCCCATAGGTCCTGTTAGTTTTCTTTGTGGACATATTGTGGTAGAAATATCTTTCATTATTCACCTCTTAAGATTCAGTTTCCTACAAATCAAAACCACAATAAGATACCACCTCACATCTGTCAGAATGACTAAAATTGACAACACAATTAACAACAAGTGTTGGTGAGGATGCAGAGAAAAGGGAACCCTCTCGCACTGTTGGTGGGAATGCAAACTGGTGCAGCTACTCTGGAGAACAGTATGGAGGTTCCTCAAAAAGCTAAAATTAGAACTACCCTAAGATCCAACAGTTGCACTATTAGGTATTTACCCAAATGATACAAAAATACAGATTTGAAAGGGTGCATGCACCCCAATGTTTATAGTAGTATATCAACAATAGCCAAACTGTGGAGAAAGCCCACATGTCCATCAACTGATGAATGGATAAAGAAGATGTACACACACACACACACACACACACACACACACACACACACACACACACACACACACACACACACACACACACTGAAATATTACTCATCCATCAAACAGAATGAAATCTTACCATTTGGAATGATGTGGATGGAGCTAGAATGTATTATGGTAAGTGAAATAAGTCCATCAGAGAAAGACAAATACCATATGATTTCGTTCATATGTGGAATTTAAGAAACAAAACAGATGAACATATGGGAGGTGGGGGGTGGGGGAAGAGAAGAATGGGAAACAAACCATAAGAGACTCTTCACAATAGAGAACAAACTGAGGGTTGATAGAGGAAGGTGGGTGGGAGATGGGTGATGGGTATTAAGGAGGGCACTTGTTGTGATGAGCACTGGGTATTATATATATTGATGAATCACTGAATATCTACTCCTGAAACCAATATTGCACTGCATGTTCCCTAAAATTTAAATTAACAAAACAACTATTAACAAGTAATGGTCAAATATTTACTAATATAATTAGGAACTACATTTGGAAGACTAATGATGTGGTTAAGTACTATGCTAAGTATTTTATAAACATCTCAGAGAATCCTCACAGCAGCCATGAGAGGAACATGTAGAATTCTTACTTACCTGAATCTTCATTTACAAATCTCTACAGTTATAAGGTTACACCAAAGCAAAAGTTACCTAAACCTAAGAATAATTTTTTTTTTAAATGTCTATTTATTTGGAGAGAGAGACAGAGTGTAGGAGTGGGGGAGGGGCAGAGAGTGAGAAAGAATCCCAAGCAAGTTCTGCGCTGTCAGAACAGAGCCTGATGTGGGACTGGATCCCACAAACCTCAAATCATGACCTGAGCCGAAATCAAGAGATGGATGCACAACCAACTAAGCCACTCAGGCACCTCAAGATTAATTCTTAAATCACGGGACCACTTTGAAGATTAGAAGCAACTCCTTCACATGTTTGTTCTTCACCTCACCTGCCCCTGTTTAGTGCTGGCATCTGTTCTCTAGCCAATCCCCCGCATACTTCAGATGCTTTATAGTTGTTTGTTTTGGTCTTGATGTATGTGGTTAATGGATGTTATAAATAAAATACATATCAAGTTAAAAAGAACTCAATTTCCTAATCTGTACAGAGGAAGACTTAATTTACAGGGTTTTTATGAGAATTACTGTGAAATAATATGAGAAAGCCACCTGACATATAGTGGGTTTTCTATAAACACTAATTTGCATTCTCTATAATGTAGTAATTGTTTTCCATGACAATAAATCATAATTCTTGGAAAATCGGAAGAAGACTATTGGAAAAATACATATACTCTGAACTTAGAGAAAGCTTGTTCAGACCTCTATATTACTTTTCTCTTGAATTCTTTTTATATTCTTTTCTGTTGTACTTCTTAGGAAGTCTACTCAGGTCCCTGGTCACTATGCCCTTCTCAGGCCGTGGCTTCTGTACTTGTCTATTTATCATCAAAATTGGGCAAGGGAGTAACAAGCAGTGTCTAAGTGGCTTCTTATCTGTGTGCCAAACATATTTCTTCCTGTCTCAATTATATAGTAGTGGCTTTACCTCTTCCTGTTGATCAGGTTCAGTCCTCTGTCCAGCATGGTGACTTCTCTCCTTGCCTACTCGTCCTTTTTCATATAAATCCCAAAGTGCTAGGCTGACAGTTATAGCTTAAAGTTCAGTGGCACTTGTGCTGTTTCCCTGGTAGAAGTATTTCTCTTTTGGTAGTTGGACTTTTCAACCCAAAGATCCCCAGATTGTGAGGCAGAACACAAAAATTCCCCAGGTGGTTCCCTGGTAGTCACACATCTCTAAGTTCTCGGATCCATGAATTTACCTCTTGGGAACACAGTGCCATTGTACATATATAGATGTGTATGTGTATTTGTGTGTGCATATTGTGTTCTGGAGAATAGTGTTCCATTCTTGTAGGGTATTGTCTCTGAGTTGGAGCCTTTAGAAAACTTTAGCAGGATTTTCTTTGCCCTATCAGGCTGGCAGGTTTGTGGTGGTACAGTATGTGAGAGGACCACTCAGTCCCAAGTCCATGTGCCTATTGTTACACCTCTGTTGTTCTGATGTGACTTTATGTGAAATTTGTGTCAGTGGATCAAATACTCCTTAAGCCTTTTTAGGCTAAGGCCCAATGGGAATGAAAAGGAAACCTTAAATATGCCTTAATTTATATGCTATAATATATATGCCTTAGCAGACCAATAAATACATTGCTCCTCTAGTGTAGAAGAGATAACTTGACACCAAGTATCTCCTTGTTCTCCTTGAAATCCTCTACCTTTCCTATTTAGCCTTTAATTGCTATTTAATCACTCTCAACTATTTATTATCTTTTTTCTAAAGCATCAGTTTTCTCCAGCAATAATCATCCAATTCTACTGTCATTATAATTTTCTAATTCCCTAATATTTCTCAAACTACTGATGAATTCCATACACTAGTGCATCTCCTTCCGCTGTGGGCAAACTCAGTTCATCACCAAAGTTTTAATATTTATACTCCTACACTGCTGGGAGCTGCTTACATTCCATGTATTCCGAGACATGCGTTTCACATTGCCAGCCATCCAGCAGGCGATTGAATTCCAGAATTTACTATTTTAAAAGTGGGATTCCCTAGGAGGCCAACTCTGAGATAGACTAGTGTGAAGCGAGTTTTCTAGTGAGTCCTCTCAAATTAATACCTGTGCATAGGGTTGCCAGATTTAGCACATAAAAATATACGATGCCTTTTTAAATTTAAATTCTGGTAGACAATGACTGATTCTTTATATAAAATGTGCTATTTGGGATATAATCATCTGAGATTTCAAATTTACCTGGATGTCTTGTATTTTATCTGAAAACGGCATTTATAGAGGAAGGGAAGGACGTAGGAGTGGACCCAGAGAGAAGTTGGACTGCTTGCTATTTAGTAGCAACAGAGTCCTCAGATGACCCTGTAGGGAAGTGAAACTGGGAAGGCTCTCGAGCTTGTCTGGAGGAGGCTAGATTTCTGCACCCTTGCAGTGACTAGTCATGGCGTGCAGGGTGGGGAAGGCAGTCCTTTCCAGCTGAGATTAATTTGCCGAGAGGGCGGTCAGCTAGCAGCATTCCTAGCAGCCAGTGGAATATAGTTCTGGAGTACCTGGGGGATATATCAGAGCATCTGTTTTAATCATCATCATTATAATATTCAGCACGCTCATTTTTATCTCCTTTCATGTAGGTGCTCTGAATGCGATGTAACAGCTCACACTGAAAACAAAGCCTTCAGTGACAATTCCCTAGTCAAGGTCTTTGTCACTGCTACAAGGTCTGGATGGAGGCCCTTGCTCTCAGCATCTGACAACCTTGTTCTCTCTTCCTAAAACTGTGGCAGTCCATTTTCAGATCAAGGTCCTGCTATGTTCTGGAAAACAGGTAGGAACCCTTGCTCAGAAAGAACAAGCTTTCTTTGTGGATTTGGTTGTTGATTCTGTGTTCTTTCCTCTAATACCAGTGGTGGTCAAGATTCTTGACTCTTCTAAATAACCCTTTTGTGTTCTTGACTTCATCTTGACCTCTCTGCTCTGGGACCTTAATCCATTTGTTTTTCCCTGCTTCTTGTATTTTTAAGATCTTCAGCTTTCAAGAATATAAGTCTCATGTACTAAAGGTATATGGTCTTAACTCATATCTTCCTTTAGCTTTAATTCAGTCAACCCTCTTCTTCCTTTCATTCTTTGGAAGAGTAAACTATACTTGCTATTTGTTCTCCCTCACTTTCTCTACCTGCTGGCATTTGTCTTTCAACTACACTAGCCTACTGAGTGAGTTAAAGGCTGCTTGTTTTTCTTAATTGCCTAAGTCAGTGGCCATTCTATTAACTTTTATTTTGCTGAAATTCCTATTTGAAAGCATGCTTTACACACTTTACAGCTCTGCAATCTCCTGGTTCTCTTCATTTCTCAAGACTTGTCCTTCTCTATTCATTTTTCTCTTAAAATTTTTTTTAATGTTTTAAGAGAAAGATTGACAGGGGCACCCGAGTTGGTCATTCTGTTGAACTATTGACTTCGGCTCAGGTCATGATCTCATTGTTCATGGGTTCGAGCCCCACGTTGGGCTCTGTGCTGACAGCTCAGAGCCTGGAACCTGCTTCAGATTCTGTGTTTCCCTTTCTCTCTGCTCTTTCCCAACTTGTGTGTGCTCTCTCTCTCAAAAATAAATAAACATTAAAAAAATTTTTTTAAGAGATATTGACAGAGTGTGAGTGGGGGAAGGGCAGAGAGAGACAGAGACCTAGAATCCAAAGCAAGCTCCAGGCTCTGTGCTGTCAGCACAGAACCTGACGTGTGGTTCAGACTCACAAACTGTGACCTGAGCTGAAGTTGGACCTGAGCCAAAGTGAGACCCTCAACTGACTGAGCCACCCAGGTGCCCCCTTTTGTTTCTTAAATGCTAGTACCCTTTTATTTTATTCCAGTTGTCTTATGATTGTTCTCTCTGAACAATATTTTATTTCCTGTATAGTTTCAACTAATATTTATATGCTGGTTACTCTTGATTTTATCTCTTCCATCCAAAGTCTTTCCTGAGTTTTAATTTTTTTATATTCAACTCTTCAAAGGTTATCTCCATTTGGATGTTTCACAGATGTACCAAGTCAATAAGAATAAACCTAAAATCTTCATAAAGTAGATCCCTTCCCTGTGTAAGTTTGTGGCACTCACACACTCAAATTTGAGTTCTTAGAACTATCTTTGATTCCTTCGTCTTTATTTCCAATGTTCAATAAACCATTTCATCTTGATAGTTTTACCTCTTAAGTGTTTCTGGAGCTTCTCTCTTTCATCAATCTAATCTTTCTTATATTTTTCTTCCAAAGAACTGGTAGAATGATTTACAAATCTCACTATGTCAGTGTTCTGATTAAAATCCCCTTTTTGGATCTCCACTAACTATAACCTAAAGTCTAAGATAAAACTTTCACTCTGGGACTGGACTTACTTTCCTTCCTTAAATAATTAGAAAAGAACACAAAATATGTGTTGTCACAATTTTTGGACATTGGTTAGTCAGCACAATATTGAAGGAAGGAAAACAAATAAGATAAGCTTACCATCTTCCCAGCCTCCTGTCTTCAGGCACTTTCTGAACTACAATGTAGGAAGAGGTTTCACTGAGTTGAGCAGACAGAATTTGGTGTCTAGGGATCTTGATGCATCTAGAATTGGTGAAGAAATTACAAAGAGGTGGAAACTGCATGGAAAAAGAATGTCAGAAATCTATACAGAAATCCCCTTGAGGGGCACTTGGGTGGTTCAGTCAGTTATGTGTCCAACTTCAGCTCAGGTCATGATTTCGCTGTTCAGGGGTTCAAGCCCTGGATTGGACTCTGTGCTGACAGCTCAGAGTTTGGATTCTGTGTGTGTGTGTGTGTCTCTCTCTCTCTCTCTCTCTGTCACTCCTCTGTTCATGCTCTCTCTCTCAAAATAAATAAACATTAAAAAATAAAAGAAATCTCCTTGAGTTTGTTCCTAAATACTAAGCTATACAGATGTATGAAGAAACTCCCTGAGCCATCCAGAGCATATTTCTATTTAAAGTCTCAACTCATGAGTCATCTCCAAGAAGGCTTCTTGACACTTTCCCTTCAATTTCCAACCAACTAGGGATAGTTGTACTCATCAGGGCTTCCAAAAGGCCTCTGCATATTTCTACTCCTGCATTAAACCAGTGTATTACAGAGATGTGTTTTTAGTCTATTTGTTCTACTGGAAGGAATAAATCTAATTTATATTTCTATCCCTAGCACTTAATAGAAGGATTGACACAAGATTTGTTGAGAAATGAATAAGTGATGACTTCATTGATCTGACTTTAGGTCTGCATTTGATACTTTCATACAGATATCATTAATAAAAACAAGAATCCAGTTTCCCATAAATCTTATTTAGTATGGCTCCTTTGTTTGAAAATAAAAATATGTTATAGTTAATGAGTCTAAGTTTAAAGTCTGAATATAATATTTTGGTAACTTATTTGATACACATATATACATATATTTTATATTTACTCTTCATTTCTTCATGAAGCTTTAGTGAATAAGTCTAGGATTCCAGATGGAGAATTATGGAATTTATAATTCAATGTTATCAAATTTTAATATGTCCAAAGAGCTTTTATGGGGCTTAAAATGTACCTTGCTTCACTTCGAGAGATTCTGATTCAGAATAACCTGAATAACAGCTCGGAAATCTTCATTTAAAAAATAACCCCAGAGGGACCTTGGTGGCTCAGTGGCTTAAGCATCTGACTCTCCATTTTTACTCAGGTCATGATCCCAAGGTCGGGGGATGGAGCCCTGCTTTGGGCTCCATGCTGAGTGTGGAGACTGCTTAAGATTTTCTTTCTGTCTCTCTGCCCCTCTCCTCCCCCTAAAATAAATACAAAACAAAACCCAGGAGAATTGTTGTGCATGCTAGATAATGTTTGGAGAGAAACAAACATTTATGTTCCATTGCAAGAAGACATTGACTCTTTAAGGTGGCTAGAGAAAGGTAGTTTAACAGTATATCCTACACTTGCATTTTGACTAGATAAAGGAAAAGTGAGGCTTGAAAGAATAACATGTAGAAAAATCTCTTCTGAAATAAAGAAACCATATAGACTACATTAATTTTAAAGTTTTGAATAAACTTTATAGTTGTGCAGTTAATGAGGATTAAGTGTGATGAACATTTTCATAGATAATAGGAAGAAAATAGTAAAGCAAACAGAAGAATCCTCTTTGTTATATTTTAAAGTCTGTTCTCTATAGAAGAAAACATTGTTTTAAAAACTTTGATTTGATTTGGAGCACCTAATTCCAGGAGGAACAAATTGCCACTAAAAACTCACAGATACAAGGTTGTAGGGAAACAGCTATAGTCTGTACTCAGCAGTCACTATAGTTAAGAGCAAGATTTCCCACCTGATCGCACCATTCTAAATATTGTACTAAGTCAGTTACTTAATTTTAGAGAACAAGTTAATGGGCAATCTAGTCATACTATATTACATGTAGCGTTCACACAGTGTTGAGCGGCCATGTCAGAGAGAAACTTTTGAAAAACTGAGCTAACTCAGAGAATAAGAGAGTCAGAGTTGTTTTTATGTGTGGAGATGATAAGCCGTGAAACATCCTTACAGACATTTCTATGAAAGTTTGGCAACAAATTTATTGATGGAATCTCAAAAGTCAATTATTTTGGATGGAATTTTGAATTAATCATTCTTTTTGACTATGCTTTTTAAAAAACTTTTTAAAAATGTTTATTTACTTCTTTTGAGAGAGAGAATAAGTGGAAGTAGGGGAGGGGCAGAGAGAAAAAGAGAACCCAAGTAGGCTCAACACTGTCAGCACAGAGCCTCATGCGGCGCTCATTCTCATGAACTGTGAGATCATGACCCGAGCCAAAACCAAGAGTCAGACGCTTAACCAACTGAGCCACCCAGTTTTTTACATTATAGTTTACAATGCATATTCACAACAGTTTTTCTTAGAATCTGTTTATCTTTCCGCCTACCTACCCATCCATTTACCTATCTTTCCACCTATCCACTACTAACCTAATATTTAAATATATTCACAGTACTAGAAAACAGAATTCTCCAAGAAGATAGTATTTCAATTCCAAAGTGTCCCGAAAATTTCTATCCCAGTGTAGACCAGGAGTTGTAGAATTTTGAGTCTTTTTTCAGTTAGGTTGATTCTACTCTATATTCCCGTAAAAGGCTATATAGTTTCTTCTTCTGGACCAGACGGCCGAGAGTCTCATTATGAACTAGGTATCTGCTTCAGAGGGTAGCAAATAGGGGCAGTGTAACTGCAATCATAACACTTACAGAAAAGAGAAAAATGGATGTCAGGTTGATCACAGAAATGAGAATTAATGACCCATTTAAACCAATATAATATTGAACCTCATTATTCCATCACCTTTATTTTCCTTGCAAACCTCTGTATCAGTCTTTTTCTTAGATTAGATCCATTGGATATTTTTATATTTCTTTTTTCTTCCATAATACTTTATTCATATATAGAAATAGATTTGAAATAGACTTTTAAAATATAGTCATTAAATGTAAATCACTTTCAAATAAACTCGTAAAATATATTCACTCTTAGCTTTGCCTTTAGTATGTTTTGTTAGTTATCATTTATGCCTAATTACTTCCATTATTAGTCTTGAGTTTTGGGAGACATTTCCAGAAGAGATTAAGGCACCTTTAAATTCCATTTACTACTGACCCAACAGATTGTTAATCTCTTTTTTTCCTTATATTCCTTTATATTATCAGCATTTACCCTTTTTCAGATACCTATCTTTTAAGCTCAGCTCCAATAAAATCTGTCTGCCACTCCTATTTTTTCATATGTGAATCTTTGTCTTGAGCTGTATAGCAGACTGCTTAAGCATATCAGACTGTTGGGTTTACATCCCTTGCTAGATATGGGCAAGTTAAGATATCCTTTCTCAATGTAGCACATAGTGTATATGATGCTTTGAGGTTTAAATGAGATAATATAGGTCAAGTATCTGACACATAGTAACTATTCAATACATTGTTGATATTATTGCCTGTGCTTTTCACGATTTCTGGAGTTTCTGCTTTCTGTTTCTTGAGTTCTGAAATTGTGCTACATGAATGGTGGTTTAAGAGAAGTAAAACTATCTCTTTAGATCACTGTGCACTACTGCTCCCTGTTTAACCTAACACTCCAGTGGAGTGTACTGATCTCTTCTTGCTGCCTCCTTCTAGTAATTTTCAGACTGCCTGGCTCCTCAAATCTTTGAAAAAACCGGACCATAGAGATTGCCTATTTAATTTTCTGGTTATAGCATAAGCCATATAAACTACTTGGTCCTACAATCCTGCAGCCTTTAACCTCGCAGAATCAACTTGAAAAATCATAATTGTCAGAAATGCATTTTAGAGCAAAAATATTCTTTGGATGACACTACCATAAGATATTGAACAGCCCCATAAGTGCCTATGAGAGAGGAGTAGATTCTTCCTGAAATGAATTATAGATATAGAGTACCAATAGAAAATGCTCTTATTTTTCAAGGTTGTGTTCAGGAAGAGAGTACTCTTGGGTTACAAATGGAAATCAGTATGTACTTTAAAGTACCTGGTGATTCAAGGAAGGTGTTCATAAGTGAAAGTGATTTCAGTCTACCTAGGTGAGGGCTGAAGCTAGAAAGGCTGGAAGACACTTGGTATTTTCAAGGTTTAAGCTTATTGTGTAACTGTGAGCTTTTAAATTACATCTTCCTTACATAGCTTAAAGTCTGAGATTTCTGAAACTATGTGACAGTAGCTTGGGGTTCTGGGTGACACAGGGCAAGACTGCAAATAGAGAGAAAGGCCTGTGAACCCTAAGACCTTATCTTTGAAGGAGAAATATTTTTTATTATCTTAATTGGTGACAACCTAACTTTAATGGAAGCCTTGTGAAGTGCTCTGAAATTCTGTTGGAGATTATTCTGGCCAATATTTTTCATTATTTATATTTCTCATTATTGGAATATAGTTAAACATTCTTATGCTTTTAAGAATTTTATTGAAGTCCTTGATTTATTGGTGGCCTGGATCTTTTCCGCACTAACTTACTACCATAAATGCTTAGCAGTATTTTGATACTTTGCATTACTTTTAGCTTTACAAGAGCATTGCTTGCAGAATTTTTAGAAGTGAATTTTTACTTTATTGCTAATGATATTGCATATAGAATAATTTTACATGAATTACACCCATTGTCTACCTCTTTAAGGAATTTATTCTTGGCTTTTATGCTTTTTCGTTCGTGTCAGTGGCAATATATTCAGAGCATTCATTTGTTAGTCAAGGTTACCTGCTTTATCTATGAAATATTCTTTCTCTTTGTTTTATGTTTTATTTAAAATTATTTTATTTTTATCCAAACACAAAGGACATGCTAGGACTTCAAATATAGAAGGGCTTATGATGGAAGGCTTTATCTTTTATGCTTAACTTGTCAGAAGCAATTGTTTCCAACTGTTAGTGTTAGATCTTTTGTTGGCTAATCCCATACATCTAAATGATAATCTATTTTTTGAAAAGTCAACTTTATTGCTTCTATTATGAAAGATAAGCATATTGTTCAATACATTTCTACCCTTTCAGTTGTTAAATATTATTAATATTCTTTTATTCTTTTTGTAACTTGAAACATTATATGTGAACATTTATTATTTTATCAAATTCAGACAGTAACTGTTGGTTTTGCATTAATGTAAGACATGATCATTAGCCTGCCTGCCATTTATTTTCAAATTTTGCCATCCATAATTTTACATTATTATATTGATAATATTTACATTTAGTTTTGCAAACATAATTGAGTCTTTCATTATTAATCTATACATTAATTTGATATAAATATCCTATGCATTATCTATATCCATATCTACATAAATATTAATGCATTATCATACTTAAATAAATAGGTCAGGATTTTATAGGTTGATTCTCAATAAATTTTACTATTTCAATATCTTTGGCTTCAGAACCAAGTGGTGTGCTCGTATTCCCTTCCTGAATATCCTCTGTAAAGACTTCACTGTTAGAAGAAGAAAACTGTAGAATTAAGGTGAAATGAATTATCTTTTCTAACTCTTCATTAATTGCTGAAAATCACACCACACTGTAATTTGCTTCATATGTGAACCCTGCGGTTTTAACAAAATATATTTTTGTGTTGTTTCTCATGGCATTCTTTATGAGGAATACTTCTTGAAGCCTGCTGACTTCATATTCACATTTGGATGAGTTGTTTTCTTGACTTGTTGCACTCGGCTGTGTCTTGGTTCTTTAGTCTATTGGGATTCATTCTTGTTTAAATTATGTATTCAAATTCACAAGAAAGAATAGTGAATTAGTGTTTTGAGTCCTTGAATATCTGGAAGTATCTTTGATTTGGACTCACATTAGATTTATAATTTGCCATATCTAGAAGCGAGGATATATTAATTTCCTATAGAAATTGGAAAAATTGCTTCATTGTTATTTAGTATCTTGTTGAAGAGAAGAGACCTGAGGCCAAATGGTTTTTGGTTGATGCTTTAGAAATTTTAATTTAGCTATAATTATATTTTCATGTGATTGGTAATACTTTTATAGTTTTTCTGTTATGTCCATTTAATTTACATAAATTTGAGGGGTACTGATATATCTTTTAACAAAAACTTAAAAATAATTTGATTAAAAATAATTTAGAAGGTGCTGAATTAGTTCCTATGGAGAATATTAAGTTGTGTAAAACACGTTTCCTAATCCAGGGATCTTAGAGGTTATTGTGATTATGGTTATTTTGTATTATGTTCATACTACTTAAAATTCACTTGTAATTTCTTTAAGAATTTTTAGGGTGCAAAGTATTATCCCATTACTTTGTAGCATATTTATTTAATTTAAAGGAAAAAAATAAACCGTCTTTTCAAAATCTACAATTTTGACATTTGGAGTGTGAGGGATGGTAAGAAAATAGAGGGCAATATTTAGATACAGTATTTTACAAGGATCCTCTGAGGTAAAATATATCTGTATCACTAAAACAACACGTTATATATCATTTAAAAGGTGTATGTGTTTGGAACCAAGTAGACAGTGGGTTCAGATAGCAATTCTTTTCTTTATTGTCTCTGCAAACCTTGAAAAGTTAGTTATTATTTCTAAGCTCCAGTTTCCTTATCTACTAAGCAGAATGAATTATTCTTATCCATGGCATTACAATGCTGTATGAGACACAATATTTATAGGGCCTGGTTTATTGTTGGCACCATGTAACTTAAACATTTTATATAGTTTATGTACATTAATTTTTAAGAGCTCCTCACAGTAGATGTTATTATTAAGCAATCAGAATTGTTGGCATTTATTTATTCAAATTATTTCCTTATTGCCTTTTTAATGTCTGTAAGATATGTTGTGACAGCCCTTTATTCAGTACTGATATTGGTAATTTGCATTCTCTCTTTCACTCTTTCTAGATCAATTTTGATTGGGTTATCAATTTTGTTGATCTTTTCAAAGATTACTTTCTTCCTTCTATTTACTCTTAGTAAATAGTAACAGTTTTCTTTTGGTAGCTTCTTCAGATGGAGGTTTAAACCATTGGATTAAAACTTTTTTATTTTCTAATATTAGCAGTTAAAGCTATACATTTCCTTATATACATGGTTTCATTTGCATCCCACATATTTTATATGTTGTATTTTCATTATCACTCAGGTCATTGACAGGTTATACTTTGTCTTAAATTCTGTCTAATTGATATTAATATAACATAGTTCAGTCTTTTTATCCTGTTAATCTGGCATTATGTTTCCCATCTATTTCTTTTCTTTTTTTTATTTAATGCTTATTTATTTTTGAGAGAGAGAGACAGAGCATAAGCAAGGGAAGGCAGAGAGAGAGAGAGAGAGAGGGAGACACAGAATCTGAAGCAGGCTCTAGGCTCTGAGCTCTCCGCACAGAGCCCAGTGTCAGGCTTGAACTCACGAACCATGAAATCATGACCTGAGCCAAAGTTGGATGCTTAACCAAACCTGACTGAGCCACCCAGGTGCGCCCCACTTTCAACCTAACTGCCCTTTCTTTTTGAAGTACATCTCTGCAAGAGTTAGCATATAGTTGGGGTTTGTATTTATGTATGTATGTATAAACATTTAAACATTAAATTCCAGCTAGTTAACATACAGTGTAATGTGAGTTTCAGATGTACAATTTAGTGACTCAACACTTACGTACAACACCTATTGTTCATCAGAAGTGCACCTCTTAATCCCTATCACCTATGTCACCATCCCCCCACCCACCTCCCCTCTGGGAACCATCACTTTGTTCTCTGTAGTTAAGGGTCTGTTTCTTGGCTTGGTGCTCTCTCTCTTTTTTCCCCTGTGCTCCTTTGTTTTGTTTCTGAAATCCAAACTGACAATTTATTTCTGTTGTTGACATGTGTAGTCCATTAACATTTCATGTAATTATTGATATTGTTGGGTTTATTCTCTGAGTTTATTATTTGCTTTCTCTTTTCACCTCTGCTTTTCATTCCTCTATTCTTCCCTTTCTTACCATCAGTTGATTAAAGGAATTTTTTAAATTTAGTTATTGGCATTTTAGCCATACCTTTCTGCATTACTTTTTAAGTGCCTGCTCTAGGAATTAAAGTATACATTCTTAACTTCACACTGTACTTAAAATTAATGTTTATTACTTTACATAAGATGCAAGATTAAGGTAGAATGTCAAACACAAAAACATGCCTTTAAAAATCTTAAAAGTGTGTCATGCAAACTATTGTCTTTATTTTTTTTTAAATTTTTTTTTTTACAGATAGTTTATTGTCAAGTTGGTTTCCATATAACACCCAGTGCTCATCCCCAGCAAACTATTGTCTTTAAATAATAGAGCTTAAAAAACAAAAAGAATAGGAGTTTTACAGTCAAGGTCCTGTGGTAGCCTCACAGGCAGCCCAAGGTAGAGAAGGAATTATTTGGCTAGATTTGTGTATGTGTTTTTTGTCTAATAGAGTCAATAACACAGTGTTTTTAATAATTGTGCTGTTGGAAACATGACCAACTTGGACCAAAAGATATGGAGATTGTTAAAAATAAAATAAAAAATAGAGGGGTTTTAGCCTCTAAATATATTGGATAGAAATCAGGGTGAGATGAATACTCTCTTGCATAATTTTGTTTAGGCTAATCCTGGATAGAGCAATGGTAGATATGATTAAGATTAATCATGGGAATGACTTATATCTCACTTTATGAACTGTACAATATTAAGGCAGATTGTAAATCCTAATACTTTTATAATTTGAAGTAGACCACACAGAATAAGACATTGATTTATTCATTTGTGGAGACACTATTTCAATTTTTTTCATAAGTGTTTGTACTAGATCTTTACTAATAACATCTATAAATAAATAATGATGGACATGCTATCTGTGATTATGAACATCATAGCATGCATTTTAAAAGTTTCAGAAATGTCTATTAACATTTACTAATTTTGGTTGTTTGGAATCCTACTTTTCTAGAGCCTACTAATGAGACACTTAATGAACAACAAAGCTGTCATATATCTTCTTGTGAAGATTACAAATACCCATTAATTCACTGAAATTAAAAAAAGGGAATGGTTACATATGGAATACTAATTACAAAACAGATTCTTTATTTCAGTGAAAATGTTCACAGCCTCTTTGGGATACATCTGAAACATTTACTAAAATGTTTTTTTGTCCTGGTGGTAACAGCCAAACTGTTTAAGCTCAGGTAATTTTCCAGAAACTTCTTAGAGTGTTCATTAATATCATTTGGGCACAGATCAAGGCACGTGTAGATGCTGAAGCCATACTCATGAAAGTGTCATTTTGCCATTCATATTGTTGAAAGATGGCCATTATGTATATGAAATCATAAAGTGAAAACTAGTATAATTTTATTTCTATTTTATTTTTTAATGTTTTTACTTCTGAGAGAGAGAGAGACAGCATGAGCAGGGTAGGGTCAGAGAGAGGGAGACACAGAATCTGAAGCAGGCTCCAGGCTCTGAGCTAGCTGTCAGCACAGAGCCCGACATGGGACTCGAACCCACAAACCGTGAGATCATGTCCTAAGCCAAAGTTGGACGCTTAACCAACTGAGCCACCCAGGCACCTCTAATTTTAAAAATTATATCTGTGCACAGTTTCCTTGCACACAGAATATACTAAAGAACAGGGAAAAATTGTGTGGGTAATTCAGTATTTTTAACTTGAAAAAATATATACCCAAGAAGTTTGAATTATAGGGAGTTGCCTCAAGTATTCTTGTTACAGAATACTAGTGTAGGATGTGCTTGCCTTTGTGTCTGTGTATGATGCATCATGTGTACCAAATCCAGAAGGAACTTTGTAAAGGGTGTTACTTATCTGAGATTTGGCCTCACTGTCAGGATCTTGACTCTAATTGTCAGCATGTCCAATCCAGAGTCTCAACCTCAGCACTATTGAGTGCTGGGCTGCCCTGTGCATTATAGGATGTTTCACAGCATCCCTGACCTCTACTCTCTAGATGCCTTTGGAATGGCAAACAAAAATGTCCCCAGGTTTTGCCGAATGTCCCATACAAGGCCTGATAGGATGTCAACATCAGGGTTTGAGAACAAGTGGTTTATATTTAAGCTTACGGTTATCATCTGTACTTTCTGGAAGGGACAGTTAAGCACCAGAAAGAACCACTGGTATCTAATGAAGAAGTTAATTAGAATCTAGAGGATGATATAAAATAACTCTATTTCCATCAAATTCTCTTTTTTTAAAGTATTTATTTACTTGGAGAGAGAGTGAGCATGAACAGCGGAGGGGCAGAGAGAGAGAGAGAGAGAGAGAGAGAGAGTCCCAGACAAGCTCCATGCTCCTGATGTGGGGCTTGATCCACAACTGCAAGATCATGACCTGAGCCAAAATCAAAAGTCAGATGCTGAACCAACTGAGCCTCACAGGGACCAAATTCTCTTTCAGTTTATATATTGTTAGCCTTAATGGGTGACTACAAAATTATTTTATTATTCTAGTGTAGTGAAAATTAAGAATCCTTTCCTGGATTCGTGCTAAAAGGACTATGTTGATTCTTATGTAAAACAAACACAACTGAATCTTTTTAATACTAATTGCCCTTCCTTTCACTGCTTGTATGTAATTTTGTACATAGAATGTACATAAATAAACAATTTTGTGTTAGGGATCAGGATGAGTAAAGGAAGAGAATGTGTGGGTTAACAAATCCTATCATTCTACACAATAATAATAATTATTATAGGGCTTCTTTATTTTTTAAAGTTTTTTTTAAATGTGTATTTATTTTTGAGAGAGAGACATAGATCATGAGTGGGAGAGGGGCAGAGAGAGGGAGACACAGAATCTGAAGCAGGCTCCAGGCTCTGAGCTGTCAGCACAGAGCATGGTGAGGGGCTTGAACTCACAAACTGTGAGATCATGACTTGAGCCAAAGTTGGATGCTTAACTGACTGAGTGATCCAGGTGCCCCAGGGCTTCTTTATTTTTGTAGGCTAGATCAGGAGTCAGCATAATTTTTCTGTAAAGACCCAGATAGTAAATATTTTTTGGATTTGTAGGCCATATGGTCTCTTTTACAACTTGTCAACTCTGCTGTTGTAGCAGAAAAGCATCCAAAAGCTTTTGTAGCAAAAAGCATCCAGTGACAATATATAAACAAATGGACATGGCTGTGTACCAATAAATTTTTATTTATCCAACAAGCTGTAGCTAGATTTGGCCTGTGGGCCATAGTTTGCCAATCCCTGCCCTAGAAACCAGCAGGAGCTTTCATTTTTCTCTGAGTTCTTCCTTTACCTCATATCCCTGCCTTTCCCCCAGTGGTAATCACTATTCACAGTTCTATTTGTAATTTCCATTTAGTTATAAGTAAATGTGGATCATTGATTTGCTTTTTAAAAATAAAATCTTAGGGGCACCTGGGTAGCTTGGTTGGTTAAGCATCTGACTCTTGATTTCTGCTCAAGTGATGATCTCATGGTTCGTGAGCTCAAGCCCTGTGTCATGCTCAACGTTGATAGTGCAGAGCCTGCTTGGGATTTTCTCTCTCTCTCTCTTTCTCTGCCCTTCTGCTGCTTGCACTACATCTCTCTCTCAAAATAGATAAATAAACTTTAAAAAATAAAGTTTTATGACCAAGGTATATAAGATAAAAAATACGTTGTTTAATTTTCCTTGAATTTGAACTTTATAAAATTGTATAAGGGTTATTGTGAAAACATGGTAAATTATGAAAGCATTTTTAGGGTTGTTAAATAATACAAATTATTCAGTAGTAATTGACCCCTTATACTTTGCATTTGATTTCCTTTTGCTGTTTATTTCAGCTTGGTTTTAATCCATTAAGATATATTGAATAATTTTTTAATAAACACATTAGAAGTAACAATAATCACAATGGAACGGGTTGCATTTTTTTTTAAGTATAAACCAGGCTCATCTTAAAACAATCAATTACACAAAAAAGTTCATCCATAATTAGCTATATATGCATATGTGCAAGGTTACATTCTCTTGTCACGCTCCCGTTTTATTCCAGTTATAATTTAGGTCCTCTTTAATCATTTCAGTTCAGTTTAATGATCAGTGTTCTGAAGCATCAACTTAAAGAGTGATACATTACCATAGTAACTTGCAAAAATTAAGAATGAATCCATGGCTGGTTAGCTTACTGAAATTTTGTTTATTCCTAAGATACTCCCATAACAAAACAGCAAAAGAAAGGAAAAACCTAAAGGATTGAATTCTGACTCTTTTTTTAGATCTCTAGAAGTTATTCAGCATTTCTTTCTTTACCTCTTCCCTGTCCCCAAGCAGAAAGTGCCTCAATTTAGCACCTAACGACACTCAAGGGCAGCAGCTGAGCCCATTGAAGTTGATTTTGGGGAAACTGAATATTCAGGAATAATGTAAAATCAAACACAAGAACATGGATCTACCCAATGCTTTTATTGTCAAAATATAAAGTATAATTTCTATTTAGTTATAACTAGCTACAAAAGGCCATACTACCAATGGCCAATGTTAGGCATTACAAAAGCAAAAACTTATAAATCAAGTGTAATTGATGTGGAAAATATGGGATCACAATGGAGCGCTAACATTCTCTGAATGACAACTTTAAATAACTTCTGTAAATTGGCCTCTTGCCATAGGGTTAATAACAGCTCCATAACTATGGATGGGTAATTTTACAGCCTTTCCACATTCTGTCTGCAGCATTTAATGTGATTTCTGTTTTAGGGCTCTGATCTCCTGGCTGTGAATAAGTAATGTGAATGCATAAATAGATTTTAACAAAAGTATAAAATAGCATGTGGCAAATTGGAAGATTCATTGGGGTAGGGTTTGGGGGGGGTCATACAGATTGTTAATGATTCTAAAAGGGGTTTTCATTCAGCTAATTCACTCCTTAACTCACTTGTTTTCCAAAGAGCTCAGTGTGTAATCATTTCTCAAGAATTGTTTTTCTAAACTATTAGTCTTAAAAGAAGAAAGTTCTAGAATTTACCTCCTTGGAGCTAACCCTTAATATTTTCAGGCTAACTCAGAGGCGAAGAGAGGTTTTGCTAGTGCTCTTTAGGAAAAATCTGCTTTTTTCTTTTTTTCCCTTTTCTTTATTTTCAGCAAATATAGAGCCAAATATATAGCCATCTGTAATGTGACTTTAGGACATGTTGAAAAGTACTCTTTGGCCTAAAAATTCCCACTTTACTGTTTAACTAATCTTTGGCATTTTGTAGATAGAAATTCTTTGCTTTAGTTGTAGACATCTAGTGCTCTGGAAGTGAAAGCAGTAAGTACTCATTTATAACAGTGAGTGATTAGTGTTATCTTACTGTGTGAGTCGGTTTTTATGGCAGTGATTTTGGCTCATATGTATTGAGTCCTTTACCACATTCCAAATACTTCATTTCTCATCTCATTTCATTCTCATTTGAATATTATGGATGTGTTAATTGTATTCTGGTTTTTGCAGTTGGGGAAACTGAGGCTCAAAGAGATAAGTAGTTCAATTTTAGAGAGCTAATAAGAGGTAAAGCTAAGGCTCCACTCAGGTCTCTGACTCCAGTGTTTGTATTCTGAAATACTACCTATGATGTTAGAAAGAGGGTAATTAAAAAAAATGTTTATTTTTGAGAGAGGGGGTGAAAAGAGAGAGAGAGAACGAGGAAGGGAGGGACAGAGAGAGAGGGAGACACAGAATCTGAAGCAGGCTCCAGGTATTGAGCTGTCAGCATAGAGCCTGACACAGGGCTCAGACTCACAAGTTGGCAGATCATGACCTGGGCAGAAGTCAGATGCTCAACCAACTGAGCCCCCTAGGCCCCCCAGAAAGAGGGGAATTAAACAATAAAAACACTAGGCACTGATAGAGACATTACAGGGGTGTGAAGGTCAGGAAGGGAGAAAATGAGGATGCTGGGAGATGATCCTGGCCTTTTCATTGTTTTTTGTTTTTCAGTTTCCTTCTTTTTGGTGCGGCTGAGCCAGGAGCAGGCATGGTATGATGTCTCGACTATTGTAGGCAACACAGGGTTTTTTAAACTGTAAATTATAACTTATTAGTAGGTCATGAGGTCAGTTTAGCAGATTATGAGCAGCATTTGGTGGGGCTGGGCAGACTTTTAGGAAATTTTATTAAAATATATCATAACCTGTATTATGGGAGTTAAACAGTATTAAAGTCCAAAGAGAAAACAGAGAATTTCCCAAAGTGTTTACTCCTAAGTAGTGGTAATATGCGTATGATAGGGGGTATTGGGGAAATTTCCTCAGTATCCACCCCTCTCCTCCCCTATTATGTAGCAGCATGCAGTTTGGGGGATTATCAAAGCTCCAGGGACAGAAACTCATTAATTTGAGCTATTTATTTTAATTTCCCAAGCATTCCCATCATAATTGTTTCAGGCTCCCAGGCCTAAGTCAAGCAGCCCATAAGATTCTGTAGAGGAAGAATTATGTGGCTAGCATGTTAATAAAATTAAATAGAAAAGAGTAGAAAATAATAAATGTGTCACAGAGATTCTTACCACAAACAGGGCATATTACATCTAATGTGGTGGCTCCTGGTAATTTGTATGAGACAGAAAACAAGTGGAAAAGGTGCTATGAATGCAATACATTGGCTGGAAAGAGCTTAGATCTTGTGGTCCCTGGTGCCTTATCTGAATTTGTGGCAAATAATAATAGGAAGAAGAATAGCAACTAATTATTGCCTAGAAGGCCCTTATTCTAATGCCAGGGACTGTTCTAATAACTTTGCATACATTTATTTTATAATCATTACAGCAAGTTTATGATTTAAGCACTCTTTTTAGTCCCATTTTACCATAAAGGGATGAGGGGTAGCGAGTTAAGTAACAAGTCCAGGATCCACAGGAAGTATGAGTGGGAGGTTGGGTTGAGTGCCAGGCTGTTTGGCTCTACAAGTCCGTACTCATGAATGTGATGCTATCCTGACCATCGCACAATTGGGACATAATATTGAATGAATTAATTTTATATTAACACAATTTACACTTAATTGAGAAACAAAATGTAGGAGATACTGACTCACAGTTGGCAAAGTGTTGAGATTTTCAACGGAGTTTCTGTGTGTGTGTGTGTGTGTGTGTGTGTGTGTGTGTTTTAAAAGAATATGGAACAAAACATTTTTAGAGTTTGGGACAATGTAGCAATATAGAAATAACATGATTGCCTTTAGGTAAGTATTTTTTATTATTAGAAGAAATAGAAGGATGAAGTGAAAAAATACAGAGGCATGTTCATGTTTAGCTGTTGGGTATGGGAATGTAAAAAGTTAACATATTCTCAGAGTTGGAAGGGTTTGGTCAGAAAAACAGAATTCAGTATGAATGATACGGAAGAAAGGATTTATTGTAGGGATTAAACCCCTTATATAATTATGTAACCTACTGGAAATGTGTATGCAAGGACTTGTGTGTGTGTGTGTGTGTGTGTGTGTGTGTGTGTGTGCACGCCTGCAAGGTCTCCTGAGTCTGATGTTGGTTCTGGTGTTGCTAGAGGTCAGCCAGGGTAGCTGTTGGACAGGAGGATGGGATATGAAGTAGATAAGAACAAGGACATATTGGACACGAGGCTTTCTCATGCCCTCTCCACCCCTGGGGAGATGATATGGGTGTCCTGCAAGAGAAGCTGGCACCCTTTGCCCTAGAGCTGCCCACGCACCCGGCCCAGCTTATGGAAAAGCAGGAGGAAATCGGTGGCAGCTGGAGATGCTGTGGTCTTGGCTTCTATCTTCTCCCTGTTAGGCAGATCAGCAGGAAGGTGAACAAGCTGCTGTGTTGCCGGGCATCCTTACAATGACCTTCAAAATGAAAAACAAAACAGAAAGGAAAAAAGAAAAAGGGAGATGGGGGAGGGAAGAGTTGCCTCCTCACATCTGTTTTCCAAATGTCTTGCAAATTTTTATTGTGGCCACCCCAGCTGAACCATACTAGAAGGGAAATCCAGGAAATATAGTTTCAGTTTTAGCTTATTGATACAGTACAAAGTTACCACAATTCCAATCAGTATATTTGCTTTCTTTTAAGCTCTTTGTCCAAGCGATGAAATTAAGTGCAAGACTATATTTTTTTTAAATTTTTAATGTTTATTTATTTTTGAGAGAGACAGAGAGTGAGCAGGTGAGGGGCAGAGAGAGATGGAGACATAGAATCCAAAGCAGGCTNCGCGCATGCGCGGGGGCTTGCCTGCAGTGTGTTCTGAGGCCGAGCCCACTGGAGTGAGGAAAACCAGGTCCCTCTATGGCTCGTCACCCGNCCTGAAATGATTTATGTATCTAATGAAATGGAACCTTGTTATCTATCATCTATCTCTCTGTTTATCTAGTATTCTAATTCCCTTTAAAATTGTCTTTTATCTGACATTTTACTGCAATATTCCAAGATTTCTCTTGTTAGCTTTTCTTTTCTTTATTTTTGCTTAAAAGTCTCTATTATGGTGTTGTCTCTTGGTTCCACTTTGATGTAATATTTAAGTCTTAATATTAAGCAAAATAGGAAATGTAGTATTGAGAAAGACAGAAAAATACACATCTTTCAAAAGGACATAATAAATTGTCTTTATTGATACTACAGCTAGATGCTGTGGCATAATTTAGATGGCAGGTGGTTTCAGAAACATGTCTCTTCTTGATATAACATTCCTCTTTGGTACTCCATAGGAAATGTTTTCAGGTAGTAAAAGGATTTGAAAGTCATTTAGTTTTCCCCAAGTTATTTCTCTTTACTCATGTGTTATGAAAAAAATTGTATACTTTTACAAATAAAATGTATCCACACATGCCAGTACCCTTCGCCATCAACTTTGTCATTAAGTCATCTGTTTAACATATAAGGACTGACGTATACTATGTCAGTGTGAAATAATGTGGAAATGCCATGATGTAAATATTGGCCTGTGGAAAGTGTCTGGCATCTAGTCGAGGAGGAGACAGTACAACATAGTGCTCTCAGTGTTATGAAGAAGATGAGCGTGGAATGTTATGGAACACTTGGGAAAATGATCCAGTGTCTATAGAGCGAGTCGCTTCAGAAGGGCATCCTGGAAAGGAACACAGATTTGAGTCTTGAAGTTACAAGGAGGAGCTGGTCAGGAGAAAGGGATGGAACTGGGGGTGGTGAGTATTGGAAGGAAACGAGAGGACTAGATAGAGCAAAGAATGAGATGTGGGAAGAAAGTGGGTTGCCTTTACGAAAGGAATATGGCAAGGTTAGATGGAGGGTTGAAGGGTAAGAGTGAGGAAAGGAAAGATGATTTGTAAGAGATAGAACTAAATCATGAAAGGTCTTGTTTGTTATGCTGAGGAGTGCGGCACTTAACGTCAAAAAATAGGGGAGTGACATGAACAATTTACCTTTTATTAAGATGGTTTTATAACAGAAGAATTTATAAAGACTAAGATCAATACATTTAATTCTTCGAACATAAAAAGGCTGCAGGTCCAAAATAAAAATGACTAAAATTAAGAAGCAAGCTAAACTGGACAACCGTTTATAATAAATGTGACAAAGGTTAATCGGTTCAGTATTTAAAGAGTTCATTCAAATTGAGAACATCACTAGAAAGATCCTCATAGATAACAGAGAGTGACATTAATAGATAATTAGGAAATAAAATAGGCTAACAAACTTATCAGTATGCAGATGAAAACAACAATGAGGTCTCATGCTTTGCTTGTCAAATTAGGAAGTTTTTGAAAAAGTAATGTAGTCAGACTTCCCAATGCTGACAAAGATATTGAATAAAAAGCATTTTCATGCATTGCTGGGGAGAGCATATTTTAATATAATCTTTATGGATGTAACTGTGTATTGGGTTTGTAAATTGCTGACATTCAAGGACCTAGGAATATCTCCATTTGGAATTTTAGCTAAGGAAATAATCTTAACTATAGAATGTTTGTATTCTTTGGATTATTTTCATGAAATAATTAATTTGAAACACTGCTACATATAAGCACAAAATGAATGTTATTATTATGATTATTATCATTGTTGGCACAAATGGCATAAACCATGGTCAAAAGTCACTTCTAGTAGCAGCCATTTAGAATATCGTGGTAAAGAGAATAACAAATGTTTAAATTTAATCCACCACATTATATTAAAACAGGTCTCAGGGGGAAATTTGACAATCATGATAAAAAAATAGTGGGAGATTTTTGTATCTAGAACATGATCATAAATAATGTTGCATTTGATCCTTAAAGAAGAATGATACAGGATTGAAGAGAAACTTAAAAAAATCAGACTAGCTTTTATGAAGAGAAAGAAGAATTGTATAGTAGACTCTCGAATAAGTGTGTGCTGTTATCTGAAATTATCTGAAAATGGAAGAATTAAGGTAAGAGTTGAGGCAATTTTTCTTATGGCCAGGAGGTTGTAACCTAGCTGGAAGCTGGGAGGTAGAAAGCAAAATTATAGCTGAATGATGGAAAATGGCTTAAGTTGTATTTCTGGAAACTGCATGTAGTCCAAGATTTGGGACAAGTCATTTTTTTTTTCTATTTGAAATAACTTTCTCAGGTTTAGAATTGCATAATGAATCAGACTAACTCAAATCACCTAGCAAATAGAGATTGACATTTGGTAAAATATACACAGTTGCAAGTTTCAATGTTCAAGACTAATTTTTCTTTTGAAATGCATTTGTCCTAAAGAACTGTGATGTGCACAGCATGTTATATTCAATAAAGTGGAAGAGAGAAATTGAACTATTAGATTGGCTCACACCTATGCACTTCCTAGAAAAGAACACACCTGCCTCATTTGTTAGAACTTAATTGCTGCCACCATGGAGTTATTTTGAACTTGAAATCACCCAGGGTAGAGTAAGGGAAGTGGGGGTGGGGTAGGGAGAAATTGTTTGTCTTCTGAATCCTTTCCATCCCTACCCCCCTTTTCCGTCTCTCCATCTCTCCCGCCTTCTCTTCTTCCTTTCTTTCCTTCAACATTTCAGTTTAGATTCCTGGCTTATGTGACCTGACTCTGAGTTAGTCTCTCCTCAAGAAGAGCCTAGGACAGGTATGGGTACTCCCTAGGATGTATACCTTATATCTTGTTGCCATGATATCATTAATCTTGTGAGGTAGCCTAGGCTTCAGAGTGAGATGATCCTGGCTGATTCCCAGTTCTACTGCTTATTAGCTGTGTGATACCGTACAAGTTGCTGAATTTTACTGAGCTTCAGTTTCCTTAATTACAAATTGGATTCTGTAAGACCAGTTTACAAGGTTGTGGTGAAACTTTTGACATATAGCAATTGTTTGATATACGGTGTCAAATATTATTATAACCCCCCCAAACAAACAAACAAACAAACGGATTTCATGAGAGAAGAATTGGTGCATAGGTTAAAGAATGATTACCAGCCTTTCTTGTCACCATGGTATATGGCTCAGATAACAGTCACGGAAATTCAGTCCTAAGGTATAAACATAATTTCTGAAATTCGTAGCTCTAGATGTACAATATTCTTTTATCTCTCATTTAAGAAAACATATCAAAATGCAAGAAAATTATAGTTGCAGTGTTCCAGAAATAATCTTGTATATGACCCATTTATTTTTAAAAGGTAAATAAATTTCTGTACATTGTATTAAAATTACTTAAGACAACCCCACAACTGACCATTGGTGAATCACTAACTTGTTGAAGGAAACATAATGGTTGAGAAGTACATGGCTTGAAGATGTCTTCAGATCCCTGCACGTTGCATTATTCCATAAAAAATTATGCTGAGTGCCTCTGAGAAAAGAGGAAAACAACCAAATAGACTTTTGAGGAATAACTAAAGGCAGGAGTGAAACTTTTATAGGTTAAAGAAAACGTGTAATACGATGGTGGAATAGGAAGACCAAAGATTGGGAAGTTACTTTAGTATGCCAACTATTTCAACTCTCTATTTCCAGTTATTTACAGGAAATGGAAAGGGAGAGATAAACAGGGAGAAGCTGACTCATATTAAGTAGGCTTTAAATCTTAAAAGTCTATAAAATAGAGATCCTGAAAACTTCTTTATAATCTTATTCACCTTTGTCACCAGATAGTTTTATTTAGTGTAAAAAGAAATCAAACAAAAAAACTAAAGTTACTTTTTTTTAAAGTTCATTTATCCATTTTGAGAGAGAGAGAGACAGAGAGAACAAGCAGGGGAGGGGCAGAGAGAGAGGGACTGCAAAGGAGAGAGAGAAGACTGATCAGGCTTCACACTGTCAGCACAGAGCTCTATGCGGGGCTCGAACCCACAAGCCATGAGATCGTGACCTGAGCCAAAACCAAGAGTCAAGGCTTAACCGACTGAGCCACCCAGGCACCCCCAAAGTTACTTTCATTACAGATTAGTTTCATTTTTATTCCTTATAGATAGGTAACAGATAGCTGTTGTTTATAGCCTGCTCTTTTCAGTCATAATGAACTGATTGTGTCTAGGACGAGTCCCTACATCTATCTCCTTTTGTCTTCCTTTCTCATATGGTGCTTGAAGGGACAAATCAGTTGATATAAGGTAGTTTACTGTTATGTTCTGTGTTTCTATTAATATGAATGTTCAGAAAGGAATCCTGCAGCTGCACAACCAAATTTACAAACCACAATTTCCTACAGAGGCAGACGGTTTTGACCCTGGAGTGAAGGAGCAGTGACCCGGCTTCATCAACAACTCCATTGCGGCAAGTCACTTAAGCCTTTTAGTAATTAGACCTTCCTCTAGTTCACAGGTTGTTCAGTGGAGTTGAAAGAGATGAAGCATGCAAAAACACTTTTTAAATCCATAAAGCTGTATAATTGTAATCCAGTATCATTAGGTGAAGTAAAGCAATGCAACAATTACAAATCCCAAGAATTAAATCAAATAAGCAAAGATGGCAACAACAGTATTTTGAACTGGCATCTCATTTTAACTTGAAATGAGCAACGGACGCTTCCTTGTTACTAAGCAGTGTATCATTACTTTTGGGCTTATTATTCCCTTATATGACTAGAGGTTGCCACAAGCACTTAATATGGAAAATAGAAAATAATTCTGCCAGTGAGACTTTTTCCAATTAGAATATTCCATTATGGTGCATATAAAGTTTTCAGAGTTATTCATTTGTTAGTTACAATTAGGGGTATTATATTACTCTTTTATATAAAATATTTTACTGACTCATTATCTGCAAAGGTTGAGCTGAGATAGCCTCTTCCCCTCTCTTTCTCCTTCCTTCCCCTTCCCTCCCTTTCTTCTATTCTCCCTTGCTTCTCCCGCTTCCTTCTTTCCTTCCCTCCTTCCCTTCCTTTCTTCTTCCTCTTCTTTCTCCTCCTCTCTTTCTCTCCCTCTCTCCCTGTGATTTCTTCTTTTTAAATTTTTAAATGTTTTATTTATTTTTGAGATAGAGAGAGAGACAGCATGAGCAGGGGAGGGTCAGAGAGAGAGGGAGACACAGAATCCGAAGACAGGCTCCAGGCTCTGGGCTAGCTGTCAGCACAGAGCCCAACACAGGGCTCGAACCCACAAACTGTAACATCATGACCTGACCTGAAGTTGGATGCTTTACCGACTGAGCCACCCAGGCACCCCACTCCCTGTGATTTCTTAAACTGAGATATCATGAAAACATCCTTCATTGTTTGTTTTCCTTTCTCTCGATGGTCTCTCTCAGCAGATAGTCTTTTCTAATGTCATGGCTTTGACAACAATGATGTGCAGGCAGCTTCCACTTCTGTATGCCCAGTCCTAACCTCTCCTCCAAGATCCAGTTTCACACTTCCAGTTACCTGCTGGTTATATCTAACTATTTCAAGGATGAACTTAAACTTCACAGTGGATCTATCATTTCCTCCCAGACGTGCTCTTCCTTCTCTGTTCTTGTTTCTGTTAGTGGTTGCTAACCTCCCTACACGTAGGCTCCAAACCTTCGTGTCATCTTTGAATCCTTATTCTCTTGACCTTCTCATCTGAGTGAACACTCAAAGTCTTAATGTTTATTTGCTCCTCTCCATTTCCAGGATCATTATATTGTTATACTTTACCTCTTACCATATTATTGGGATACTTCTTAACTGATTTCCCCATCTCCATACTCTTCTCTAATTCATCTTACACATTACTGCCAGATAAACCCTAGAATCTTAGAATCCTAGATCTCAGAACTAGAAACAGACTAGAAAAGTGATCTGGTCCAAGCACTTGGATGCTCATTAGTTATTTCTAATTCCCAAGAAAAATCTGTGCTTAAATAACTTTTCTGTTAGCCTTGGCCAGTCTTTTAAAAATGGCCTGGCTATTTTAAAGTGTGTTATTTTCTTTCCTCCCCTCTCTCCTGCTCCTCTTTCTCCAGCTCTTTCTCTTCCTCTTTTTCCTCTACCCTTTTCACTGGAGCTGAAATCTTTCTCCCACTTTCATCTTAAGTCTGTCTCTATGGCCATACAGAAAGTCTAATCCCTCTACCACAGGTCAGAATTTCAAGATTTATAGGTAGTTATTGTGTGTCAATGTATAAATGCTCTCCATTAAGTTAGTGTTTAGAAGCTGTAAGGAGCACTTTTAATCATATTTGTTGTATATTTTTAGAGAAAGAAGACAGTGAAATGTGACAGCTATCTCTGAACCCAATGTCCTAGCTGTTTAAATTATTTTTTAAATTATTTTTTAAAAGGATATTTTGAGAACAAAAGATAGAACTTTAAGGCCAGGAACTTCAAAAACATGCATTAGTAACTAACAAATGTTTGAAGTGATTAAAAAGTATGATGTGAGAAATATTATATTTTGTAACTACTTAAAACATATTTCACAGTTCTTAAAATTATAAGTTCAGGTTTTAGATACATGCTAGAATATCTTAATCACAAGAGAATCTTTGTATCTTTACAGTAAATGGCAAATACAGCAGAGAATTTTGTCAATTTAATATAGAAAACAGATCATATCCAAATTTAATTATATTTTAGGCTGATTAGTTAGCAATCCTCCATTTTTCCCTCCATTCAATATTAAGTGTTCCTAAGGGGAGAGTTAAATTTCTGATTATATATGTACATATATATTTTTTTTCTAGGTAGAACATTCTTCATTCCTTCAACCATTATTCTTGTTATATAGTTCCAAGATCCTTTATTGACTTGGTTATTTTACTGGGAAAAAGACTTACTTTGTTTATAACCCTTTTAGCAGATGCTGCTGGTGCCCCACCTGATCCCTTAGGCACTTGAATTCTTATCCATAACAGGTATCCTAAGGCAGGGATCTGTGGTTCTTGGCTAAGGGCTTTCCCTGTCTGGTGCTTCCCAAGTCTTTTACAGTATCCTCTCCTTGCCCTCAAATCTTAGCCTCATGGTTTGCTTCTGGGGAAACCTAATTTAAATCACTTCTCTTAAAATATCCTACTACATACTTTGCACTCTAACATTAAAGTTTTCCTTTACTTGGATCTTAAGAGGCAGGCAATATTAAGATATCAAAGATTTTTTGGTAAGCCATGTTTAGGACTTAAAAAAAACCCAAACTTGATTTTAAAAGCAAAGAAAAATCATTGAAGGGTTTTTCAGCAATGGAATGTCAAGATCAGATATGCTTTGTGGAAGATGAACTTGAGAACGGCGAGACCTGGGGTGGATATCCAGTTAGGAGTGTGTCCCTGTAGTCCAGGCAAGAAATGGTGGTCAAGTGTGATAACAGAAGCATATAATAACTACAAAGAGAAGGGTGTGGTTTTGAGAGACATTTATGGAGTAGAATTGATAGAAGTTGGTATTAAACAGGTATGAAGGTGAGGGAATAACTGGTTAGATGTCAGTGCTGGTTTTCTTCTTAAGGAAGAAAAAAGTTTGAGGAATGGAGAGAAAAGCATTTTGTTTTTGATCTGTTATGTTTGGGATATATGTGTGAACTTGAAGAAGCATATGCTATTTTAGAGGGCATGTAAATAAGACATGTTTGTGAAATTTATATGTAACTTTACTTTTAATTGTTCAAAAATGTCTTCCACTTTCTGTAGCATCTGTCATCTCTATCATTTTTACATAAGCTGTGTTTGACATTTTCCTGCTACTGAAAATTATATCATGATGTAACCATTTGAGCTAATTGGTATTTGCATATTAGTTTATACCTCTTAGGTCCCAAGAGACTAGGTAAAGAATCAGAGAATGAAGCTTGTATCTGTAAGGTATTCGAAATGGATGAAATAATTAGAACATGTGTGGGTGCAAAAGGGTGGTTGGTGTGTATACAGAATATTTAAAAAAATAATTTTAGAACTGAAGAAAGAAAACTATTTTGTAAGATTTGAAAACTCCTTGGCCCTTTGCAAAACACCAATGTGGCATGTACTATTTGATATAAATAAACACTAATTACCTTATGAAATACTTTTGATTTTCCTTCTTTTAATATATACTCATTCATATGACTAGCAGTGTTTAATGAACAAAATAGACAAAGCACCGTGACCTCATGGAACTTACATGAAGGAGGGGAGATAGACAAAAGACAGCGAAACAATAAATGGATAAATTATTTACTATGATAGGTGCTGATAATACGCTGAAAAAAATGAAGGAATAGAATCAAGGTAAGGGAAATGGGAAGTGGGTGGTGTGAAGTAGTATGAAGATATGTCTGCTGAGAAAATGAGATCTGACCAAATGTTTGTAGGAAGTTAGGGAGTTGGCCAAGAGTATATTTAGAAGACAAGCATTCCAGGCAGAGACATCAGCTAGAATAAAATCCTTAAGATGGGAGCAGACCTGGGAAATGAAGAAATAGCAAGGAGATCAATAGACTGCAACAGTGAGCGAGAGAAGGAGCAGAGTGTCAGGTGATGAGGGGCCTTATAAGAATTATATTATAAAAACTTCAGCTTTTACTGTGAGTGAGATGGAAAGAAGTAAAAGGCTAAGAGCAGAGCAAAGATATTTCCTGACCTACAATTTTAAAGAATCACTCAGGCTTCTACTGAGAAGAGACAATTAAGTGGTCTAGTATGGAAGCAGAGATCACTTCGGAAGCTTTTACAACCATTCTGCTGAGAGGTGATCAACAAAGTAGTGATGGAAAAGAGAAGTGGCTAGACTCTCAGTATTTTTACATGTAGAGCCAAAAGGATTTTCTAATGGTTTGCATGTGAAATATTAGAAACAGAAGAGTCAAAGGTGACTTGAAGACTATTGGCCTGAGCAAGTGGTAAGATGGAATTGCTTTTTATCAAACTGGGAATAATATAGAATAGTAGGTTTTGGAGGTGGGTTGAAGAATCAAGAGTTTGATTTGTTATGTGCTAAGTTTGAGATATTTATTAGATAATTAAGTGGTTAAAAAATAAAATAAGCTGGCTATCCTAATATAACTTCTTTGGACTCAAGTTTTTTTCCTCATCTTTTATTCATTTTGGTTTATACCAACTAAATAGCACTGTGTTTATAGGAGGGATTTCTAGGCAATATTATAAGCTTGAATTTGTGTGAGCACAGGTCTTGTAGATCAGTGAGACTACATATACTGGAAGATAATTTGCAAAGAGGGACTAAAGGACTTTACAGAAAATAACCCATATTAAGGGAAGAGGCAAAGAAAACAAGTTTGACCCAGTAGCAAAGCTTTAGCTCTCAAACCAGAGGGGCAGTATAGTCACAAAATGGTGTCCATCTTTTGGATTTGTTCCAAGTCCAGTTTCTTCCTTTCTTCCTTTCTTCTATGGTAGACTCAATGTTCAATATCATGAAAGAGAGGGTTGTGAATAAAGAGTGAAAGAATTACTTTTACCAACATCTCTGTAAGATACTAGAAGAGATTATTGCATTGGTTTATTTGTGACATTGTGAAGGATGAGAAAAAGGATCAATTTTTCCCATTAGTATAGAACACTGGGTAGCTTTGGTACCTTGGTATTCACTGCATTCGTAACACCAGCAAAGGCCATGATATGGAAATACCAGCAGTATCAGTGCAGGGGACCTGAGGACTGTGGTATGGTGGTACCCAGTGGAAGTGGTAGCAGAGTCTAACAGACATGGTGGTGCCAATCACAAGGAATATGTTATTGACTGAATGTGTCCGCCTCAAATTCAGGTGTTAAAATCTTCATCCCCCCTCCCTCCCCTGCTGCTCCAAAATGATGATTTTAGAAAGTAGGGCTCTGGGGCTATAATGAGGTATTGAAAATAGAGCCCTAATGAATAGGATTAGTGTTCTCAATAAGATGAAACGTAAGAAACATAATCTGTCTTTCCATCCATGGAAAGACACAATGAAAAGATGGCCACATAGAAAACTGGAAGATGGCCTTCATCAGCATCCTGAGCATGCTGGCATCTTGATCTCAACGTTGCAGCCTTCAGAACTGTGAGAAATAAATGTTTTGTTTGTTTGTTTGTTTAAGCCATTCATTTCATTTTACAGTGCCATTCATTTCATTTTATGGTGCTTTGTGATAGCAGTCCAAACAGCTTAAGACAGTATATCCCAAGATACTCATGAAATTCCCAGTCAGGACTCATAGCAGTACTTATAGTGTGTGTGTGTGTGTGTGTGTGTGTGTGTGTGTGTGTGTGTACTACACCGACTATTGAGTTCAAAATGTTAGATGGATTTGAGGAATATAAGGGGTTTGGTGACCTCAATCTGGGGTGGACTAAGAGGGTAGCTTTAAATGCATCACTTTTTGCAAAGAAAAATAATAATATATTTTTCTTCACTATGGTTATTTAGCATAGGATGCCACTGAACCAAAAATCAGGAGTCTCATTTCTGCATATACCTGTTGGGAAAGACTGTTAAGAAATAAGTATTTATTGGGTCTACTCTGTGTGAGGCATTATTTTAATTGCTTTACACAAGCTAGTTCATGATATAAGCTACGATTGACTCAGCAAAGCCTAGCTATCAGAGGAAGGGCTTGATTATAAAGATGATGATGATGATGGCAATGAGGACAGCAACTATTTATAGAGTGATAATATTTCAGGGATATACACTTAAGAAGTTTGCACAAGGTTACACAGTTAGGGTATAGAATGGCTGTTCAAATCTAGACCTCTGACATTGAAGTCCACATTCTAAATACTTGTTAAGACAGCTATGGCTTAATACTGCTACACAAATCATCCCAGAATTCATAGGCTTTCAATTTAAAATACCTGTCTATTTTTCTCACTTCTGTATCTGTGGGTCTGCAGGAGCAGATCTGCTTCAGGCTGTGGCTCTGCCAGGTTTGACTCTGGATTTGTTTTGGGTTTAGATGTGCTTATGTATCTCATTTTGGGTGTCCTAGGGGCATACATTTATCATGGCTATAGGACATGCCCAGGCAGGCCACAGACACTGTTTAATGCTTCTGTTCGTGTCATAGCCACAAACAATTCAAAGAAAGTCACATGGCCAAGTCCAGTGTAAATGGGGGTGAGGAAGCATCCTCACAGTGGGAAGAGCTGCAAGACTACATGGCTAAGGGAATAGATTAATAATTTTATAATAGGGAAGGAGCAAAGAATTGAATACAATAATCCAATTTACCACAATACTGCACCACACTACTTGCCTGTTGATATGTATCACAGTTTTGAAAGAGTCATTGTAACTATATTGTCCATTGACGGTGGTTTGGAAAGCTCTTTCTGAATGAAGAGCTGCATCACACAAAATATTAGATCTTTTTAAAAATTTTTAAATGTTTTTTAATTTATTTTTGGGAGTCACAGAGAGACAACATGAGCAGGGAGGGTCAGAGGGAGAGAGAGAGAGAGAATACGAAACAGGCCCTAGGCTCTGAGCTAGCTGTCAGCACAGAGCCTGACGCGGGGCTTGAACCCACGAACTGTGAGATGATGACCTGAGCCGAAGTCGAACACTTAACCAACTGAGCCACCCAGGCGCTCCAAAATATTAGATCTTAATACATGCTTGAAAAACTGATGCCACTGAATTTTCTAGTTAACTGAGAAGTGCAAAGGCACATTTTCTACTTCTCCTACTTACAGGCATTTCTCTTTGAATAAGATAAAATTAAGTTTAAATGCTACCATCTTTGTCCAAGTTGGATCTCTTTGTAGTTCCTAGACATACTCCTAACCCACTTCCCATAACTGCTTATTTATTGTCCATGTGGATGTTTCTATAATAATCAACGTTACCTCTTAAGCTTTTCTATATGATAGGAAAGTACCTTGTTGGTTCATTAAAATTTAAAAAAAAAATCCAATATGATCCAACAAACTGTTTTGCCCTATACATACCAAAATACTTTTTTTGGTTGAGTGTTTGGTTTCATTTCAGATGATTATAAATGGCTTCATGCAGACAGTGTTTAGTTTGTAGAGATTCTGCACATTAGTACTGCTTATATATTATTTAACTTCCAAATTATGTGATTTTGAAATCTTGTATGCAGTAAATGCTAATAACTCAATTGTTTTTTTTGTACCTTGCCAAGTGGAAGTGTATTTGTCAACATTCACTTGAAATCTGGGTATCCTTTCCTGACTAATCTTCCAGATGAGTCCCTAAATGTTTGTAAAAACCTTCAAAGATAATCTAAAAGCATTTTAAGGGAGAGTTGTAGCAGAGATTTTTGTTCTTTATTTGTATCTTTGGCTTTGTAAGGGGTCCTTTTCAAGGTGCACCACAGTGGAGCTAGAAGTAGTTCTAACAGAAGGTAGCTTCTTGCAGAGAGGGAGCTTAGTTTAGACATTTCACTTCTTTAACATTTCTTTCCAACCTTCTATCAAAAGCATCCATCGTGGGGCTGTTAAAGCGCACAGGGAATATGCTGTGAAAAACTGTTCACCTTTGATAGCCAAGAGCAAAAGTCAGTCAAAGGTGACCTTTTTTCCTTTTATGTAGCTCAGCTGAGGGAGTTGCTTTTTGAACTTGGGCAACCTAGCCTCTTCAGCCATATAGTCCTCAGAAACAGCCAGTATATGACAACCCAGCATGTGAGTTAATTGGTTCTCATTGTGAAAACCTGCGAAGTGCACTTTGCAAAACATTCCACAGTTAGTGGTGGGAAACATTGCTTCCAAAAACTACACTGCAGTTTTAACGACCAAGAAATAGCTTTTGTGTTCATTCTTTTTGAACCTGTAGACAGCCTGCTTTAACTGCTCTGAGTGCTGGGCACTGAGCTAAGGACTCTATGGGACAGACTTATAAAATGGATAGTATCCTTAGACCCATTTCATAGGCAAAGAATATGAGGCTTAGAGAAATTGCTTGCTCAAGATCTCACAGCTGTTTAGTGGAGGGATCAGGCTAGGACTCTACAATATATTTGTAAGCACCTCAACTTTCTACCTCTTCTCATTGTGTCTTTTCAGTGGAAATGCCTCATTCATGGGCAAATGTCCACCACAAGTAATTAGATCTCCTCATTTCAAGACTTTTTATATGGAATTATGTGCATGCATGTGTTTCTGTAGCAGAACTAATTTGAGGGGAAATGTGAGGCTTTCCTAATTTCCTGAAATGGTGTTTCAAGGACAAAGAGATCTGGAAAAAGTGGAGTCACAGAATAGAAAGAAATAGCTTAGAGAAGCAAAGCACTTGATTTCTTTTCCTGATTCCACCTTCCTGCAAGTGTGACCTTTGGAAAATCATTTTATGTATCTGAGACTCACTTTCCCCATCTGTAAAGTGGAAATACTAAGATCTCTTCTTTATGAGTCAATGAGACAACACATACTATAATGCATGCCTAATAATAGGAGGACTCTACCATTTTAGGTGACTTCCATTTTCTGTAATATGATGTGTGTCTGTGCATTTGTGTATGCATGCATATATATGTGTGGCTGTAGGGGAAAGGGGGACCATTTATCACATTGTTTTGACTAGTACGCCAATATGGCTTTTATAAGTATTTTATAACAAATGATTCTGATGTAGTTGACCAGCAGTAAGGCATATTAAGAATAGGAAAACAGTGGAGAAAAGTAGTTACACCAGTGTTTGCCAGAATTTTTTCTTGGACCATAATTATATCAGACATGCATTGATGCTAATAAGCATCTACCTTGTAGTAGACCTTTTATTTGCCATAGTTAACACACTTTAATTTTTTCAAATTAAATTAAGTATAAATTATAAATTGTTTCTTTTTTCTCCTAAGTAAGAGAATGACTCTTTTATATAAAATTTTATATTAGAAAGAGCAATAATGATACTGAAAAATTTATATAACCCTTTCCATGTATTTAACACTGTTAAACAACATGGCTTTTTTGGATATATCTAAAAGAAAGAAAAACTCAACTCTAACAAATTAGCAAACTGCATATCAGTGAAATCCATATAGTTATGTAGCTCTAGACTAAAATTCTAAAAACTGCATGATATTATTTTTTAATTTGTTTGGGCACACGTTATATTGGCATTCTCTGTAAAGAAATACTCCTTTTCTCATTCAGATTCATAGCTTTGTGCATAAAGGACTCGGGTCTTTTCTTTCCAGAATATGTTTATTTGATTCTTGAAAGTAGAATAATTTGTTGGGCCTTAGAATATACTATAGATGGTTTTGGACTGAGACGCATTTAATACCACACTTTGATACCCAGAGTATTCACTGAGCAGTCATGAATAGCTAAAAGAATTGAAAGACGGATTCTAGGGTGTCTGCTATTGTAGATTCTGGGAATTGAGCAGGGAATGAATCAGACATAATCCTTCTTTTATGGAGTTTATAATATTGTCAAATCAACATTCACAGAATTTCTCTACATTTAGTTATGTACCTGACATCACATCTTCTCTCTTAATAAAGGTACACAGCAGCCTGTGATTCAAGTTATCTGTATTATATTTCTAACTTCATCTTAATAATACTGAGGTCTGACTTCCTATTAAAATAATAGGAATTACCATCTAGCCGTGATTTTGGTTAATTTGCAGAGTTTTTGTGTATGCCAAAAAACTTCTTTCCTTAAAATTCCCAAGGCTGATTCATATGCTGGACAGGTCATTTAATTTGGCATATTTTACCAACCTTGACAAAATAGACCTTCAAATATTACTAAAAATCCTGAGCACTGGGCAACCCTTCAATGAATCAGGATTTAGTTACTTATTCGATTTTTGGCAAGAGTTTCTAACATGTCAGCTGAACATATTTCCCATTCTGTGTTTTTGATCTCATAAAATCAGATTGCCCATACCTATGTTTTTGAACCCATAATTTCTTCTTTCACATTTATAGCTGTTCCCTGGCCAGGTTTGGGTATCTGTCTGTTGCAGCTGATTCATGGGCACTCTGGCTGGCCTCAGAAAGGACAGAGTGAAATTTCATAGAGCACTTTGGCATGTCTTTCTCCACCATTTCTCATAGACTCTGGGCATAAATAATTTGTTAGGAACAGAATGTGCAGAAATATAAGGAGGAGTGGCTGATGTGGTAGTGAGTCAGGAGACATTATTAGATATGGGCATCTGACAGAAGATTTAGGATGCCAAGGAGTTTGGAGTTGATCTGATAGCAGACAAGAAGACCTTGAGTACAGGAATGGTGTAATGAAAATTGCATCTTTTAAGAAGACCTTGATCTAATGTCTTGGTTAAGCTAACATGGGGGGAAAAAATAGGAAGCAGAAACAAGTCATAATAGTATGGATAGGTGATAATGAGGTTTTAATGATTATTTTAAGATCTATGCTTAAGTGAAATATAACTGAAGGTAAAAATAGTATTTTTATTCAGTTTTTGAATACTTGCAAAGCAGGCAGATTTAGACAGTCTTGAGAAAATTTAAGTAATGTACTTAAGATTCTTCTAATTTTAATCTCCCGTTGTCCATCGTAGATTTCTTTATGCTATGCCTATATCTTGATTATGTAGTCCCTACCCTTAACTGATTTAGAAATAATTTTAGGATTCTGTAACTTTTACTTGAAAGAGGAGTTTTATTTATTTATTTATTTAAAATTTTTATTTTGTTTTTATTATTTATTTTTTGATAGAGAGAGAGAGACAGAGCATGAGCAGAGGAGAGGCAGAGAGAGAGGGAGACACAGAATCTCAAGCGAACTCCAGGCTCTGAGCTCTCAGCACAGAGCCTGATATGGGGCTCGAACACACAAATTGTGAGATCATGACCTGAGCCAAAGTTGGATGCTCAACCAAATGAGCCACCCACGCATCCCGAAAGAGGAGTTTTAGATACCCATATAAATATCTATCTCTCTGTAATCTTTCCATAGCTATAAAATCATTCAACATTACATGTAATTCATTGTTGGGTATGCAAAAATACAAACTATGAATTATAAAATAATGAACTTTACCCACTTATATGTTCTTCATCTTTGTACATTTGCTCATTCATTCAGCAAATATCTATCTTCTTAGGAACTTGTAATTAACATTGATAAAGCATTTCAGAATGACTTTGAAAGACAAATGAATGTCGGTTTTGGCTTTGTATTTCTAAGTTCTCCTTAGAGCCCACTACTTCAAAATTTTTACTGGTAATCCCAAATAAGATAGTTGCAGCCATATTTCTCACCTAGGTCATACCTAGGAATTGAAATAGATTAAAAACTGGCTCAAGAAAAAGTTAGGTTTTGTTATTTCAAGTGGTAGTATATTTCTATGTTTTTTTTTCTTTTTTTGCTAGACTCACATAATACGTTTGTTGAAGAGGAGTAGTAAAATCCAGCTTATTGTTATTATTTCACATCAGCTCTCTAGATCTGAGCTAATATACCAGCTAATCTACTCAAATGTGGCTGGTTTGAATTGACATGTAGTATGTATAAAATATACACTACATTTTGGAGAGTAATACAAAAGAAAAGAATATAAAATCTTTCATTAATAATTGTACTGATTACATCTTGAAGTAATATTTTTGAAATACCTAGTTAATTTATTTTTACAAATAGTTTATTGTCAAGTTGGTTTCCATATAACACCCAGTGCTCATCCCCAGAAGTGCCCTCCTCCATGCCCATCTTCCTCCTCCCCCCGACATCCATCAGTCCTCAGTTTATTTCTCAGTATTCAAAAGTGCCTCATGGTTTGCCTCTCTCCCTTTGCCCCACCATTTCCCCCTTTCTTCTCCCCCATGGTCCTCAGTTAAATATCTAGTTAAAATATATTGTTAAAATTATTTCATCTGTTTATTTTTTATTTAGCTACTAGAAAATCTTAAATTAAACACAGAGCTCATATATTTTTACAAGACAGTATTAGTCTAAATATTTTTGCAAGTAGTTGCACAGATGAGTAGCCCTATGAAAATTGTTTGCCAGATTTCCTTTTACTTTTTCTACAGTAAAACGCCTCATTTGTTGGAGTCTTCCCACAATCCTACCCCAGCGATTCCCTCTTATTGCTAAGTAAAAGAGCAGAAGCATCTGCTTGAAGTAAGTACAAATGTGTACTTCTGTGAACACCAAACGAGTAAACATAGGGAGGAGAGGAAGCTATTCCCACTGCTTATAAAGACTCACTGATTTATTTTTAATTAACTCATGCTTGTTCTGTCTTGCCAGATCTGTCTCAGTTCAATACATTTGAGGTCTGTGGCTATCCTTAAGGACAACCCAGTCTGCTAAGGGCCATCACATTTCACTAAACTCAATAAATCTTGGGCAAGGTACATTGATCTGCATAATCTAGGTAATAAAAAAATCTTGGGCTGTAGAGCTGTGGAGAGGAGAATCTTCCTTTTCTTCTTGTTTAAAAAACTGTTTTTTTTAATGTTTATTTTTGAGAGAGAGAAAAAAAAAAGTGTGAGCCAAGGAGGGGCAGAGAGAGAGGAAGAATCCGAAGCCGATTCCAGGCTCTGAGAAGTCAGTGTAGCATCTGATGTGGGGCTCGAATTCACAGACCATGAGATCATGACCTGAGCCGAAGTTGGACACTTAACTGACTGAGCCACCCAGGCACCACTCTTCTTTTTTTTTTTTTTTTTTGGACCCCAAATTTATTTCAATTGTTCTCACCTGTTAAGATATATGTTTAGGATAGTCAGTGCTTTCCCAGAGTAGATCAATTGTAGACTCAGTCTCCACCTCCATCCATGACTATGGCATGGCAGGTTGACATTGTAGAAAGGTTGGGGTGACCTCAATGACCTCATTCATGAAAGAATAGAAAACTTTTATTGAATACCTACTATGTGCCAGATACTGAGGGCTATTTATATCATCCTTTCAATGAATATTTATTTCAAGTTTGTGAGAATGTTTTTTAATATTCCCATTTTATAGCAAAAATACCCCAGAGTATCAGAGAGATCCCCTAACTCTCAGTGATGCAGCCTCAATTTGAATACCAGCTATTTTTAACTCTGTTCATGATTTTTTGTGTTACCATTTTGCTAGGAATATATTTCTTGTTTAATTAGTTATTTATCATCAGTTTATTAATAGACTATTTTTTGTTTTTATTTATTATTTGCATTTCTTTCCCTACTATAGTTAAAAATAAAAAAATAATATTTTCTTACCCATATTGTCTCATAATTACTTTTTAAATAAGATTACTTGTAATTTACCCACACTTCATTAAATTTGGTCTCCAAGATTGACTTTTAATTATCTTCAACATCTGCTGATCATTTGTAAACTTTAAAAATAATGGCTCACAGGTATATAACATGCCAAAAACAGTTTTCAACACTTTATATATATCATTTCATTTAACTGTCTGCCAGACTCTATGATGCAGGTATGATTATTATCCCTATTTTACCAATAAGGAAACTGAGGCAATAGAGGTTAATGATTACTAAGTAGAAGAGCCAGAATGAAGCCCATGCAACCTACTTCCAGAGTGTATGGGCTAAATTTCTATGCTCTCCTGCTCTTTACTAATTAGTGGGCTACCTAGTTTTATATTTTTCTTCAGAAATATTTAAATTTATTGACAGTTTTCATTTCCCACAAAAAATAATAGGACCAATCAGAGGAACATTGTCAGAGAAGAACTGAATTTAAGTAGTTAAGTTTTGAAACAGAAACAAATATTTAAATTATCTTTGATGTTTTGCTTCTTCTGCATCAGTATTTTGTGATATATATATATATATATTCTTGTGATATACATATATATATATTCTTACTATAGGTATTCAATACGCATTAAAATTCAATTCAGATTTACCTAATCTTGACTTAAAGTAAGGCTGAAACTATTAAGGGATTCTTGGGCTTTGCCAGTGGTTGGTATTTGCCTCTTTCTCTGGGTCTCTGATCTTTCAAATCAAAAGATGGAATAGAATTTACTACTGGAAAGGCGGAATCAATAGGCCCAGTCTCTGCCAAGCCTAAACACACCAATGACCATGATGTGCCAAGAGTTTCATCTAAACTGCTAAGATGTCTTAGAGTTGAAAACACCAAAAGGGAGAGAAAATGGCAGATATTCTGAGTGAACGGAGGGTATGGAGGCTTCTCAAGGAGGATCAGGTTGAGTTTCCAGTTCTTTTTAAAGATGCATGTACCATATTTGCAGGGATATCTCACACAGTACCCATTCAATTGACCAGTTTTCCTTACTTTGAGCCTCGTTCTTCTCTCTGTTATAATTCTCGTGACATACTGGACACTCAAAATGTGTATCAGATCAGTGTTATCTTCAAGGAGAGATTTGCCTTTAGCATCATAAAATGTAGCTCAAAGTTTATTAAGGCTTTCAGGGGTAGGGGCACCTGGGTCCTCAGTTGGCTAAGCATCTGCTTTTGGCTCAGGTCATGATCTTGCTGCAGTTCACTGGTTCGGGTCCCACATTGGGCTCTGTGCTGACAGCTCAGAGCGTGGAGCCTATCTTAGATTCTGTGTCTCCCTCTCTCTCTGCCCCCCTCACTGACTACGCTCTGTCTCTGTCTCAAAAATAAATGAAACATTTTTAAAAATGTTAAAAAAGGCTTTCAGGGACGTAAGAACTTTGTTTCCAAAGTGTACAGTAAATTGCACAGAAAATGGTCCTTAATTTTTCTGATCTGACTCTCGGAATAATTTCCTATGTATCTTCTCCCATTGTCCCGACATCATGTGGAAAATGGTGCAGGATTTAACAGATGAAAGGATTTAATGTATAGTCTATCTCCTTAATGTTTTTGTGCTTTGAAATGTCTTCACATTACATCTACTCTGGATTCTGAAATGTGATATATAACATTTTAATTTAAACGTAACAGCCCTCTCTTTAACTTTTGTTATATTGTACATGTGTTTGAAGAAGGCAAAGGCAGGACAGCTTAAAGTATATCTTGTTCTGAAATTTGATTGTTAGGTTGATTATGGAAATCAGCCTGTGGACTTCTGTATTTGTCAGAGAATGGAAGGTCTAATTTGCCAATTTGATTTCCCTAATGATTCAAATGATGCTTCAGGTTTAAAACATTATGCTGATTTGCTCCTATTCCTGGGGTTCAAGTTGTTCTTTCAGATTATCTTTTGTATTCATTGTAGTCCCCACTAAACATACTTGGAAGTGTATGTATTACTATTATGTAGCTATAATCTCTTCACTTTTATGCACCTTCAGAGCAAGATCATACAACAAGCTTAATTAACTGAAAACAGAAAGCATTCAGTCTGTAGAATGTCTGTGCTACACCAACATTCCACTGAATTCTGAAATTTTAAAATGTCTGTGCAAACATGCAAACACATACCAAAATATGGAATTGAAATTCCTGCAGTCTTTCTCTTTTTCTTCCTCCTAAAGACTTCCAGGTCACTTCTTTGTTTGGAATCAGTCTTACAATAGTTGCCCACTGCACCTTGAAATAATCTAATTCTATCCAGTGTCCTGCAAGGCTCTATATGATCTGGCCCATGTCTGCCTCTTAGAACTTACTTCTGTGATTTCCCCATCACCCACTCTGCTCAACACATTGGACCCCTTTGTATTCCCTAAATGTGCTGAGCACTTTCTTGACTCAGTGTCTTGGCATTAGTTATTTCTTCCACACAAAATGTTTTTCCTCAGATCTTTTTTAAAAGTTTATTTATGTATTTTGAGAAAGACAGAAAGTGCATGGGCAGTGGAGGGACAGAGAGAGTGAGAGGGTGAGAGAGAATCCCAAGCAGGTTCTGCACTATCAGTACAGAGCCCAACTCAGGGCTCCATATTAGGAGCTGCCAGATCATGACCTGAGTCAAAATCAAGAGTAAGGCACTTAAACGACTGAGCCACCCACGTGCCCCTTCTCTTAGATCTTTTAATGCCTGTGTCCTTTTTACCATTCAGGTTTCTGCTCAAATATTACCTTCTCAGGGAGATTGTATCTCTACACAGAGTTTAAAGTAACTGCCCTCCCTACTGCAGATCACTTTGTTATTGAAAATGATCTTGTTTAGGGCACCTGGGTGGCTTAGTCGGTTAAGCGTCCGACTTTCGCTTAGGTCATGATCTCAAGGTTCGTGGGTTCTGGCCCTGCGTCGGGCTCTGTGCTGACTGCCACCTCAGAGCCTGGAGCCTGTTTCAGTCTGTGACTCCCTCTCTCTCTGACCCTGCCCTGCTCACGCTGTCTCTCTCTCTCTCCTAGAAATAAATAAAACATTTAAAAAATTTAAAAAAAAAGAAAATTATCTTGTTTATTTATTCTCCTCTCCTTGCTCTTTTCTCCTCATTATATTAGGTTTCATGAGGTCAAGGAACTTATAATTTATGTTAATCTTCATATTTCTAGCTTCTGGAATGCTTCCATAGAATAAGTGCTCAGCAAGTACTTGAGGGAATGAATGGATAGAGTAGTCACAACACAACTTACAGTTTACAGAGTGACTGTGGATCAGCTTTGTGTTTGGGCAGGATTTGCGCAAAGGTTATAAAATAGCTTTCATCAAAGGAGACAAAAGAAAAAAATGGCTTTCGAGAGGACTGCATTCATTATGTGAATGAGAGCTGACAAGCGTGTTCTTGAAGAAGTAATAATTCACAAAACAGTGAATTTTCAAAGAGCAAAAGGAGACTTAACATTAGTTATGTGGTAGCATCTCTGAAAATTAAAGATGAAATGAAATTAGACTAATTGCATGAGGGAGTTTCTTTGACTGTAATCACTATTTGGAATCACCTATACCCCAAATTTATCTTACTAGATTTCAGGAAGAGAAAGACAATTACTCGGGCACAAATGCATTTTATTCCTTTCTTACTGCAGAGCTTCAGTGCTTCTGGTTTGATAAATTGCCTAAACTACCTGGCTGGCTTGAAGGGAAAGTTATGTTTTTACATTTATATTAAACAAAAAACTTGTGCTTTAAAAATAAATCATCACATCTGATGGTATTGCCTCTCTTTCATTTGTTTGCTATCAAGTGTGAGTTAAAGGTTACGTGCAGAACAATCCCAGGGGTGCAATTTACACTTCCAGGTAGCAGTAAAGCCCTGTAACCAATAACCATCACAAACAGAGGAGCTGTCAGAGACCAAATTCATTGCTCCTATTCCCAGAGTCCTTTTGTTTTTGGAAGACACTGAAATATGTCCTCTTTTCTTAGCCTACGAGAATTTCAAAGATGTCCTTTGACCTATCTTTTGGCACTGTACAATAAATATAGAAAAACCCCGATAGTTCCTTAAGATTACATTTTGGAGGAAGGGGAGTGGACATTCAGAAATTATAGTGAATGACAATAACCTTATTGTCTAAGAGCTTTTAAAATTTGGTGCAGGGCATAGAATAAGGTCATGGACGACTTGGCATAAGGTTTGGTGACCAACATCATCTTGTTACAAGCCTTCCCTGGGAAAATAAGATAAACTGTGATATACATTAGGTTGGCATTGCCCTGCCTAACTCATGCTACTGTTACTGGCTTGGTGCTGGCTCCCAAGGACTGTTATTGCCATGTACATTGAAGTTCATGAAGAACCTTTTAATCTTTTCTTCAAACTTTTAGTTTTCTAGTCTTTCTAAGTGACTACAGTAATAAACATTCAACTCTGTAGCTGTGTGACTTTCAAAATTCCTTTAATTTTTCTGCATGTAAGTATTCTAATTTGTAGAACATTGCCTCTGAGAACATTACCAAGATCTTTCCCAGCTCTAAAATCTAAAGACAAAGTAATTATTATACTTGTCCTCATGAAGCAGTGCTTTCTGGCAAGATATTGGTAAATATAAATATATGTGACCTATATTTTGTCATTGTTATTCAGAAGGAAGTGGAATAACTTCTTTGATAAGTTTTATGAATAGTCTTTATTAATTTAAAGAAGGTATTCAGGATAAAAGCATCATAACATAGTAAGAATTCTATCTTGAGCATAAGCTGGCATTTCAAAACGGAAAACAGGGGTAGGGCAGGGGCCAATGTGGGAGACATCTGATTATATTAATTGAGGAAGTGAAATGAACCTTTGGAAAGAACTGGCCCTGTGGACATGCATCAGGGAAGTAACTTCTCCCAGAAACAAACTATGGCATCAGAGGAAAGAGCTTATTCTGAAGGCAATTTGCAAATTCTCTTTGATCCCATTCCTGACCCATGGACATATATGTGTCTGAGTTAAGAATAAAAAGCACTATAATGAGGGGCACCTGGGTGGCTCCGTTGGCTAAGGATCCAACTTTGGCTCAGGTGATGATCTCATGGTTCTTGGGTTTGAGCCCCACGTCATGCTCTGTGCTGACAGCTCAGTACCTGGAGCCAGCTTCAGATTCTGTGACTCTGTGTCTCTGCCCCTCCCCTGCTGTGCTGTCTCTCTCTCTGTCCTCAAAAATAAACATTAAAAAAAAAGGACTATAATGAAAAGTAGACTTGTTTCATGAAAATATGTAGACTATTGTGGCATAGGTTCCCCAACTTGCCCCCACCAAGTATGACAAAGAGCATGGCTTACTTCCTCCCCTGTATTACCATGGAAGTAAACTTTCATCATGTTTTCTAGCAAGACATGGCAGAGAAGGACTAATACCAAGTGAGAATAGATTTCTTCATGAGAATATGGAAAATGTCTCCTGGGAATTCCTCAACTACTTGAGGGTGGCTCTGGGAAACTTTTCAATGGGTTGAAGTTCAGCCTTGGCAGATAGTCTTAGAGGCAGTGAAGTTCCAATTATTACAGTTAATCTGGCCTCAACAGAACATTGTAGAAGCCCAGAATTCTGATATATACATGAAGCCTACTTGCCAAAAATCTGGAGCTATGGATTTGATGTGATATGGTGTTTGTTCAAAGCTGAGTAATAGATATATAGATGTTTGACGAAAATCTTTAGATTCTCATCATTTAAATATTAAGTTTTCAGCCAACAGAAATTGTTGTTCAGTCCTTTTAGCAGTAATTGCATAAACGATTGGCCAGAGTAGTATGGCATCTAAAATATGTGAAAATTACTTATGAAATATACATTAGAGCAGATGGCTACGAGGAGAGCCAAGTGGACGGAATAAAAAAAAATACAAATTAAGAAATTCACGGTTAATTAAAGAAGATTAAGGGTACTTACAGGGGACATAAAGACCTAGGGACCTTCTCAAACAAAGGATTAGTGTGTTGGTGATATGCCATGCTCCCCTCTCCAATGTGTTGCTAATGAAAGGACAGTGATGTGTAGAACAGATGAAAAGACTTCATTAGGAATGCTATCTTCAATAACCCAAATCCCTTGATTCAACATACAAGGATAGAGTGTCATAAATTCTTATGTAATTTGGTCTGGGTATTTCCTCTCTTTTATTCTGCTATATGCATTCGGATTCCATTAACTTTTAAAAGGACTTTCATGCACAGACGATAATAGGCACATTTAGTGGGCACAATGACTTAGTGTACTTTATAGTCTTCAACTCTGTGAAGCACTGCTTTGCAGAATGTTAATTCTCAAGGGCTTTGCCTCTAGCAGGTACTCTTCAATCAATGTTTATAGAATGAATGAAGGAGGTTGTTCAGGGAGAAAAGCAAACTGTTTCCTCCTAGATTTAAAACTACTTAACACCTATTTCAAGGGTCATCTGCTAAATTCTATCCAGCTTTCAAGATTCACCACAAATTAACGTTTATAGTCATCATATACTCATTCATTCAATTATTTATTCATTCATTTATTTATTCATTCAACTAGTCAACATTTATTAAGTACCTGTGGGGCGCTAGCCGTTTTGTTTGATACTGATTAATAAAACATGCTTTTTATCCTTGATGGACTCACTGCTTAGAGAAGCAACTGAACATGTAAAAAATTTACACAGTATAATGAGAAAATTGCTGTAATAAAAATACGTACAAATTTTAGGTGAGCATAAAAGAAGAAATTCTCTCTACTTGATTGGGGTGAAAGGGAAGAAAGTTTCATGAAAGGTACAGAGAAGATAATTTCTAATCTGAATCTGAAATAGGATTATGCAAACTGTGACCTGCAGACCAAATCTGTTCATGTCTGCTTCTGTAAATAAAGTTTTATAAGAACACAGCTATACCCATTCAGTTAACACAGTGTCTTTGCCTACTTTCATGCTACATAACAGCAGAGTTGGGTAGTTATGACAGTTACAGTATGACCGGCAAAGCCAAAAATACTTATTCCCTGACACCTGGTCTAAAAAAGGTTGGCTTTCTTACCCTGTTGGTGGGAATGTAAACTGGTGCAGCTGCTCTGGAAAACAGTATGGAGGTTCCTCAACAAAGTAAAAATAGAACTCCCCTATGACCCTGCAATAGCACTGCTAGGAATTTACCGAAGGGATACAGGAGTGTTGAAGCATAGGGGCACTTGTACCCAATATTCATAGCAGCAAAATCATGGAAACAGCCTAAATGTCCATCAACTGATGAATGGATCAAGAAGATGGGGTTTATATATATAATGCACTACCACATGGCAATGAAAGAATGAAATCTGGCTATTTGTAACAACGTGGATGGAACTCGAGAGTGTTATGCTAAGTGAAATAAGTCAGGCAGAGAAAGACAGATACCATATGTTTTCACTCATATGTGGAACAGGAGAAACTTAACAGAGGACCATAGGGTAGCGGAAGGGGGAAAATAGTTAAGGAGAGGGAGGGAGGCAAACCACACAAGACTCTTAAATACTGAGAACAAACTGAGGGTTGATGGGGGGTGGGGGAGAGGGGAAGATGGGTGATGGGCATGGAAGAGGGCCCTTGTTGTGATGAGCATTGGGTGTTATTTGGAAACCAACTTGACAATAAACTATATAAAAAAATTAAAAAGTTGGCTTTCTAGGGGCCAAGGTTAGAAAAAGTGGCATGTCTAACAGGGGCTTGGAGATATGATGAGAGAACATGGGTGATTAGAGTAAAGATTAAATATTCAGGAGAGTACAAGCAGGTCTCTTTGGTTAGTGTAGCAGAGGAATAAAAGTAGAAAGGTGGTTTGAACCAAAATTATAGAAGATTTTAAATGTTGGTGACACTTCTTAAATCCTAAGGGGAACACAACACCGACTTCTAGGGAGTGTTTATGGTTCTCTAACTCAGCTTTTAAGGAGGAAGTGTCCTACTTGAGGACAGTTAAAAAAAAAAAAGAGCTTTCTGTTCAGGAAAAGAGTATGATAGAGTCATATTCTGTATTCTTTGGCTCATCTTTGGGATTGTGCATATTTGGAAAGCCTTGTAATAGGTATGGAAAGAGAGGCCTAGGATTGTCTGCCAACATAGGAAGGGTTTCTTGCCAAGAGAAGTCCATTTGAGAACTAAAGTCTAGCCCAGGGTGGGGAGGCATCATCTAGGCCACTTAAATTAGTCTAGTCTGGATGAAGTTCTTGCAGTTTAAAAGAAAGCCAGCTCTAGAAGCCCTCCAGTTGATTCTGATATACTAACTGGTTTTAAATCTACTCTCCTAGATTCAGATACCATTTGTTTGGAGGGTACTGTGAGCACATATCCTCAAGCCACTTGTCACTATTACATTTATGTCTTTGAAGTGAACAGTGGTAACACATAGGTAAAATCTAGGACTCCCAAATCCTATGCCCTCAATTTGTTTCTACTCAAGGTTTGGCCCCTAGCCCTCCTCTCTCTCTGCCCCTCCCTCACTTGCACTCTCTTAGAAATAAAACATTCTTTAAAATTTTTTTAAAAAAATAATAAAATTGAGAAAGTATACATATTCTTATTAAAATTTGATTCATTTCTTACCCCCAAATTTCATTTTTGGAAAGTAGTTTTAAATCTTGATTTGTTGAGCTGTTCCTTTCTGGTATATTTTATCTGAAAAATTGTTAAGTATTTCTCTTAATTAATCTCAGTATAGGTCTAAAGTTGAAGTCATATGGTTTATGTTTAGATGTTTGTTTCTCTTAGACATTGATGTGATCTTCAGCACTCTTTGGATACAGTTGCTCAGCTTGTTGCATGTTCACTTAACCATAGATACTTCGTGCTCATTTTTCTAGTGGATTCACAGTCTAGTGCACAAGATGTCAATGTCTGGCTGCAGTTGGTATATTACTCCACATCACTCTTAATTCTAGCCTCCGAGGGGAGTGGCTTTTCCTATACTCTAGTTCATATCACCCCCAGCCCTTTGACCTTCATCCCTTTTTGGTATTCCTGACAGAGATTCCAGAGATTATGTCTGGGCCAATAAAAAGAATTAACATTGTGTCTTGCTTTATTACTCCTTTATGTTTAGTGTCTGTAATGATGTAAGATGATTATGTGGAGAGAATTTTTCATTTATACTTTTTACATTCAAGTAATGATTTATGTTTATTTAAAAAAATTACTGTTTATTTTTGAAAGAGTGAGAGAGAGAGAGATCGAGAACGAGCAGGGAAGGGACAGAGAGACACACACAGAATCCGAAGCAGGCTCCAGGCTCTGAGCTATAGCACAGAGACCAACACGAGGCTCAAACCGATGATCATGACCTGAGCCAAAGTCGTATGCTTAACCAACTGAGCCACCCAGGCGCCCCAAGATGTATGTTGATTTTAGAAAGAGAGCAAGCACAGTGATTGTTGAAACTCTAAGTTGAGTCTGCTAGTGTTTTGAATCCATCTTGTGTGAGATATGTATGCTAAACCACTTTGCAAATGAAAGTCACTATACAATTGTAGACATTACTGTTATCTTAATTTTAAGTAATTATAGAAGTAATAATTGTTGGGATGTGCACTGGGTGTTTGTGTAAGTGATGAATGACTGGGTTCTACTCCTGAAACCAATACTATGTTGTATGTTAACTAACTTTAATTTAAACAAATCAATTTTTTAAAAAAAGTAATAAATCTAATTCTCTCTCTCTCTGTCATCAGTAGAGACAGGAATAGGAAAGGTAGGGGCTGCAGCTTACTTGTGATGAAAACTTTCTCCCAAAGACATGGTACAAAACAAGAAGCATTATTGGAATTTTTCTGATCCCAAGTTTCATATGTGCATCAGAGTAGATGTGGAGCTAAGGTGTTAGTTCTCTTTGTATTTATGGGGACTCTTTGATCTCTGGACCTTAAAGGAGCATTTAGTTCTAGGTGAATGTGACCTCAGACTATTTTACTTAGGAAAAACATTGCCTTTTAATGTCACTGCTGACCATTCACTATACCTTGTAAAGATGCCAATGACCTACTCTAAAAAGCTAGGATATCCGGTGCATTGTCAGATGCAGAGGTTATCTTTCCACTCCTCAGTCATCTTATGTTATTGATGCGTGAATATGATGAGAATAAAATGCTGATGAAAAATGTTGTTTAAGTTAAAGAAAAATCTATTTAAACTTCTCTACACAGCACTAAATTACAGGCTTTCAGGCTGAGACAGAACCTGTCTATTTATCAGCTTAAACTGTATTCCATAGGGAAGATGGAAAGACCCTTGAGGACTTCCAAGTGAAAGTCATCCTCTCATAAGATGATTTCTTAGAATCTTTTCATTAGCTCTGTCCCCTAACATTACCAAAGATTTTTCTTTCAGAAGGAGTAGAATTTTTAAAAGGCTGAATAGTACTCTGAGAATCCATATGTATCAGCTGCTTTTAAATATTGTTCCTTGAGTACAGAACAGGATATAAGTCTCCATTATTGGAATAAACGAATGCTGTGTTATTAAGTATGGCAGATTTTTAGATGGAATTCTAGTTATGTTTTCAGCAGTGTTTTGTAAGATAATTCACAAAAGATAATTACATGGGTAATTCATTGCTAGAAGGAAAAGGAACAGAAGAGTTGAAAGCCTGAAGGATAATTGATGTGTTTGACTCCCCAGCCTATATGGGAGGCTGTGACTCAGCTGCTAATTGCACTGGACTCAGTACTTTCCTTCTTATGCTCCAGATGTATTCATGCTGAAGAATTCATCAATCCATCTTTGCCTTCATGTAACTGGAATCTACCCCTGCAGAGGAAAGTATACAAATTAAGAATAACTTACCAGAATGTGATTCAGCATTACTGTAACTATAAAGTTGGCCAAAATCATGGACTTTGATGAAAGCAGATATAATAATTATAATTATTTCAAGTGATTTTGTCTCAGAGGAGCATGTTTATGGTAGAATAGATATTGCAGCAAGCAGAGACACTGGTTTGATTTTGAAGATTACATAAATGGCTAATCTGTTCCTGAGTCATAAAGGAGCAGTATCCTGTATTTGAGGATGAATTTTCATTAGGTTGAAATGTTAAATGGATCATTATAAAATGTAATCATGGAAACTGTCTTGCTAATTATCAGCAAGGAGAATTAGTAAGTAATATCCAGGACAATCTCAAACTGAATGACTTACCTTTTAAAGATTGAAAACAGATTGGATTACTGGTTATCCATAAATAAACTAATATAGTAGAGAGCAAAATTTTAAATGGTAGTTTGTTGGGAAGAGTAAGTTTGATAGTGTTATAAAATGGAGCAGTTGGGATCTGTTCTGTTACCATTATAGTAGTACCTTCTTTAAAACTGAAGGTAGGTCTTGAATCAGAGATGAGTGGGGTGTGAAGGTGGTTGTCCCCAAAATGCTGACTGTTCAATGGAAAAAGAGAGTTTAAAAGGGCACAGAGATTAGTTTGTGAAGAACAGAAACTTTAAGGCATATCTAGGAGAAAAAGCCTATCTTCTTTGTTTACATGTTTTCTGGATGTTTCTGTTCTTCACATAGGTATATCCAAGTTTAAGTCCATTTTATTTGTAAGAACCTTTCACAAAGAGGAATTTTATTATACAAAATAGTAATACAGAGAAAGTTTTGGGAGCAAAATATATGAATTTTAGAAAGAAATTGTTTTCAATTTTGTTATATGCATTTTAATAAAAATAAAAGAATATGCTAATGCAAATATGTTAACTTTCATCAACATACACTTTTTCGATTCAGTGGAAATCTCCAGTGACTTGTGGTCTATCTAGCTAATCATGTTGAGGACAGTGATTTTTTTTCTTTTTTTTTTTTTAATGATTTTATGTTCTTCAAGACCTGTAGAACAAACTCTAGAGACTACTTCTATCCCTCTAAGACTAGGCATACAGGTGATATCCAATAGATAGTTGAGAGACTGATTCATTCAAAAGAGTCCAGTAGAGGGGCGCGTGGGTGTCTGAGTCGGGTAAGTGTCTGACTCTGGATTTCAGTTCAAGTCATAGCCTCACGGTTCGTGAGTTCAGTCCCGTGTTGTCTCTCCACTGGTAGCATGGAGCCTGTTTGGGATTCTGTCTTCCTCTCTCTGTGCCCCTCCCCTGCTCATGCTCTCTCTTCCTCTCTCAGAATAAATAAACTTTAAAAATACATAGACTAGTAGAATGCCTCCCTAACATTGCTAGTATTCTATTAATTTGTGTTATTGTATTGGCCAATAATAAAGTAGCATTTTTTTTACTCTTTAAAATTGAGTTTTTTCAAAAATTCATGTTGCCTTTCTCCATATTTGATTAGAATCAATTTGACATTCTCTGTCCTTGGAAGAGAAGTGATATGAACACAATTTTAGAAAATCAGAAAATTTAGAATAGCTCTAATATGATTTTTGGTTTTAGGTTTTGTTTGAGAATAGGCTACACAGATGTTGAGATACATGTAAACTATTTCTTTCAATGATTCCTTCATTATTTATTCATTCATTCAATTTTCAGCTATTTATTAGGCACATCTGTGTGTCAGGTATGCAATAAACACGAGGTTCTTCAAGTAATGGGTGAATCTTACTGCAAAAGAATGTGTGTTCTCCAGAATATTGATGAGCTGTCTTACGAGACCTAAAATTGTAGAGAAGTCTAACACTGGACTGCGGGAACAAGAGGTAAAGAAATTGTGAAGGTAGGTATCTCATGGTCATGAAGCTCACCAAGCTTATGAGGGGAAGTGTGGTCCCTTTCCACATTTTAGACATTGCGCTTTGCAGCTGTAGACCACCACGCAGCTTATTTTGCCTGAAATGCTCATTTTCCCTCTTCTTCTAAATAACTCTGTGTCATACTTAAACTCTCAATTTAAGTTTCACATCTTCAGACTTTCTTTGACTCACTAGCCTAGAGTAAATTAAGTCTTCCTGATATACGGGAATGCCATTATTTATTTCCCTTTTCTTTTAACTTTTACTATAGATATCCTATTTCTAAATATTTGTTTGATACCTGTTTTTCTTTCTCCACTCTCCTTTTTTAAAAGACTGTTAACCACAATAGTCCAGATTATGTTATAGTAACAATTCTGAAACCTCAGGTAATTAATACATCAAAAGTTTGTTTCTTGCTTGTGCTTTGTTTTTAGTGCAGGTCAGCAGTGGGTTCAGGTTTACACAATATTTCAGAGACTCAAAACAATTGAGGTGGGATCTACCATACACTAGAGTGAACCTACTAGAACAAATCATTTTTTATTTCAGGGGAGGGTCGGGGGGTTAATTTGTTTCTTTTATTTATTCATTGTTTGTTTGGGGCTACTTGGTCCAGGGAAGAGAAATAGGAGAATAACGCCAGGTCCTCTCACCACCCATTGGCTAGATGCAGTCACAGAATCTCACCCAACTTGAACAAGATTGAGAAATGCAGTTTTCCTTGTGCCCTGACAGGAGAAGAATCTGATATTGGTGGATGGAGGTAACTGTCTTTGAATTGAAATCCTTAGAAGAAATAATGGTGAGAAGGAAATGATGTCCCAGGTTCGGCCAAAATTGAGAAAGAACCTTTAGCTACTTCCACTAATTTTGGTACTTTTATGTCACACATTGCTGAAAGGATTTGGCCCTAGGATTGCTATTTCACCTTTACTGGTTATTGATGATTGTGGGGGGTAGAAGAAGGTCGAGGGAAATTGAGAGGGGCAAGCATAATTCTTTTTCTAATAATTTATGGGAAATGCAGCATGTAAATTATAAACCAGTAGAGTGGTGTGGCAATTGTTGATGCGAAGTTAGGTAAAGTGTATTTATAAAATACAATAATAATGATATTTTTGTATTTTTATTGTACTACAATAAAAAATGTAGTACAGAAATAGAGTGAGCCTTTAGAAACTTTTGTAGGCACATGCCTGAGAAGTTTACATCTATTACATCTAATAATTTTAAAATATTTAAAATTAAAATGATTAAAAATGCAATTGCATGTTGTGTCTTGCTTTTCATGTTATTTCATTTTTCTAGAATATCATTTTTATTGTATTTTATAAAAGTTTCAGTCCATGAGAGATTATTGGAAATTTAAGAAACAACAGACTGGTCTATTGGCACAGATCATCTGTGAAGTACTAGTTTGAGCACTTACTAAAGAAAACGAGGGGCGCCTGGGTGGCTTAGTCGGTTAAGCGTCCGACTTTCGCTTAGGTCATGATCTTGCGGTTCGTGGGTTCGAGCCCCGCAACGGGTTCTGTGCTGACTGCCAGCTCAGGGCCTGGAGCCTGTTTCAGAGTCTGTGACTCCCTCCCTGTCTGACCCTCCTCTGCTCACGCTGTCTCTCTCTCTCTCTCTTCTAGAAATAAATAAAAATATTTAAAAAAAAAGAAAAAATGAAAGCAGTGATCACTGGAAATTAGCATGTGTTGATTTATTAGGGTAGCAAGTAATATCAGACCATATATATTTTTTTTCTTTTTAGCAACTGACTAATCTAGTAATGTGGGAGAAACACGGTATATTTAACGTATATGGATTTTGGCATTATATAATTTTCTCATGTATGCTTTTTGGAAGAAGGTTTTGAAATATGGGCTAGGCAGTGACTTTAAGTAGGTTGTTGGTTAAATAATTACATACAAAGAGCTCCAGTTTATGAGCCTGTTTACCTCTTCACTTACCCCTCCACTGTTCCTGAGAACTGTACTTCACCTTTGCTGGCCACGTCCCAATTTCTTCTTACATTTGTAATCGCTGGTTTTTCAGTGGTACCTTTGTACCATTTCTGAGATGTGGAGAATAGAAAAAGTAAAATAATTTTTAACATTTTAAAGGAAAAAGTGTGGGAGGTCTATGTAAAGCATATGTAATAAAGCATATACATTTCAGTTGACAGAGTTAACTGTAATTTGGCTATCAAGATAATGAAAGTCATTTTAGATTGCACTATTAGGAGATTTATTGACCTATCTATGAATTTATTTTTTAATGTTCATTTATTTATTTTGAGGGCGAACGAGAGAGTTTGAGAATGGGAGATGGGCAGAGAGAGAGAGAGAGAGGGAGAATCCCAAGTAGGCTCCCGCTGTCAGCGCAGAGCCTGGTGCAGGCTTAATCTCACAAAATATGTGAGATCATGACTGGAGCCAAAATCAAGATTTGGACACTTAAGTAGCTGAGCTACACAGGCACCCTGACCTATCTATGAATTTATACTCCACTTTTCTATGAAACTGGATTTGAGTCAGTTTACTGTCTATATATCTGTAAAAATAGCAATAAACTTGTAGCTGGCTGAATGCATTTTATTACATATTACAGTATTATAAGAGACAGGTCAAAAAATGGTTTCTGAGCTATCTAGTAACCAGAACAAAGCGAGAAGTAAGAATCATGGATAAGATAAAAGTAAAGCTTTTTCCACGAAAAATAAAACCTTTCATTGAAGGCAGGCACCTGGGTGGCTCAGTCTGTTGAACATCCCACTTGGCTTAGGTCATGATCTCATGGTTCATGAGGTCAAGCCCGCGTCAGGCTTTGCCTCACAGTGTGGAGCTTTCTTGGGATTCTCTCTCTCCACCTCTCTCTCTGTCCCTCCCCCACTCACACTGACTCTGTCTCTCTCAAAAATAAACTTTAAAAAATGTATAATAAAGCACTTTTAATGTAATTTCTCAAGTTTTAGGTTGCTTAAAGATTACCTGGGAAGATTCTGACTCAGCAGATCAAGGATGGGGTTCAGGAACCTGTGTTATTGAAAAGCACCTCAGTTGATTCCTGGTGCCCATGGTCCAAAGATTGTAATTTGAGAAACATTGATCTAGAGGAGTAGTTGGCAGTTTTCCATATGGGTGGTTTACCACAGCTGAGCCTTATATAAGAAAGGCTGATATGTATGTTTCTGTTATTTGGCAAGAATTTGGATTGCAGGAATTAAATCTTGCTAATTCAGGAGGCAGCCTGTAAAATTTGACCTTAAATGCTTCCTGTTAAATGTACTTAAAAAAACAACAACTAGTTCTGCCATCCAATATATTTCTCCAGGCTCTCTGCAATCAATAACTACTGTAAACGTAGGATTCTTAGGAAAGTGAGACAGCCTACACAGAAAAATCCCCATGGAAAACACTGATATGAAGGATTGCCTGAGGAGTTTCACAGAGAATGGAAGAATTATTTAAAATATTATGTTAAAGGTCAAGTGAACAAATACCTACTACATAATTATTTAAAAATTAGTATGCTAATTCATGTTTTCTTTTGGATGGTTTAGAATATTTAGTTACCTTTTCTTTAATCTGTAACATGGTTGTGTTGTGCAAGAAGTAAATGGGCTGGTGTCATTTTTTAAACTATAGGTCAAAGCAGTGTGTTTGATAATAGAAAAATAAGTCATGTGTTTTGAAGGTTCTGGGTCCTTTAGCTGACCTCACAGCACAAGGCAGGGGGTGGGTACTAAATGTCTTAGAGTTTGTGTTATTAATCCCCTGAGAAGATGTTTGAACTAATCTCAAAAGAAAATATCAGTCCCCTTATTATAACTCGGGTAGTATTAAGAATCATTGAATAAAATGAAAAGAGTATGCTTTCTGCAAGAGAAAACCTTTTGAAAGAAATTCTGAAAAGTTATATAAAAATTAATAGATTTCCTAGATTGCATCATTTCTGTCAATTTTATATATAAATGTCAAATAAAATAGTCCTAAATCCAAGTTAATTTAGGTTTTTAAAGCTACTGGACATGACACTATTAACTATACCTTTACTAAAAGTTGCTCTGTTTTATGAAACATGTTAGGTACAATACCCAAGAACCAATCTCTTAAACATGGGACACATTTTTCCTTTCATAAATATGCCGCCTAAATTATGATGATTCTTGAAGCATTACACATTTTTGACATGGAACCAAAATAAAAATCTTATTTTATAAAGATAGAGATTGATAGTTTTTGTACATGAAATCAAAGAATCTTAGAGACAGAGTAAATCACTTTACCCTACTTCTCTTTTCCTTATTAAATGCATTTAAACACACCAACACCGCCACCATCAGTCATGCCTTGAGGCACAAATCCTTCTTGTGATATTTTTTCATGTTTCATTTACCTTTGATCAGAAATTTTCCAAGATAAAGTTTCACCACTTTATATGAAGTCTACTCTGTTGCTACACATTTCTAATGGGTGAAAAGTTCTGAGGCCAAATTTTGCCTTTCTGTAATTTTCCTCCTTGCCCTTTGGTATGACACACGAATACAGGCATGTCCCTTAAGCCATATTTTCAAGTGTTTGAAGACCTCTCTCATTTTCCTCTAAGTCCTTCCTCCAGGCAGAGCATTCCAATTATTTCAAATATTTCCTGCATTACAGTCTTTGCAGATGCTCACTGCATATTTGCTTTGCTCCCTATTTGGTCAAGTGCTCATGTGGACAAGGATAAGATCATTTTTAATCTTACTATGTCCAGTCCCAGCATAATGTCTGGAACAGAATAGACAATTAAAAGCTTATATCCAGAAGTCTTACTAGAAGAATGAGTGATCAGTCACCATTGAGCTTTCTACATTCCCCCCCCAATATTCCTTTTAAAAGTAGTGCCCAAAACTAATATACTCCTATGGTTATCTGGTCAGTGCAGAATATAGTGATTATCACCTTTCAGAACTTGTATAATCCATATTTTAAACAATACTGGATACAGGTTTCTTCTGTATATCACTCTGTGGACTAATATTGAGATTTTAGTCATATAGAGTAAGAATGTTTTTCAGTTGACTCATTAGCCATTGTCTCCCATTCTGTATGTATGCAGTTGATTTCATCTAAATCTCAGACATTAAATGTGTCCTGTTTTTTACTTTTTTAATAAAAAAATTAGTTCTGTCATCAAATTTATTTTTCCTGACTATGCCATGAACAATATGGTAAACCCGCCTTTAATATATCCTCCAAAATTAAAGGGCCACTTTTATTTATTTATTTTTTTTAAATTAATGCTCCCTTTTAATGTTTTTTTTTTTTTTTTTTACAAATAGTTTATTATCAAGTTGGTTTGCATATAACACCCAGTGCTCATCCCCACAAGTGCCCTCCTCCATGCCCATCACCCCACTCCTCCCCCACACCCATCAGTGCTCAGTTTGTTCTCAGCATTCAAGAGTCTCTCATGGTTTGCCTTGCTCCCTCTCCCCCACCATTTCCACCCTTCTTCTCCCCCTTGTTCCTCTGTCAAGTTCCTCCTAATCCTCCTATACGTGCAAACATATGGTATTTGTCCTTCTCTGCCTGACTTATTTCGCTCAGCATAACACCTTCAAGGTCCATCCATGTTGCTACACATGGCCAGATTTCATTCTTTCTCATTGCCATGTAGTATTCCATCATTATAAACCACATCTTCTTGATCCATTCGTCAGTTGATGGACACTTAGGCTCTTTCCATGTTTTGGCTATTGTTGAGAGTGCTGCTATGAACGTTGGGGTACATGTGCTCCTATGCATCAGCACTCCTATAATCTCCTAAAGGGCCACTTTTAATAGATCCCTAGAACCTTACTACAAATCTCATATATCTATTAATCCACATATTATAGTAATAATGATCATTCCACCTATGTTATTAACCAGATAGTTCTTTTGTTCCCCATAGGTATTTCAGGGGAAACTTTATCAAAAGATATATTAAATAAGGATATACTCTTTTAAAAAGTGATATTCTAAATCTGTTGTCTTATAATACTATCAGAAAAAGGGAGATCAGGATATAATAACTAAGGAAATTTTCTTGGTGACTCTGGGTTAGTTTCTGGAAATAATTACTTTCAAGAATCCATTTATTACTCTAGAATTCTTGTACAGATCTACGTCATTAGTATATTTATTGGATAATTTTCTCTTCCTTTTTGAAAAATCACTGAACAATATTGGCCTTTAATGTTTGGAATTTTTTATATAAGCTAGATTCCTTCCTCATTAATCTCCACTCCTATCCCCCGCCACCCAAAATTCCAATATGGAAGGATGTCTAAGTCTTGTCAGTATTTGGGTATTATGAAATGTGAAACATGAAATTGTCAACAAGGAAAGTCTAGAATTTATCACATATTTTGCATTTAGGGAATAAAAAAACAAACCTTACCAGATATCATTATACTTGAAGCTATTTATACTTTTCCTATTTTGTCATCTGTGCAATTTTGAAATCCCCAACTTTGATATGGCTAAGTACTCTGTAGACCACATGCCTAATGATGTTTCTTTGATTCTTTCTTCCTAATCTTACCTGTTGGTTCCCAATTATACTTCTGCTCTTAGGTCCATGGATTTCTCAACAGGCATTTTTGTTTTTGTTTTTGTTTTTTCAGTGATATCTTTGTTATATATCCATTGCTTTTTCAAGCATACGTTCTATCTGCTGCGAGTTTTCACTGATACTCATGAGATCAACTTACTTCTTTAGGTTGCATTTTAAATCTTAATTTGTAGGACACTCTTATTTTTAGCTGTTCTAGAGATAGAACAGAACCAAACCCATGAGAGACCTTGGTTTTATTACCAAACTTCTTCTCTGTGAATTATTTAATATCACTTTCATCATTATTCTTTTTATGTCAAATTTATTTTTACTGTTCATACTGTCAGTTCAATCTTTTGATCTGGGCATTTTCTTCCCTCTCTCAGGTCTTAAAAACTTTCTTTATCACAGCAAAAAATATTCATCTCAGACTTTTTTAGAGATCCAGCCTTTCCCAATAGTTGATAATAGAGGAGTCATAAATCTTAGTCTAGAGAGCCAAAATCATGATCATCATCTTTTATGTCGTTAGATGTTTACTTTCTGGGCTTTTTAAAAACTTTGCTTCTATAATCATACTTTCACTGATAGAAGATATAAAATCCATAGGTGTGCCTGCATATCTGTAGTAGTTATCAATTTCTGTATAACAAATTATCCTTAAGCTTAAGAGCTTAAAACAACAAGCATTTATTATCTAACAATTTCTGGGAGATAATAAATTATCCTGTGATAATTTATAAATAATTATTCCTATGATATTCATAAGAATCAGAGAGCAACTTAGCTGGTGGGTCTGCACCAAGAGATTGCAGAGTCGCTTTGAAATTGTCTCATGTGATGGTTGGGAAGCTGTGCTCCTTGCTAGTTTTTAACTGGAGACTTCAAAGAGATATAGCTGTATCTCTCCCTCTCTCTCACTATCTATCTCTATCTCCATATCTATCTATATCTATCTATATATCTATATCTATCTATATCTATCTATATATCTCTCAGAGAGAGAGAGAGACAGACAGAGATGGAGAGCACAGAGAAAGAATGCCCAAGGTGGAAATAACTGTTATCTGTAACTAATCTCAAAAGTGACAACCATTATTTCTGCCATATGCTGTTGGTCACACAGCACATCTCTGGCACAAGGTGAAAGAGAACTCTGTAGGGTGTGTGAAGCAGGAGATGCAGATCACTGGGACCACTTTCAAGAGCAGCTTGCAGTGGCTTGCAGTTTCCCATCCAAGCCTTCACATGGAAGCACTCTAGGTTTCTTCTGAAGGAATTAGTAATTTCTGTGGAAAGTAAGCAGTGATAGTAGACTGAGAATATGAGCCTTTTTGGGTCCTCTGGTTAATTTTAGGTAAATTATCACTAAATTAGCATATTGTCATTAGCTTTATCATCTGTTTTGGATGATGATCTAAACTTTTGCATGCATTTGAAATGATTTCATTTTATAGGTTTCAGAGAACCAGGAGAATGGATGTCTTATTAAATATAGACAATAGCCACCTAGATGATGAACCCTTCTATATATATGGTCCTTACCACATTTAATTCTAATTCAGAAATTTAACTATTTGCAACTATGTAATAGTGGTTTCTGTTACAGTGGAATTAGATAGCACTGTGTGAGGATAATGGAGATGTGGAGACACAAAGGCCATGATTCTTTTTACTTTTTCAAATTGTGCAAAGCAGTGCCCACAGCAGGGGATATGAGATAATAAGATATTATACTTACCCGCAAGGAGCTTATAGTAGTTAGTTTTATAACAGACTCGGGACTTGGGCCATCATTTCATTTTCCCTTACCTGCCAGCTTTGGGATGTATATCTTGTCTGTCAGTTAGGGATGATGTAAAAACTATGAGATGATTTTTTCAGTGTTGTGATATATCTATTTAAAAACAGTGTGTTATATAAATGCCTATTAAAATGTAAAGAGCCTGTCATAGGCAGCATAATGATCAGATGCTATTGCACAAAATGGGTATTTCCCCCACCACGTAATGTAAGCATACAAGTTTCTATGCTTTCTTTAACACTCACAACTATAATGAGAATTTTCTTACAATTATGAAACTCTGTGGTAAAATGGAAGTAAAATAAAGCAAAATCCTTTCCCATCATTATTTGGCAAATGAAGTCATTCCAGGTTTCTTCTGTGAGAATTAGTATTTCAGGCAAAAGTGATTTTTGGCTTGCAGAGCCTTACATACAACATTTAAAATTATTTAAAATAATTTGGAGTAAAATACTACTACCTTTTTGAGAAATAAAACAGGGGATTAAAGGCCTTCTTGGCAACAGTAGTTCTGTGAAAGAATAAAGAATCCAGGTTAGTATTTTTGTACTATGTTGTATCCCCTACTAAGATCTTTCTTTAGGGGTGTCTTTCATAAGGTCTATGGCTAAATGCAAAAGGCAAGCCACACAAAAATATATACACCAATCCAAAATGATACACGGTTTGCAGGTTTGAATTAACACTAAAGGAAAAATTAAATTTAGCTACAATAAAGCTTATTAACTAAAAAATTTTGATATGTGATTTTCCTCCCTCTGGGGTGCCAAGTCGGAGTATACGTTATAGCCAAGCGGTTGGATTTTTGCTGTGTTAAACTTAACCTGAGAACCTGAATTGCAGGATCTTTATTTTCTGACAGTAGGCCTGATTAATGCACAAATGCTTATTATTTATAATACAAGAAAAGAAGAGATAATTAGCTTGTAAAAATTCCTTCTTACGGTGAATTCTGAATTCTCAAGGAGTAATTCCTGAAAGTGTCTCCTGGCATTTTGTTATTTGCAAATTATGGCTATATCACTTTAAGAAAATTCAATATCTAAAGATCACTATTTACCAAATACACGGAGGAGAGAAAATTCTTACTATTTGTACTATAAAAATAATCTGTTTTACAAAATGATGCTCTGCATGATTCCTATAAATAGGGAGCTTCTCTAGTACATTTAAGAATGTGAATTGAATACCAGAAGTATGATGTATGCAGAACTTTCTCGTCACACATTTACTGTGAAACAAAAATAGATTCTTTTTTTCAATATCAAACTGTTTCTGGATAATTTGTTTTCAGGATGAATTTAAACCATTTAACAAAATCTCAGTCCATCTCTGGGAATCTGTTGATCTTTATCACCAGAAATCTTACTGTAGCTTTTGCCAATCAGTGGGATCAAATTTAGCTTTCAGTTCATCTAGGGTTTACTGACTCTCTCTGAATCATATCAGTCAGGATGCTAAATGAGGATATAGAACATCTATGATCTTCTAATGCATCAGTTGCCATGGAAGCTGCTCTTCTGGCCTGATTTGATCAAATTCTTTTCAAGCAAGTAATTTGATAATTCTTTCTAAAGGAGAATGCCATAATTACCAGATTGAAAGAACCAAATTGTTTCTTTTAATTCATAGTGGTCTCTTCCTGATAATCATTATATTTTGGTCATTTTATTACATTGAGCAGATACTGAGAGTTGAGTTTGTGTATTTTTAAGTGCTTTGTTAAAAGTCTTTTTACTTTTAATTTCCTTTTGTTACGCTTATCAAAAAGATTATCTAAAATTCCAAATCTTTTCAGTATAAACATAGTGACATTTTCCTTGAGAAACAATGGATAATTGCATCACAGTTAATGAGACATTTAGGGAAAAGTAATCACTGCCAACGACCACCATCGTCAAAAACACCTATTAAATGCTGCATTTGAACATTAAGTTTATTGCATTCTAGAAGATTCTAGAAGATTCTGTACTCAGAATTTTTTGACCACCTAGTCCTGATAATCTGCTTCCTGAAATGAAATAGAACAGGAATAAAAATTTGCCTTGCTATGAAATGTTATATGCAAGGAGGGACTTTTTTAGTTTTCTTAAACCAATCTCAAACTCTAGGCAATGCTTTAATTTTATAATAGGCATAAGATCGAGTGTGCATTTGCATACTTAACTTTAACGCTGCATGAAAAATAGGGGCATCATAAAATTAATTAGGACATTTGCTTTCAGCCATAAGAAAGAAAACAAGTTATTATCTAGCAATTACCAGCTGTCCTTTAGATGGCAGTATGTAGCAAGGAGACGCTGGCTGTAATAGTTGCTGGGTAGGCTCTCATAACAAAAAGTAAAAAGAAAAAAAATTCAGTTTCTTGTCAGAAATGTCTCCTTGCATCTCCTGCATTTGGTTTCTTTTTCAAATGCCCGTATCTGGTTTGAATCTCTGAACATACATGCCCTGTATCACTGAAATCATTACCGTGCATTTTCTTTGGTTCAGAAACAATATCTGTTCTTTAATATGTACTTCCAAGTACCCACGGCAGTGTTATGAGCCCTGTGGGTGTTAAGGAATATTTTTTGACTGACTGACTGTCAATACTGAGTTGGAAGTAAACATCTCAACTGTTCTATTGCTTTATGTTTTTCAAACTTGGAGCACAGAAGTTATCTAAAGAGTGTTGGCCAAGATATGAAGAACAAAAATATAGACATACTGTCTAAAAATATTCAGAAATCAGTATTTGTTTCTGAAATTCTAGATAAAAACTCCTGTGAGTTTCTCTCTGTGATGGATATGCTATTCCATCTGGTTTTGTTGGGGATTAGGCTTTGCCAGATCTGGCCAAATGCTTTGTAGTAAATTCAAATATGAAGCCATGTTTATCCTTTTTCATTATAACCATATATCCAGTCTGTACCCACTGTCTCCTTACGTCAATATAATTTTTATAGCAAAAATATAAATATAGAATTTTTTTCTGATCTTCTTTTATCTAAGACAGGAGTTATTGGATGTTTGGAAATAATGCATGTCTCTAATTACCAGTGATTTGTAAAAGAGACAGTAAAGGAATTAGAGCAGTCCAAACATTGCAGCTCCAAATCTTGATCAGAGACTTTATTACTTTTTATGTAATTATATTCTGTCCATGTCTGATTCAATTAGAAGTCTTTCCAACAAAGCAGGTTACAGCATCTGGAGCTTTTGATCTTCTTTAAGCCTCTGATGTAATCGGGCAAATGATCACTTCAAAAAGAGAACACAAACCCTCAAAACCTATTTCCCAATTTCAAATGATCCTTTTAACCCTCTGTGCTTCCTGCAGCTGTCCCCTAAGTCAACAGCTGGGTTTAGTGGTGAGCTGAAAGCTTAACTATTGCAGAACATTTGAGCAACCTTCTAATGCTATGTATGTCGACATGGCTTATTTCTTGTGCCTACTTTTTAAAAGCTTCAGCTCATTCATTCAGTTTATTAAAAAAAGAAAAGCAAAACTCTTGCGAAGGAACTATTTAAGATAACCTTTCCCAGCTATTTGACATTTGTAGCCCTGCTAAGTTGCAAGGGGTTTTCTGTCTCCCTGGTCTTTTCAGTGTTTTCACATTCGTAGAAACAAGCTTTTTCCTTGACCCTAATTTTGCTGCTTTCTGTCTTCAAGCTGTAATGCCCGTCTACTGAGTCTCTTGTGTTTTATCAGATGTCACTTGTTTTTATGTTCTTTATGCTCTATGTACTTTGTGCTTTTGTCCCTTTCAAACTACTGCAGATGATTGTGGGTTTCTGTTCTCTGACACAACTGTCCTAGTCCTTTGTAAACTTCCCCTTGTGGGTAGAACACAGATCAGCTGCTGTTTAATAAAGCAGGCATCTCATTTCATTCCTTCTGCATCCATCAAAATGTCTTTTCCTAGAACTGGCACTCTTCCACTGTTATTTGGTTAACTTGCCACATACAAGTGATTTTTCATTTCTTGATTGGAGAAAGAAACTCTCAGGGGTAATGTATTTCTTGTCGAATGGTAGAATACCAGTTTTCTTCCTAGACACAGAGAGCTTGCTCCTCTGCCATTTTGATACCGATCCAGCCTCTACCATGTTGAAGCTACTGACTTTTGTGAAGCTTAGTGATGTTTGGAGAAAAATGTCACATATTTAAGCTCGTCTTGAGTTAAAAAATAAAATACATAGTCTACATTGATGGACTGCTAAAATTAATTACAGTGATGGCAGTTCTGAATGTTTATGTGTATATATTTTTCTTTATTTGTAAGAATCTCAAATTATAACATTCATACATAGATTCCCATTTATTTCCTTTCTACTGCTGTTAAGAAACAAGCAAGAGTTATTTTTCTCATTTTGTGGATGAGCAAAGTGAAACAAGGCTAAGTGAACAGAAATATAGTGACAGAGGAGGGAATAAATGTCTCCTGATTCCAAGCCTGCTGCACCCAGCACTTTGAAGCTGCTGGCTTCTATGAAAGTTAGTGATATTTGGAGGAAAATGTCACCATTAAAGCATACTATAGCTTCTACTGGACCAAAGGGATTCTGTATCTACCATCAGAATGCAATGCAGTAATGTGTTTTTGAAAAGTCATGTGGATTTGTAACTGCTAAAAAATAAGGGCAATTTTCTTTGATTACTCCAAGAGTCTATTAACTGATTAGGAGTGCTTAGTAATATAGGAGGCCTGAGACTTCTTGTGAACTTCTCCAACTGTATAGTCCATCTGGGGGTTCATTACTAAAATACTATTAAATGCCTAAAATATTTAGCATTTACACACAACATCTCCTGAAAGGACTTTTTCTGAGGAGGTCAGCATTATGTTAAAAAATGTATATTTAACCTTTTTTCCTAATTAACAATACATCTTCAATCTTCATAAGGTAGAAGTTAAGAGTATACAAAGATGCAAATCCAAATTTATATAATTGTATCATTTTGGTCTAATTATTTTTCAGATTTTTTAGTAAATGTACATATAAAATTTTGCAAAACGGGTTTGTAAGCCTCTCAAGGAAACTCCCAACTAGTCGCATTCTTTATTCACATTGAAAACGTTGGAGGAAAAAAACCCCAAAGTACTATGAAGTCAAAAAAGTGTTTGAACCAAAAGAGGTTAGGAAGAGCAAGTAACTTTATATCTGTCAGCCAAATAGACTTGCTAATAGGAAATTCCAGGATTATGCAGATTCCCCCATCTAGCCTCATGTTGTTATGAACTGGGGCTTGCCCATGGCAGAAACCTACCCAGGTAAAATTCACTGCATGGAAGAGAGGAAAATTTGTGTTCTCTGCAAGAAAGCTTCTTCTCAAGAGGTAGAGAGGGGAGTTAAGCAGAGCATGTCCGGTCAGTCTTTCCACACTTATTAACTAGTTAACGAGCAGGGCCAAGAGAATGTGCATTACACAAATTAGTTCCCCTTAACTGGAAATACACATCAAATATGGATAAGTATTTCCCATCAGCAGGGTCACATAATACCTGCTGGTTTTTATTTTGTTTCCCCCTTACCCCCATTTAACCAGAGAACTTGATTTTTTTCTGGATTCTTTGTGAACCTACTGGACTTACATTGAAATGAAATGATGGATTGAAACATTCTATGACATCTAGGAAACCATGAAGGCACTCTTGCCTAGTTTGTGTGTGTGTGTGTGTGTGTGAGAGAGAGAGAGAGAGAGAGACAGAGAGAGAGAGAGAGAGACTATTATTCAGCCATATAAAAGAAGGAAATCTTGCTATTTGAAACAATAGCTGGATGAACCTAGAAGGACATTAAGCTAAGTGAAAATGTACAAAGAACCTTTAAAACTCAACAATAAGAAAACAAACAACTCAATAAAAATTTGACCAAAGATATGAACAGATCCCTTGCCAAAGAGGATAGATAAGTGCAAATATGCATATGAAAAGATGCTCCACATCATATGTTTTCAGGGTTATGTAAATTAAAACAACAGTGAGGAGCACTTGGGTGGCTCAGTTGGTTAAGCATCTGACCCTTGCTTTCGGCTCAGGTCATGATCTCCCGGTTTGGGGGAGTAAGAACCTTGCATCAGGTTCTGCGCTGACAGTGTGGAGCCTGCTTGGGTTTCTCTCTCTTCCCCTCTCTCTGCCCCTCCCCTGCTTGTGTGCTCTCTCTCACAAATAGATACATAAACTTAAAAATAAACAATGAGATACCACTCATTTCACACATAGTAGAATGGCTAGAATCTGGAACACTGACCGCACCAAATACTGGTGAGGATATGGAGCACTGGAACCTCGTCCGTTGCTAGTAGTAATACAAAATACTACAGCTACTTTGGGAGACAGTTTTGTGGTTTCTTACAAAACTAACCATAGTCTTACCATACAATCCAGTAATCATACTTGGCATTTACCCAAAGGATTTGAAAACTTTTGTCTACCGAAAACTTGTACGCATATGTTGATAGCAGCTTTATTCATAATGGCCCAAATTTGGAAGCAACCAAGATGAACTGTAGTAAGTGAATGAATAAACTGTGGTATATCCAGACAAGGGAATATCATTCAACAGTAAAAAGAAGTGAGCTACCAAGCCATGAAAAGACATGGAAGAATTAATGTCTTGAAAGAATTAAGTAATACTTAAATACATATTACTAAACGAGAAAAATTAATCTGAAAAGTCTACATATCCTCTATGATTTCAACTATATGATATTCAGGAGAAGGCAAAGCTATGGAGACTGTAAAAAAAATATCAGTGGTTGCCAGGAGTTGTGAAAGAGGGAAGGATAAATAGGCAGAACACAGATGATTTTTAGGGCAGTGCACTCACTAAGTATGATACTATGATGGTAGATACATGTCATAAAAATGTCCAAACTCTTAGCATGTGCAACACTGAGAGTGAACTCTAGTGTAAACAACTGAGGCTGGGTGATGATGTATCAATTTAGTTCTTCACTTATAACAAAGTCACCATTCTGGTGGGGTAATGTTGACAGTAGGGGTGGCTCTACATGTATAGGAGCAGGGACATATGGGAAACCTCTGTACCTTCTGTTCAGTTCTGCTCAGAACCTTAAACTACTCTAAAAAAACAAAGGGTACATCATTCTGTGCAAAATTGAGTTATCAAAACTCTAAGTATTCACAGGAGAAATATATCAATATCAGCTTAAATAATCAGAAAGGACTTAGTGGAGGAAGATGGACATTTTTTTTTTAAATGTTTTATTTTTATTTATTTCTAGGAGAGAGAGAGACACACAGCGTGAGCAGGGGAGGGTCAGAGAGAGAAGGAGTCACAGACTGAAACAGGCTCCAGGTTCTGAGCTGGCAGTCAGCACAGAGCCCGACGCGGGGCTCGAACCCACCAACCGTGAGATCATGACCTAAGCAAAAGTCGGACGCTTAACCGACTAAGCCACCCAGGCGCCCCGAAGATGGACATTTTTTGACCTCTGAATAGTAAACTTTGACTGGTTGCAGGTCAAAGGGGAAACAGTATTAACAACGTGTAGTAGTATCTGACTCTCAGAGAAATTAATTATGTATGTTCTTAGAGATAGTGACATATCTTAGATTAGAATATCTGTGGGTGCCTGGGTGGCTCAGTCGTTTAAGTGTCCAACTTCAGCTCAGGTCATGATCTCACGGTTTGTGAGTCTGAGCCCCGTGTAAGGCTTTGTACTGACAGCTCAGAACCTGGAGCCTGCTTCAGATTCTGTCTCCCTTTCTCTCTACCCCTCCCCCACTCACTCTCTGTCTCTCTCTCCATCTCTCTCTCTCTCTCTCTCAGAAATAAATAAACATTAAAAAAAAAGAATATCAGTTTGGCTTTCTTCTTTAAGTGGCTTTGGAAAGTATGTGTCAAACCTTCAGGGCTGTACTGAGATAATCCAGTTCAGTACCTTCATGATTATAATATTTCTGCCTGTCTCCCTCTGTTCTTTGGAACATCTATGTTTTCCTGATCTTTGGAACAAAACATTGAAAATGGTAAGAACTGAAAAATTGAATAGTATTAGCAATTAGGAGAATTACCTCTTTGGGAACTTAACTTTGAATCTCGTGAAGCTATTATAAATAACCCTAATTAACATTGGCTTAAACATATCTGTGGTAACCACTAAGTGATAACTCTGGCCTACTCTTTAGGATTACATTACACAGTAAATGGTAGCTAAAATTACCAAGCCAGTTAACAATATGTAGAGGATGCAATGAAAATTGCTGAAACCAAGAATGTTAGCATCTAAAAAATTAGTATCTACAAGATGTTGTTTACCAGAGGCTAGTGTAAATTCTATGCTAAACAAGAGGATCCATTGTTCTTTCACACTTATAATTATTGTTCTGATGAGATGTTGAATCAGCCATAATCACTTATATATATAAATTGTGATTTCTTGGCACTTTTGGTAATAACATGCAACTGTGGAATTCCTAACCTTTTGGAACCTGTTTCTACTATGAATAATGAAAAACTATTGTATCAAATAGTCTCTGGAACATGGAAGTGTTTTCTACTGGAATATATTCTGGTAGTAGATTTCTGATTCATGAATAGATAGGGAGGTAAAATGATTCGGTTAGAATTAGGGTTTTGAATTATGTTAGCTATTATGTTTTTCTCCCTTTTGGGAAAATCTCAAACCCCAAACAAAGCTTGAATTTAGCAACTTCTATCACACAATCAGGTCATTCTCCTTTACATAGTAACTAATCCTAAACCATCAGGGTGTGGATTATACTTTTTAAAATGGTTTTCACTTTTAAAGCCACTAATATTTAACTTCAAAAAATTCAATTATTATAATCCTGTTTTCTGCCTACACAGCCAACAATTTATAAAACTTTTAAAATTTTATTCATTTCTACCTAGTTTATCATCAAATGCTATATATAATATATTCTATCTAATATATATGTAAAAATATTTATTTTTGCCTTGTAAAATATTTTGAACTTATATATATATATTCGTTAAACATATACTTCATCTTTTCCACCCCTCATGTCTTGGTTATTGTTTGTTTGCTAATGTGACTTTTTCTCTCTGCATTATTATACCCATTGAATGGGTGCTTATGAAATATTTGACTCAACCTCATTGGATAGTTTTTTTGTTTTCCACTCTTGGAGTGTTCTGTTGGCTAATTATCTTTAGAAAGTAAATCTTATCTATTTAAAGTTTTATATTATGATAATATGATATAATACATAGTATTAAGTACTTTGACATTAAATAGCCTACTTATTTAGGATTATTTATTTGTAACATCATTATGGATATCATAATAGCACATGATTTTTCAAACATGTATAAAGATTTACATTTTTCCAAAAAGGCTTACCATAAATTCTTTTAGAGAAATGTATAGTTAGTTATGTTTTCTAAGAGACAGTAACTTCCTACTGGGAAAATTGAACAATCAACTCTAGGAAAATCAAAGTTTGACCTACATAAATTAATGTTGGTTTGAAAACTTGTCCTTGCACACACAGGGTAGGGAGAAACTGAAGAAAGACTCCATATTGATAGGTAGCAGTTTTAACAAGTAAGAGAATTTACAAACAAGAGGCTTATCTTAGATGGCTACAAGACAGATAGATCTTCACACCCACCCATCAGAATCTTAAAAGTCTATATAAAAATCTTAACTGGGTTCAGTCACATACTTAGTCCATGTAGCCTCAACACCGCTTTTTTGTCTCAAGGCTGTATCCTTGGAGCAGCTTCTGGGAGTGGGGAAGGCAAACAAGACACACATTTGAAGGACAAAAATGAGTGTGTGGGGGAGTCCAGTTGCCTGAGTCCAGCTAGAGGGTCAGCTGGTGGTCATGTCTTCTTGATAACCTACTCTAACAATTAGTTTTCATGATGATACTGAAGGTGATAGCTCTGCATAGTGGAAGTGTGGTACAAAAAATGACAATTGGGGCGCGTGGGTGGCTTAGTCGGTTAAGCGTCTGACTTTCGCTTAGGTCATGATCTCACAGTTCGTGGGTTCGAGCCCTGCGTCGGGCTCTGTGCTGACTGTCAGCTCAGAGCCTGGAGCCTGTTTCAGTCTGTGACTCCCTCTCTCTCTGACCCTCCCCTGCTCACGCTGTCTCTCTCTCTCTCTCCTAGAAATAAATAAAACATTAAAAAAAAATGACAATTGTATCTCTTGTATATGACCTAGAATTCTTGTGAAAGTTGTTCTTTGGTTTGTTTTTAGTATTATTTTTTTCATCTTTGATTCACTCATTCAGTTGTTACTCAAAAAAAATAGCAACACTGAAAACAGTCACATTCCCCTTGGGAATAATAGTGTATGATTGACAAGCCAGTCTGCCATTGTGGTTTAGTAACAATGTTACAACTGCTCTGTATCTTTCACAGTTGTGACTCATTCAGTACCTGCTGTGGCTCTGCCGTTTCTTTCATTATATGGTAGCTTTTGGATAAATTTTGTCATTTTTTTTCTCTAGCCATGACTAACCCAGTGTGGCTGTCTAGAAGAAATCATCCTTTCATAATCGATAGGTTGGCTTTGTTCCAGGACATTAGCTGGTGTCCTTTTTTGCAATAAATATGTTATTACTCTTGGATCATATTGATGAAGTTTGATTAGAAATTCAGGACCCTGTCAAGTAAAGAAGGGTTTCTGTGGGGTTGAAATAGAATGTGTTACCCAGGAAGCCTTAGGATAGACATAAACTCTTTTAAGAACAGATTAGAGTCACACTGTGTGTGTTAAAACCATGTGCCATATCAAAGTTACAAGAAGATAGGAGTGTCTGTTGGAATGAAAATGTATGGGGACAATCAGTCTAGTATGTGTATGTGTTCCACAAATTCATATCTGTGTCAGATATAAGGTTTTAGAAACTTTATAACAATTCTCCACAGTATATATGTCAGCAATACTACTACCTGTGAATAGAAGAGAGAATTATTTCAATAAGCTCACCTCAGGTTAGTTACCTAACACATAAGTTAGTGATTAAGAAAACATTTTTGACATCTTACCTTTAGGAAGGATGTGTGCTAATTTCTTTTCTCATAGTATTTTTAGGTACTGCCCAAGATGATTTATTTAGAACTAGAAATTTAACTACATGACTTAAAGTCATAGAGGCAATCACTGGGATATTTCAAATGAGTAGGATGTAGAAGGGAGAGAGGGAGAGGAGAGCAAGGTAGGCACCCAAATTATTCATCTCTCATGATGAGGAGAAAAGGGAGACTCTCAGGCATTTCTGAACAAAGAGGAATATATAAATATGTTGTGGTGATAGTAACGAGTAAAATAACTAAAAATAAAAATGTTGAAATACTTATTTTGGGAGTATAAGGCTGGAGGGTCATATCTGGGGGCAAAAAAGGCCTTACCTTTTTACTCTTAACTTCCATATCATTCTAATTTCTTTTTTTTTCATGTTGATCCTTATCTTTAGAAAAGATACTCCCCTTTGGCATTTCCATTTTCTAGTCTATCTATATCTTTTATAATCATAAGCAGCTTTACCCAAATCTCAAATAGCTTAAATCTCCCCATCTCTCTATAAGAATGAGCCCTCTCATATGACTTCTAGAGCATTTCACGATCTCCTGGGTAAGACTGTCTATAGGGTGCCTACGCTGTCATCTTGAGGGGTTATTGTAGCAAAATAGTTGTTACAGAATATGCTTCCAAAGGACAGAACAAAGATCTATATGCAAACATAGGAATATAGGAAAAGTCAGAGTTGTTCAAAGATGGAATGAATAATTTCTGGAGGTTCTGAGAGGCTCAGCTTAGGGTAGGTGGCATTAGCATCATTCATATAGTAGGCAGTGAGATGAAATTGTGACTGTATTTCTACCTTACTGAAGTGTAGAGTATATGCATAAAACCTTTTTTTCTTTTAATGTGTAGAAGGGGCTACATATAGTCCATAGGCTCTAGGGTAGTTTTTTTTTCCATATATGATCTATAGATGCCCTGATGAGAATCAACTTCAGTGTTTGGAAATTTCTGGACCCCAAAATATACATGCTGCCTCAGAATCTTTTGAGTCCTGGGAATCTTAACTTTTAATAAGCTCTCTAGGTGGTTCTGGTGCCCACTAAAGTGTGAGAGTCTCTGCATGTAAAACAGAAACAAGTACAAAATTTGTGCCGGATAAGTATGTTTCAGGAATGGGTTCTTATGTGACCATGACAGTCTGTGAAGTAAGTATCCAGGTAGAAGATGGCCAATGCCAAGAGTTTTTAAAAAATTGTGTTCATTTTGGTTTTGTAGTTTTATCTCTTCTCTTCATTTTATTTTTCTTTCACTTCATGCTATAGCAATAGTGATGAATGCTAATGAGGCTATAGTTAATCCAACCCCAGGCACTCATTTTCAGGTAATTATTTGAAACCAGAACAGCACTTAACAGCACTGACTTACCTGTTTTGGGAGATTAACTAATTAAAAGCTCAATCAAGACAGGTTTTTCCGCCCCACCCCTGAACTGGTTAAAAGGAAGGAATGAAGAAAAGAAGCAAATATTCTGCCCTCTAATGTTTTTCTGCCGTCATTTTATATTATCAAAATATGGAATGTATTTCTTATTTCTCTATTTCCAAAAAATAGAGAATATAGAGTGTATTTTTTATTTCCTATTTCTGAAAAATAGGATGGCATATTAATATGAAATGGTGGGGGAGGCACAACTGAAAAATGAGTCAAATTTATCCAGCCAGAATTATTTTAAAAGATGGAGTACAAGAGGGCAATATTTTAGACAAATTATCCAGACGATTAAGAGAAAACACATAAAAGTTTTGAGTTTCATTAACTAGGTATATTTTTTATACTGTCTCAAGCCACTATACTTGTAGATATAAATTTTAGTCAAAATTATCATTGGCCTAATAAGACAGACTCATGAGATATATACTACAGTATATAAGAAATCACTCCATTGATTGAGTATAAACAAATGCCACTATATCGTCATTGATACAATGAGAGAGGATTTTTTTTTTTTTTGAGATGACCATCAAACCAAACTTCAATATATTTTCTACAGTCTTACACTTGGCCAGGTGTGTATTGAAAATGTATCTTCCTAAGAGCTCTTGCTGCACTTGGGTGCCCATTTCCTTTTGGAGCTGTGTAGTGATATATCAAAATCATCTTTGTAAAGAAAAATCCATTTCAAATGACAGTGTCCTATCTTTAAAAGTTTTCAGCCACCTAAACATTCTAAGAAAAGATAAAATACCTGCTATGAGCAGCAGGATTTTGGCTAAATTTTACACATTATTAATCTTATGATGCTCACTCATATACTCTGGGTAGTTTGGTTACACTCTTCCTTTTCATATGCACTTTTAAACCGTGTAATGTTGCTGCACTTTCTCCTCAGACGTGGCTGTGATATCTTTGGGTGTGAAATGATCCTGTTCGTAGTTTGATGTCATCTTGTTAAATTTGGAAGTGATTAGGGCTCTTTGGTTTGAGAAACATTTTAAGATATGACTATTGCCATTCATGAATTCAGATTCATCCATGTAGATTATCCCTCCTTTTTTCTTTTGAAATGAAAAGATGAGGGGTTTTTAAATTATTCTTAAGATGTTACGTGCTGTTCAGTAGAATCTGAAATGTAACCGAAATAAATATTCATCTAATCTATAGGATTTGCACACAGTTTTGCCCACCATTTCAATTTCAAACTTTCATTATCTGCAGCTAGCACTGGCACTTTGGACTAGCTCATTTCTCCCCCTGCCCCACCTTTGATAGAGACAACAAAAGATATAGGCCCTTTTTATATTTCATCACGATGTTTAGGCTTAGTAAAAAATCTTATATGCATTCATTCATGCATGCTTGTCTCATGGGATAAGGTAACCCTATCATTTGCTTCAGTTCTTTTCCTTTTCTTGTTGATATTCTGAAGCTCTTCTTTTTATTTCTAAATTCATTTTTTTCTAGTACATCCAGTTTTCTCCAGCATTCCTATGAACAGCTGTGGGTGGTGATGGGAGATGTATTGAGATAGTGCTTCTCCACTCTGCGCATCCCCCTGAGTGGCTTTATAGAACATGGGAAAATACAGTATAACTATGGCAGATGGACTTTCAAATAGCATTCACTGAGGTCTTTCCCTTTTATATCAAGAAACATGAGCTACATACCCTACTTAGTATGCTGACATTTCACAATTGATATCCTCATACATTTTCCCTTTCACTTGATAGGCAGGGATGGGAATTGAGGTGCCCTTTCAAGCATAATATGCTTTCTTTTTTTTAGCATCTGTGAATGTTGACTACAACAAATCTATCTGACTGAATTCTACTGGTTTTCTAAACTCTTACATTATACACCTAATGCTGTGCCTCCCAAGTGTTGGAAAAATGCTGAGTGGTTCTCTAAGAGTTCATTACCAGTTTGGCTCGATGATAGCTATATTACAATGCATATTTAATTAGAAAATTGTTAAGAGGTAATTTTTATGCCGTCTTTTATTTCTTTTTCCCTCCACTAGTTTGAGTACTTATATTTTATGGATTTAAAAATGTCACAGATATTGGTGCTAAAAGAACTCTTGAACGGTTTGATGATATCAAATTTAGTGCTAAAAAAAAATCTTGACAGTGAGAAGTATCATCCTGTTTAATTTAGGCCCTGTGTTTTGAACTTATTTTTACCTTGTGCTCTGGAACAATTAGATGTCCAAGCAATTTTCCCCAGTGGGAAAAATGAGTTTTGCCAAAGAGATGGGGAATTGCACCTTACGTCTTAAGCTTCCTTATAAAAGGCAGTTTCAAATATCAAGAACTTTCAGCAGAAATATCACATGCTTGTTCTCAGTCCTGCAGTAAATTTGGTTATGGAAAATTTAATACAGTCTGTGTGGAGAGTCTGGAGATAAGTAAGTGTGTTGTTTCCTCTTGGGTAACTCCAAATTGTTTTCTTTAAACTTGTGATTTAGCAGGTAATCCTCTAGGTGAACCTTGACAATCTGGTTATACTGTAACACCAGGCCCTCTGAAAGTAGCAGGTGATTGGCTATCTGCCTCACTGCTTTCAGCTCTGAGCCTAGGGGAAAGAGACATGTGTTAATGATGAATTTTAGTGTGGGGTTTATTTGGATTGAAAGGTAGCCATGAATTGTCATAAGAGATGTTTTGAAGGGGTTTAGGGCCCATTAGTGAGCAGCAGTTTTCGAAAATTTCATTGGTAGAGTTACAACCCCTGGTACCACCTCTCCTGCTTATTTGAAGGGGAAATGCTTATGAAAGATTTAAGATTAACCTGTAGAAGCAGAAAAAAAAATTGTCTTCTGAGAGTAGAAAAGAATCTGTCATAGGTAAAGTTTCAAAATCAATGACACTGACTATTTTGTGGTAGAAGAAATTAGATTTTGTTAGAAGTGAGTGGACACAGCATTTATGAATGTAGCTAACAGTTTTGGAGCTACAGCTATATGTAGATGCTGGGCCAATTGCTTCTTTTGTATAATCACATTTTATCCTTTATAACCCTATAAAGTAGGAAGTATTATTTCTCCTGTTACACAAGTGAGAGAATTGAGACTCAGAAAGATAATTATGGAAGACAGAATAGTGGCTTCCCCGAATACACCTACATTGTAATCTCTGGAACCTGTGAATGTATTATCTTACTAGGCAAATGAGATTTTTCAGATGTGATTAAATTAAAGATCTTGGGACTGGGTGTTGGTTATCCTGGCTTATTTGGGTGGCTCCACCTCATCACATAAGTCCTTAAATGGAGGAGCACTATTCCTGGCTGTGGTTAATGATACAGATGTGATGATGGAAGAAGGGTCAGAGAAATGTGAAATTATGGTTTTGAAGAAAGAAGAAGGGGGCTGTGAGCTGAGACATGTAGGTATCCTCGAGAAACTGGAAAATACAAGGAAATAGATTGTCTTCTAGAGGGTTCAGAAAGTGTTTTAGTCTGTTTAGATTACTAACACAAAATACTTATAAGTGACAGAAATGCATTTCTCACAGTTTTGGAAGATGAAAGACTAAGGTCAGGATACCAGCAGGATTGAGTGAGGGCCACAGACTTCCTGTTATAATCTCATATTGCAGAAGGGCCTACAGAGCTCTGTATGGTTCCATTTATAAGAGCACTAGTCCTATTCATGAGGACTCTTCCTTTATGACCTAAGCACTTCCAGAAAGTTCCAGTTCCTAATTGCATCACATTAGGATTTCAACATATGAATTTTGGGAGGACACAAACATTCAGATCATAGCAGAAAGGAACAGAGCATTGCAAACATCTTGATTTTATTCCTCTGAGACCCATGTCAGACTTCTGAAGCCTCAGTTATAAGATAATAAATGTGTTGTTTTGAGCCGCTACATTTGTGGTAATTTATTACATTAGAAAATTAAGACAGTTATAACTATTTATATCCATAGAAGACCTGAGAAAGCCTCAGAATCCCTAGCAGGACTGACAAAAGGTATTTCTCTCCCAGAGGCAGTCAGTAAAGATTAGAGGAGGTGACTGCTACTTCAAATGTGAAGACAGCAGCTCAAGACTTCAAGGAACATGAAAAATCAAGGAAATGACACTGCAAAAGGATCACAACAATTTTCCAGTAACTAACGTCAAAGATATAAATATCTGCAATTTATCTGATAAAGAAATAAAAATAGCTGTTTTAAGGAAACTCAAAATACTACCAAAAAAAAAAAAAAAAAAAAAAAAAAAAACACAAAAAAAAACA
>NW_027527808.1:3937138-4110754 GCF_008692635.1 Crocuta crocuta
AACTAAAAATACAAAAAAAAAAAAAAAAAAAAAAGACACACAGAAAGACAAGCAAGCAAAATTAAGGAAACAATAGATGAGCAAAATGAGAAGTTTAATAGAGATATAGAAATAATGAAAAGGGACCAAACAGAAATTCTAGAGCCAAAGACTACAATAAATGAAATAAAAAATTCAATCGAGGGCATTGGTAAAAGAACAGTAACCTGGTAATGGTAATCTGGTAACAGAACAGATCAAATGTAAAAAGAATTTGCAAAGTAGAAGACAGTAACTTTGAAGTTATGAGAGAACAAAGGGAAAAGAGTGAAAAAGAGTAAAGAAAGCCATGTGAACTATGGATACCATTAAGAGAAACAATCTGTGAATTATTGGAGTCCCAGGAATAGAGGGAGAGAAGGAGACAGAAAACTTATTTTAAAAAATAATGGCTGAGGACTTCCCAAATCTTGGGATAGATATGAACATCCAAGTTTATGAGATTTACTGATCCCTGAACTCAAAGAGATCTTCTCTGAGACATATTATAATAAAACTGGCAAAAATCAATGACAAAGAATTATAAAAGCAGCAAGAGAAAAGAATCTTGTCACTTACATTGGAATCCACATAAGGCTATCGGTGAGTTTCTCAGGAGAAACCTTAAAATAGGCCAGGAGAGAGTAGGATGATACATTCAAAATGCTAAATGAGAAAAACTGCCAAAAAGAATACTTTATCTAGCCAAGTGGTCCTTCAGAAATGAAGGAGAGATAGAGATTCTCCCAGATGAATAAAAGCTGAGGGCGTTCATTACCACTAGAACTGTCTTGCAAGAAACGCGGAAAGGAGTTCTTCAAGTTAACATGAAAGGATGCTAATTAGTAACATGAAGCCAAAATATACAACACACAGAAAGGAAATATGTATTCAAATTCAGAATAATCTACTACTGTAATATTGTGATGTGTTAACCACATAATTCTGGTAAAAAGGTTAAAGGACAAAAGTATTAAAATAACTAAGGGCACCTGGGTGGCTCAGTCAGTTGAGTGTCCAACTTTTGATTTCAGCTCAGGTCAAGATCTCATGGTTTGTGGGATGGAGCCCTGCATTGGGCTCTGCGCAGTCAGCGCAGAGCCTGCTTGGGGTTCTCTCCCTCCCTCCCTCCTTCTCTGTCTCCTCTCTCTGCCTCTACTCAGCTCATGCTCTCTCTCTCTTAAAAAAAAATAAACATTAAGAAAATAACTATAGCTACAATAATTTGTTAAAGCACACCAATATAAAAGAGGTAAATTGTGACATTAAAAACATAAAAAGGGGGATGAATAGCAGAGTAGAGTTTTTGTGTGTGATCAAAGTTGTATTAAGTATAAAACAGACCGTTACATCTAATAAGATGTTTTATGTAAGCGTCATGGTAACTTCAAAGCAAAACCTACAGTAGATACACAAAAGATAAAGAGGATCAAAGCATATCACTATGGAAAATTGTCAATTCACAAAGAAGACAGCAAGAGAAGAAGAAAAGAACAAGGAAACTACAAAACTGCCTGAACCCAGTAAAGTGGCTTTGGTAAGTTCTTATCTATCAATAATTACTATAAGTGGAAGTGGATTAAATCATCCAGTCAAAAGTCACAGGGCAGCTGGATGGATAAAAAAATAAGACCCAACTGTATGCTGCTAATAACAGCCTAACTTTAGAATTAAGGACACAACTAGCCTCAAAGTGAACAGAAGGAAAAAGATATTTCCATGCAAGTGGCAACCAAAAGAAAGCAGGGGTAACTATACTTATATCAGACAAAAAAGATTTTAAAGACAAAGACAGTAGTAGTAAGAGCAAAAAAAGTCATTTTATGATGATAAATGGGCCAAATTATCAAGAAGTGATAATAATTGTAAATATATACACCCAACATTGAAACATCTAACCATATTAAGTAAATACTAACAGATCTGACAGGGAAATAGACTACAATGCAGTAATACCAAGGGATTTTAATACCCCACCTTCGATAATGGATAGATCATTTAGAGAGGAAATCAGTATGGACATGTTGGACTTGAACTATACTTTCGATCAAATGGACCAAACAGACATATACAGAACATTCCTTGCCACAACATCTGAATACACATTTTTTAAAGCACGAAATGTCTCCAAGTTAAGGTCATATGTTAGATAACAAAACAAGTATTATCATTTAAAAAGATTGAATTTATATCATGTACTTTTTCCGGCCACAGAGATATAAAATCAGAATTCAATATCAGGAAGGACACTGTAAAATTCACAAATATGTGGAGATTAAACAGTACATTCCTCAACAACCAGTAGTTCAAAGATGATATGAAAAATATTGAAAGAAACAAAAATGGAAAAACAATAATACCTAAACTAATAGGATGCAACAAAAGCAATTCTAACAGGAAGGTTCATAGGGATGAATAGAAATATCTCAAATAAACAACCTAGAAAGGAGACTCAAGATAAGGTTAAAATCATGAGCCAGTTCAGCCAGGGTTTTTATAGGCCATGCTTATGAGTTTGGATTTTATTCTAGCCACTGTAAATAGCTATAAAAGAGTTTGTAAAGCAATGACCTGACTTGATTTATGCCCTACAAAAATTTGATATGCAGACAATGAATTGTAGGGGCCAAAAGTTGAGGCAGGGAGACAAAGAGGTCTATAATTCATGACACACACAGTAAAGATACCTACTGCTTCTTTTCAGTCTTGCACAAGTTTAGTGCATGTCTTCTCCTAAAAGACAGTAAGTGTAATCATTGTCTCTAGAAAAACGCAGAGGGGGCTGCATTACAAGGCGTTACCTTTTAGTCCAGACTTCAACTGCCCAAATATGAGCTCCCAAAATGGACATAAATAACAAAGATTTTTGTCAGCCTTGATATCATACTAAAATATACTCTTTCTTCACAGACGTTTGTATTTTATTCCCCCAAATTTGGGAAAAATTTGGTAGATGTGATTTGGGAGCAAGTATTAATCTAATCTGTGCGTTGGAAAGCTAACATATGAAGAAATAACTTCTTTAGTATCACAGCTTACATAAGAGTCATTCTGAATATCTTCTTCCGACTCGGTATCATTTATAAAATTTTGGATAAATGGCCAAGTTCATCAGTTATAAAACCATGTCTTGTGTGATATGGATCTAGTATCTCTACATATCTCTGTTACCTCTGAGGATGAACTCACCTTTACATAAGAAGCTCTGTTTTGCCCTAAAGACATTACATGGAATTTAAAAGATGCCAAAAATAGAAGTGAATGCAACTTCTAACTTCATTTTGAATTAAAAAACCATCACTAGTTCAAAACTCGACAATCATGACAAGCTAAGGTTTTATATAGGAGAAAAAGTACTCTAAGAAATTCAAAAGCTAATCATCTTACAACAATAAACACTTATCCACATTGTTTATATGTAGTATTCAGCTTGTTAAGGAGATTTTAAGAGTCTGCATTAGTGTGTAGAGTTAGTGCCGTGTTGGTGAATTAGAGTTGCTAACTACTTGAATTGTCAACTGTGCATTTTGGTTAGATTTTTGCCTTGAATGCTAATGTGGTCTTTTAAGTCTCATTTTGATGAATTTTATTGTTACATTAGACACACTCTGGTTTTTCCAATCAGTCATGTCCACTTCATCACTGTCAATGTGCTAACCATAATATTAAATATGACCAGAGGTAAACATTATTGAAAGCTTCGCCTGTTACTGCTGTTTTACAGTAGCGTAATTTTGTTTTTTATTTCCTTTGATTTTATGCTGATATGGGTTTCAGCCGTATTTGCCTGCAGCCTCTTTCAACTTTTCCTTTTAATTAAAAAGCCTAATTGGGAGTAATAAAAACTTCCAATTAAGCCTTTTAAATAAAAACTGAAAGCTGAAAGTGGTTGTGGTTGCAGACACAGGCCGGCACTGACACTTTCATTACGGCAGGATTCTATTACCACGGTACACTTTGTGGTTTCCAGGTTTCACTCGAGACCTGTGTTAGGAGAAGTGGACCTTGGGAGGGATACCCAGGCAAATAATTATACAGTTAAACATTCATGTATTTTGAGGGGGCTTTGTTTTTGAGGCAGAAAGTGGTACTGAAGGGATGCTTAATGATTATTGGGCAGGATTAATTAAGGTTTCAGTAATATCGCACTTTTAATATAAAAACAAGATTTTAGTATTTGAATAAAAAGATAAAATAATCAAGCTTATTTGTTGTTTCCATTTAGTTGTAACATAATATAAAGGTTTTTGACTTGCTTTATTTTCTTTCATTTCCTGCACTAGAGTCATATGCTTAGAAAAAGCCTGCAGTGAACCCTAGGATTACACAATCTATAATTGGACAGATTGGTGCATAATTTGCTGATTTGTGTTTACTCATTGAATAATAAAAGGCTAAAACTGGCTTTTTATACTTTTTGAAATGTGTAACTATGTGGCTTTTTGGAGTTTCCCTCTAAATATAAATTTCATAAATTTAATTCCTCTTAGCTTGTAGCATCATATGTCTGGGAGCAGGAGGGAAGGGTCTGATGAAAGTTGGATTGGGAAGGGAGGGTATTTTTAGCTTTGCTTATGATTGGCTCTTAGTTGATTTCATACACTTTGGAAATGTTAGAGAGGGAATCTTTCTATATCTGAATGACTCAGTCAAGTGAAATTTTATTTTATTTGTGTAAAGTTTATTTATTTTTGAAAAAAAGAATGGGCACGAGTTGGAGCTGGAGCTGGGGAGGGACAGAGAAAGAGGGATAGAAAGAATCCCAAGGAGGCTCCACGATGTCAGCGCAGAGTCCGATGTGAGATTCAAACTCACAAGCCGTGAGATCATGACCTGAGTTGAAATTAAGAGTCAGAGGCTTAACCGACTGAGCCACCCAGGCACCCCATAAAAAATATTTTTAAAGCACATTTTCACATTTTATATCTATGGTCACCATTTATACCTATTTTTAACATTCAGCCTTATTGTTTATTTTCTAATACAAATACTACCTGTTGCTTACTAAAAGTTTGGAATGTGTTTTAAAAGGTTTAAAATCAGGTAGAATCTTACCTCAAACTACAGTTAACATGTTTGGTGTATTTCTGTCCAATTTTTTTGATAGAGAGTGAGCAAGCGAATGTGGGGGAGGGCCAGAGGGAGCGAAAGAGAGAGAATCTCAAGCAGGCTCCATGCCCAGTGCCCAGCCCCATGCAGGGCCGATCTCATGACCCTGAGATTATGACCAGAGCAAAAATCAGGAGCCAGCTGCTTAACCTACTGAGCTACCCAAGTGTCCCTGTCCAATTTTTTCTAATGTGCCCTCTCTACTCACAAACATACAAATGGGCAAAAATAATAAAATTGTGATTCTATTGTTTATAATGTTGTATTTATTTCTTTTTCACTTAACGTTCTATCTAAGCGTTTCCCATACTTCAAAGACATATATATTCTTCCTAACTTATTCAACCTGTCTCCAAATTTAGGGGATTAAGAGGCTGAATATCATACAAAGTCAGAGTGTGGGTTTTGGAGTCATGCTGTCTGGATTGAATTCTTGGTTCCGAAATCTACTAGGTATGTGATCTTGAGCAGTTCCCTTTTCTGAGTTTTCATTTCCTGCTCCATAAAATGCAGAAAAGTATTAAATCATCCCTAGAACAGAGATGAAGATTATGTTGGTTACATATATGAAAGTGCTGAGGCACATAGTAAACACTACATAATACTGTTATTATTTTTAATTATTTTCCATTTTCAATAATCTGAAAATTTCAAATAATCTAATATTTCTGCTTGGTTAAGATTGGAAAAATTAGCTCATTCTCTGTTATTTTTATAGGCCCATTAGATACACTGAGAATGATTTTATTTAGATTTATTCTCAGTAAAGTTTGGGGGCTTTCTATGGGCCACATATTTATTGTTAGCATTATTCTTAGATATTTTATACAGTTTTTGGTAGCTTCTTTATATGATTTGGTAGTTTCATTATAAATGAATTTTTTTCATTGAATTTTTAAAATTTTATGTATTTTGAGAGAAAGAGAGAGAGAACATGAGCAGAGGGGCAGAGAGAGAGAGGGAGAGAGAGAGGCCCATGCAGGGCTCAATCCCATGAACTGCAAGATCATGACTTGAGCTGAAATTGAGAGTGGGCTGCTTCACTGACTAAGCCACCCAGGTGCCTCGAAAAAAATTTTTTTTGCATTCTATATGTCAACTGTATTAGTTCTCTTTTTTAAGTGTGACGTATAATTAACATACAGTTAGTTTTAGGTGTACAGTATAATGATTCAACAATTCTGAAAATCACTCGTTTATCCTCACAGTAAGTGAGGGTGGGTGAGAAACCCCCAACCACCTTCTCTGGCAACCACCAGTTTGTTCTCTGTATTTAAAGGTCTGTTTTTTTGTTTGTGTCTTTTTTTTCTTTGTTTGTTCATTTGTTTCGTTTCTTAAATTCCACATCTGAGTGAAATCATGTGATATTTGTCTTTGTCTGATTTATTTCACTTATCATTATACTCTGTAGGTGCATCCATGTTGTTTCAAATGGCAACATCTCATTCTTTTTTATAGCTGAGTAATATTTGTGTGAGTGAGTGTGTGTGTGTGTGTGTGTGTGTGTGTGTGTGTAATATGCCACATCTTCATCCATTCATGTATTGATGGACTCTTGATGGACACTTGGGTTGCTTTTATACTTTTTTTTTCCAGAAAATTACCTACTTCACAAATTTCTTTTCAAATGTGTTAACATACAGTTTTGCATTTAATCTACTTGTAACTTAAAAGAACTGTCCTTCTACTTGTTATCAGACAACCTTTTCCATGTTTAATTTTATTTACCTTTTATTCTTGACTAGAATTTCTAGAAATTTATATACAATAGTATTTTTTAAAGTAAATATAAGCTCTTGGATTCATTTTATTTTCCTTTTGTTTCAAACTTACTTTTACTACTATTTTTTAAAATATTTTAAATTTATTTTTGAGAGAGAGAGAGAGACAGAGTGTGAATGGGGGAGAGACAGAGAAAGAGGGAGACACAGAATTCGAAGCAGGCTCCAGGCTCTGTGCTGACAGGTCAGAGCCTGATGTGGGGATCGAACCCACGAACCATGAGATTGTGACCTGAGATGAAGTTGGAAGCTTAACTGAGCCACCCAAGCTCCCCTTTACTCTTATTTTTTTATCTAAATTATTTTTATAATTTCCTCAGGTCAATGGTTAGCTTATTTTTAAAAAGCTAGATTATATATTTATAATAAATTTGCCTCTTAGCATATCTTTGCTTATATTTAGTGCATTGACTTAAAATTTTCTTTTTTTCTCATTTTCTTATATGTTCTGAAATTTTAGATAAGTGTTTTATTGACACTAATATTATCCAAATTGTTGTTTTATAATTTTCTCATCATTTCTTCTCTTGGCTATTGGCTGTGTGGCAGTTTCCTTGATCTGCGAGTCTCCCTGTTACACCATGCTCCAGACTGCCTGAAGCAATATATTCTTCTCAATAGATGTTGCTGAAGGGTACAGACCTGTGACTAGTAGATAAATAAGTATTAAGGATCTAATGTACAGCATAATTATTACAATCAACAATACCGTATTATAAACTTCAAAGAAGCTAGGTTGCTAAGAGACTAGATCTTAATTGTTCTCACCACAAAAAAGAAAAGATAATTATGTGATATGATAAGACTGATGGATTTAGCCAAGGTGGTAATCATATTATAATACATAAATGTATGAAATTAACATCTTGTGCACCTTAAATGTATAGTGTTATATGTCAGTTATTTCTCAACTTAAATATTTTCTCCTGACTCTCTATTTTATATAATGTAAAGTCAAAATGTGTACAAGACATATTAGCTGAACCTTCATCTGTAATCCTCATTCACCATTTTGTCACCATCACCTGATGAAAATCCTCTCATTATTGTACAACTCCTTTCATTTGGTTACTTGTGCTCTTTCTTTTTTTTTTTTTTGTTTTGTTTTGTTTTTTGTTTTTATTTATTTTTGAGAGAGAGAGAGAGACAAAGCATGAGTGGGGGAGGATCAGACAGAGAGGGAGTTACAGGATCTGAAACAGGCTCCAGGCTCTGAGCTGTCAGCACAGAGCCCAATGCAGGGCTCGAACTCACGAACTGCAAGATCATGCTCTGAACCGAAGTTGGAGCTCAACCGACTGAGCCATCCAGGTGTCCCACTTGCGCTCTTTCTTGCTCAACTTCTCTGGCCGCATGCTTTATTATGCGTTCTCTGTGTAACTTCTTTATCCTCGGTGAAAAATTCAGCCATTTTCCTGGGTACTTTTAGAGAGGCTTGAAGTCATTTACATGCAGCACTCACCATATTCTATAGGCATTATTTGCCCCAGTGCTTGTCCCCTAGCAAGCTTCCTCACTTTTATGTTACAGTTACATTTAATCGTTAAAATATTTCTGTGAATTAGATGTTATCTCTCTGTGAAGATGGAGAAATTGAGATTCTGAGTTTAATATTTCCAAAGTCACAGAACAGGTCAATAACATAGATAGGACGTTAATCCAACTTTGCATCAACTGCACTAATTTTTCACATGCTTTGACAAAAATATCTCCTCATGGTCAAAGAAATGTAAGGGTAGAGGGCAGCATCTGGAGATTTTGCCTGAAGTAGCACAGTATAAGCACATATTCATCTGAAGCACTTTCTTTCATAGTAAGTCTCATTAGTTTGGTTCTACCCTAAAATATATGTATATGTGTTTCAACATAAAGTAATATTTTTTATTCTCCATTAGGAAAAATAATGATCTTTTACCTGCGTTTGATAGTTCACTGTGGGTGCTACTCTATGGCAAGTCTATCACATTATGATTGTTAGGCTGAATTATAAAGAAATGAAGCCACATCTAAAATTCACCCTTGAGGTAATTTTTTCACCTTAACCCAGACTCCCATAAAAATACAGATACAGATAACAGGTTCACCACTTCAGTCACTGAAGATAGCTACCCAGAGTGCTGCTGAAAAGGTGGTATGATGCTGTTTTAAAAGTGTTCTTGGTGGAAATTTCTCTGTATTTATCATCTTAGTGAGACATCAAATCCACTTTTTATATGGTGAATTGAAAGGTTATTTGAGCTCTGGCTCTTTTATTGATTCAGGACAAAGGACTTTTTTAGTGAAAATAAGATTCTTAGGGGTACATGGGTGGCTCAGTCGGTTGAGCCTCCGACTTCGGCTCAGGTCATGATATCACAGTTCGTTTCATGAGTTCTAGTCCCATTTCAGGCTTACTGATAATCAGCCCAGAGCCCACTTTACAATCTCTGTCCCTTCTCTCTCTGCCCCTGCCCAACTGGTGTGCACACGTATGCGCTCTCTCTCTCTCTCTCTCTCCAAAAATGAACTTAAAAAAAAAAAAAGGAAATAAGATTCTCAATTACTTAATTCTTAATACTGGTTCAAATAACTCTCTATGTCCAATTCTCAAACTTCATTTTCACCCTAACAATCATGTGTTTTGCGGTAAAATATATTAATAGTTTTGCATGCCACTGGTTAAGCGTTCAGTCTTGGGAGAATATTTGCTTGAATACACTGGTTTTATGAATTACTCTATTATTTTTTTAAGTTTTTATTTACATTCCAGTTAGTTTACATGTAATATGTCTTACTCCATCAATAAGGTTACTAATAAATTATCAACTTTGTCATTTTAGTTTTGTTTCTTCCACAGAAAAATAATGCACTTAAGTAGTAAATTAGAAGCCTCTGAAGAATGCCTTATTGAACCCTAGGAAAAATCTGTATAGTAGAACAATCCTTTGTGTTCAACTTGCATATTTTGTATATAGATAAATTTTATAAAGCATTTAAATCAGCTCTCTATTCCCATATTTACCATCTCTACACCCTATTGAATATACTGAGATGATCTAGAAGCAAATTATTTGAGTTAACTTGTTCATAGTTCTCAGTTTATGACATCATAGCTGCTGGGAGCCTGATGAGTTTGATGCAAGCTGGCTTTCCTGTGGCTGTGACTGTCAAAATTTGGTTCCATCCATATTTACCCATTTTTTTTCTACTGAGTATTCCTTCTTATAAAAACTATCAGATAATTTTTTGAAAAGCTGGTTAACAATTATTTCACTGTTAATCTCTTTAAATTTCTGTGTATTTTTATAGACATCATCACAAAACATNAGGCATCAGATTGGCTATTTCTCATCTGAGATCTTTACCCACTTTCTCCTACTATCTGAGTTTTATTCTCCAAGAAAATTTTGAAGTTGACTTTGAAGGAAATTTTAAGCAATTTTAATTTACTCACTTGACTGTAATTCCCATTTATGTTACTCCAAACCCCTCCCCTGCTTAGCTCTTGGCAAAGCATTCTGGTGATTTGATTTCAAATTTTCCTCAATGTTGGATTGTGGATGTTGTGGGGAGGTGGCCCACTGCACTTATAGTGCAGGGCTTTCATGTAAAAGATACAAGGTTTCGACTCATTGGATTTTCCCTGGTAATAAAAACCAATGCTATAAACAAGCATGTAAAGATGCCTTACTGGATTTAAATTCACCAACTCATATTTTTAAATTGTGGTAGGGTTAAGACTATCATCTCCTTTGCTATTGAGTTCATTTCATGGAGCTACAGGGATAAAACTATCTTATATGGACAAATAGAATTCTAATATGTTTGTGCACAAATATGACAAAACCTTATGTCATCTAATTTGCAGCCTCTTACTCCATCCCCTCCTCCCTTACCCCCAAACTTCCACAGGTCACTTTAGTTTTTATTGGGAAATCAGGGTTTTGTTTCGTCCTCACTTAGGAAAGTCATTCCTGTTGAAGCTACTTCTCTAGAATCCTTCATAGAACTGCCTGGGGCTACCATTCACCTCTGGGCTGTTTGTTGCCAGGTGTTTATGGATGTAGTTGCCTGAACAGGATGTTCCTTGCTTTGCAGCAGAGCCAATAGAGAGGTAAAAATGAGGTGATGAAGTTCCCTATAGTGCTTTTTCCCTTTATTTTCCTCTACCAATGTCAATAAATGAAGTGCACATTGATCAGATTTGACTGAAGTGTTGACTGTAGTTTGTTAAATACTTCTCATTTATTATAATGGGAAGGTGAATACTTTAGCTATAGCTTCCTATGACTGCTATATTGATGCAAAGGAAAATACCCAGTGGGGTGCCCTAAATCTGATCTGTAGGCCCTATCTTTGTTCTCCAGACTTCCTGACTATTTTAAAATACCTCTTTCTTTAAGTATCCTTGACATAATTGTTTTGAAAGAACATCAATGAAGCAGGCACACCTGGGTAGCTCAGTTGGTTAAGTGCCCAACTCTTTTTTTTTAACTTTCTTTTTTTTAATACTTTATTGTCAAGTTGGCTTCCATATAACACCCAGTGCTCATCCCCACAAGTGCCCTCCTCCATGCCCATCAACCCCCTTCCCCTCCCCACCACCTCCCTCAGCCCTCCGTTCGTTCTCAGCATTCAAGAGTCTCTCATGGTTTGCCTCCCTCCCTCTCCCCCACTATTTTTCCCCTTCTTCCCCCCCCCCGCGGTCCTCTGTTAAGTTCCTCCTAATCCACCTACATGTACAAACATATACTATCTGTTCCTCTCTGCCTAACTTATTTCTCTCAGCATAACACCCTCAAGTTCCATCCATGTTGCTACACATGGCCAGATTTCATTCTTTCTCATTGCCATGTAGTATTCCATTGTATAGATAAATCACATCTTCTTGATCCATTCATCAGTTGATGGACACGTAGGCTCTTTCCATGTTTTGGCTACTGTTGAGAGTGCTGCTATGAACATTGGGGTACATGTGCCCCTATGCATCAGCACTCCTGTATCCCTTGGGTAAATTGGTTAAGTGCCCAACTCTTGATTTTGGCACAGGTCATGATTTCACTGTTCATGAGTTCAAGCTCCACATTGGTCTTTGTGCTGGCAGTGCAGAGCGTATTTAGAATTCTCTCTCTCCCTCTTTTTCTGCCCCTCCCCTGCTCATTCTTTCTCTCCCTCTTTTTCTGCCCCTCCCCTGCTCATTCTCTCTCTCTCTCTGTCTCTATCTCTGTCTCTCTCAAAATAAATAAATAAGCTTAAAAAAAGAAAAAGAAAATTCATGAGGCAAATGCTCCACAGTAGAATATAACCCAGATATTCAGCTATTTATACTAACCTGAATAATGCTTTTAGTAGGAGAGCCTCCATTATAGATTTTGGCATTCCAAACTCAAGAAAACTGGAGCCTAATAAATTAAAACATAATGACATGTCAAATGTTGATACTTTTCCTCATGGTAAGAAATGTTTGCTAGTATAATATGTTTTGGTAAATCATGTTTTAAATATGCTAGAGATGTTTGATATTTGAAGGAATACTATGTTGAATTATTTTGTAAGACAAATAATCAATTAGTAATCAAGCTTACTGTATAGTCTTGGTTTACACATATCTTAGAGTTGGCATTTATATGTATATAGTTGCCTAGCTTGTAATTTGTCAAACACTAAACACATTGCACTACTACCAAATTATATAAGATATTAAGGCAAAGTCAGAGTTATTCCTAACTTTGTGAAATAGTGATCATTCTAAATAGACATGTTACTCGAGCTCCCAAACCCAGGTGTGTAGGTCAGAACTCGATCTGTGGTGAGGACTATGTTGTGGGAGCCGGGTCTAAGAAGAGAGGAGCTGTTCTGAGGGAGCTGGAGCCAGTGGGAGAAGTCGTTATAGATGCGGCTGTGGTCAGGAGGGCTTTGTAGAAACAACATTGTTTCTGTGTTCCTCTCATCCTCTAATTTTTTACTTTCTCCTTCCACTACCCAAACCCAGGTAGAAGTCAGTTGGCAACGGTGTCTAGGTCATTTATGGGATTAGTTACCTCGGTATGCAGAACAGAGCAATAGGAGGGCCGAGAAAGGAGCTGAGAAGCAACAGAATGGGCCAAGACATGTGGTGTTGACATTTTTATTTCTTCATGGAAATTAAATATCATAGAGATTTGGATGCCTTGTTTGGTTAAGGGAAAAAAAAGGTAGGGACCTCTGGGTGGCTCAGTTAGTTAAGTTTTCACTCTTAATTTCAGCTCAGCTCATGATGTCCTGGTTCATGAGTTCAAGCCCTGTGGTCAGCTTCATGCTGTCAGTGTGGAGCCTGCTTGAGATTCTCTCTCTCTCTCTGTCTAATAAATAACCTTTTAAAAAGAGGGGACAAAAAGGTAGTAAGAGAACATATGGGGATGTGAGGACTTCCAAACTTCTCCAGAGACTGTATCTAGAAAATGAGTGGGCTTAAGTTCAAATCACTGAAACAGTAAATCCTAGTGAAGCTATGGGGAAAAAAATAACTGAACTGGGAATGAAATGCAGACTATAGAGTTGTTCCAGTGTCACCCTAGCTATCTGTTCTTGAACAAGTCTTTATCATTGTGAGCATCAGTACCCTTCCTGCCTCCCTCCCTCCCTCCCTCCGTCCCTTCCTTTCTTCCTTGAGTGGTAAGTTTGAGGACTGGACAGAATGCTTCTGAGGTTCTTCTGTGTTCAACATTTCATGCACGTTGGTAAGCGGAGTTCTAGAAGTAAAATATGCTTTTTCCAAGATTTTATCCGTATGCCCCTGCATTGTGGTCTGACATTCAGAAAATTATTCTAGCCAAAAGGAGTTATGCCTATTAGGTTTTTACTTTAGTTATTCTTTTTAGGACCTGGAGTCCCTGAGGTGACAGGGGGTGGCTTTCAGTATTTTTTAATGGTGAAATCCTTTTAAATTTAGTGTTTTTGCTTGTTAAAAGTTCCATTTTTCTCTCTTCCTTCCCTTGGATCCTTCCTGTTTCTCCCTTCCTCTTTTTTCTTTTTCTTTACTAATATGCACTAATATAAAAAATTAAATAAATGTCCTCTAAAATGTTTCATGGGAGAGTTACCTGATTATCAGAAAGTGAATATGCAGAAAATGAAATCACTGATAAGATTTATACACAGTTTGCTACTGAAAATTTGATCTGAAAATGTAATCATTAGGTTAAAAAGGCAGTAACTGTGGCTGTAGTTGCTTTTCAAAACTCCAGCTGCTAATTAATAATCACCTTCTCTGAAATTTTATCCTAAGGCTTCATTCTAACCTACTGATTTTTATCATCAATGAAATGTAAGTTACATCAGACACTGGAACAGTATTCCACCAGAGCTGATCAGTACATTTTTAGTTCATTTGGGCACTAGACACCCTAGGGGAATGGAGTGGGGCACCCCACTGGAAAGATAGAAGAGAAATAAAGTAGAGAAACAGAAGTCCTGGGAATTGAAGGGAAATCTTTGCCTATTTCAAAATATACTTTAAAGGCTAATCTGGGCAGCTGGGGTAAAGAAGATTTTAGTTTGTGTGAGGGAGATTGAAAGCAGCTAAATTTGCTCTCTTGTCTCTCTTTCGGGCTGACTCTCCACATGTTTTGCCTATAGCCCCAACGAGCTTGAATGCTTGGGTGAGCTACTAAGTAGAAATAAAAATGATAATTCTCTTTTATTTCTTCTTTTTCTATGCAGTCATAATAGGTGAATTTTCATTAAACATGGGAAGATAAAAAATGGGAAATGCACTTTTCCTGAACTCTCTCAATGTTCTATAAAATGTTCAATTAACTGTACTTGCCACTGTCTATATTTCTTTCCATACTCTGTAGATTGCATGAGGTCTCTCTAGTGTTTCAGCTAACATTAAAAAAGGAGAGTCAATTTATTATTTTTCACTGAACTCAGAATAGCTGGGTGAATAAATACATCTACCAATAATTTCGTTTGCTTTGTGACCTATTGTTTAAATTTTTGAGGAACTATAACACAGTAGGAACTAAAACCATCTTAAAAGAAAAAGTCTCCGAGTAGATAATAGGAAGAAAACTTGATTTTCCTCATGTTTTTGTGTCCTATATCCTGCCACCTTCTTTACTTTGGACTATCAAACCATGTAACAGCTACACAAGTAATTCTATCCATGTATCATATGGAGAATTAATAATAAGAAAACTATGAAGGAGAATAAAGAGCTAAGGCATTATACATAGAGGAATTTCGGCATGAACCCCAGCGCTGCAATGGAATCGCCATGTGATCTGTGCCAACTTATTTACTCTCTCAAACCATTACTTCCCTCATCTGTAAAATGGGGGTGATAATACTTAACTCACAGATTATTGTAAAGATTGAGACACTGAATGAAAAACACCAAGTACAGTGAGTGCAAGGTAACAGCTCAGTAGCTCAATAATGCTATTATCAGTGGAAATGAAGCAAGAAACCTTTTTTCTTTTCTTTTTTTTAATGTTTTATTTATTTCTAGGAGAGAGAGAGAGAGACAGCGTGAGCAGAGGAGGGTCAGACAGAGAGGGAGTCACAGACTGAAACAGGCTCCAGGCTCTGAGCTGGCAGTCAGCACATAGCCCGACGCGGGGCTCGAACCCATGAACCGCGGGATCATGACCTAAGCGAAAGTCAGACACCTAACCGACTAAGCCACCCAGGCGCCCCTCAAGAAACCTTTTTTCATTGTTTTAAATGACAATTTTGCTATGAGAATGCAAAGGTCAAAACAGTGATTTCTCTTTTTATTTCAGAAAATGTAAGTCTACTTCTGTCAGTTTCTATTAATAGGGAGCGTGTGTGTGTGTGTGTGCATGCGAAAAGATAGAAAATATACTGGCATGGTAGGGGTGATCCTTCTTGGGTGTACTTAAACTGATTGCTTTAAAACATTATTTTGTGGCAATGTAGGGGAAAGAGCACTAGACTTGGAATAAGAAAACTTAGGTTTATGTCTTCATGCTGCCAAATACTGATTGTATTAAAAACTAGATTCAGGATAGTACCCCTAAAATGTTAGATTTAAAAACAAATGTTAGAATATTGTGGCTGGGTATAATTTCAATAGACTACACTGTTGTTGTTGTTGTTTTTTATGATCTTGAAAGAGTGATGAGAACTTGAAAACAAACTTAGCTTGAGCAGGTGTCCCTGTAGTGGAAGAGATTGAAGCTGCTAGAAATGTCACTTCCTCCAAAATGTTTTCTTTGCTGATGTAGAGCCACTAACAGGGAATTCATCGTTACTGAGTGATGTATGTAGTTCAGTGATTCTCAAAATATTTTGTCTCAAGACATTGCCATACTTTTAAGCATGACTGGGTACCCTGGAGAGTTCTTGTTTCTGTGAGTAAATTTATTGATATTGCTTTCTTAAAATACAAGACCATTATATGTTAACATAAATAATATTTCCATGAAAAAGAACTACGTTTTCTAAAATTAAAAAAAATTCTGAGAAGAATTTCTCCTGTCTCAAATTTGCAAATCTGTGTAATGTCTAGCTTCATAGAAGGCGGCTAGATTCTTTCATCTGCTTCTGCATTCATCTGTTAAGATAGTACCTATCATGTAGCTTCTGGAAAACTACTATACACTTGTAAAATAATGAGAGTAAAAAAATCAATGAATATCTTAGATTTGTTATAAAATAAATCTTGACCTCATAGGTCACTTTAAAAGATCTCAGGGACTCTCATGGGTTCCTAGCCCACACTTTGATTACCAATGTTATTGATTAACCATTGTTTCTTTTAACTGTCTTCTTTTAAATTCAAAGACTCTTGGACTAAAGACTAAATTTACTCAACACTGCAGGGTGAATTGATTAAACTCTAGAGTCCTGAATGGGAGAGAGGGAAAGAATGAGAATAACATAGACTTGAAGGGAATGTGGCCTTGAAAAAAGTGGGAAATTGGAGGCAATGAATCCTAATATTAATTGTATTTTGGAGTTTGTAAATTAGCTTCTTCACTTATTAGTGGCTTAAATTTGTTAGTTACCTAATTTTTCTAAGTCTCAGGTTATCCATCTGTAAAATAAGGATAATAATATTTAATTCATGGTGTTGTGATCATGATGAAATCAACTGATATTTGTAAAACATGTAGCTTAATGTCTGACACATAGTAAGTAGCCCATTATTAAGCCATTATTTCTATTTATTGTTTTTATTTATTGTTTTATTTTATTATTATTATTTTATCCAGGATTTGACCTACTCATGAACATATGTAGACTCTTTCCTCAGACTTACACTATGTGCAGCAATAAATATCTTATTCTAAGGGCTCTCTTTTATCCTGTTTTAAAATCCTGGTAGAGATAAAGTGAGAATGAGGGTAATATGGAAGATATAAGGGAGACAGATTAAACTGAGTTTGAAATTCCAGGATATACATCATGAGACAGGCTTTCACCTAGGACTCTGGTAGCAGGAATGTGGAAGAGGGCTTAGGATGGCTCTATGGGTTAAATTATGCTCCTTCCCAAATTTATATGTTGAAGTCCTAAACCCTGGTATCTCAGAATGTGACTGTATTTATAAATAGGGCATTTAAAGAGATAATTAAGATTAAAAGAGATCATTGAGTACAATAGGCAAATTATGGAAGCATCCATCGACTAATGCAGGCCAGAAAGGAATGGCAGGAAATCTTCAATGTGATGAACAGAAAACATATGCAGCCAAGAATCCTCTGTCCAGCAAGCCTGTCATTCAGAATAGAAGGAGAGATAAAAGTCTTTCCAAATAAACAAAAATTGAAAGAATTCATCACCACTAAACCAGCCCTACAAGAAATCCTGAGGGGGACTCTATAAGGGAAATGTTGCAAGGAACACAAGGTACCAGAGATACCACTACAAGCATGAATCCTACAAAGAAAACAATGACTTTAACCCATATTTTTCAATAATGACACTGAATGTAAGTGGACTAAATGCTCCAATCAAAAGACATAGGGTAGCAGAATGGATAAAAAAACAAAATCCATCTATTTGCTTTCCATAAGAGACTCATTTTAGACCTGAGGACACCTTCAGATCGAAAGTAAGGGGATGCAGAAATATCTATCATGCTAGAGGAAGTCAAAAGAAAGCTGGAGTAGCCTACTTATATCAGACAAACTGGACTTTAAAGTAAAGGCAGTAATAAGGGATGAAGAAGGGCATTATATAGTAATTACAGGGTCTATCCATCAGGAAGAGCTAACAATTATAAATGTCTACACATTGAATATGGGAGCACCCAAATACATGAAACAATTAATCACAAACAGAAACAATTCTATGGATAAGAATGTGCTAATGGCAGGAAACTTTAATACTCCACTTATAGCAATGATTAGATCAACTACAGAAAATCACAAAAGAAACAATGGACTTGAGTGACACATTGGACCAGATGGATCTGACAGATATATTTATAACTCTAATCCTGAGGCACAGAATTCACTTTCTTCTCAAGTGTGCATGGCAACATTCTCCAAGGTAGATCACATACTGGGTCATAAAGCAGCCCTCACTAAATATAAAAGAATTGAGATCATACCATGCACACTTTCAGACCACAATGCTATGAAACTTGAAATCAATCACAGGAAGAAGTCTGAAAAACCTCCAAAAACAAGGAGGTTAAACAATACCCTACTAAAGAATGAATGGGCCAATCAGGCAATTAGAGAAGAAATTTTAAAAGTATATGGAAACAAATGAAAAGAAAAATACAACTATCCAAACTCTGTGGGATACGGCAAAGGCAATCCTAAGAGGAAAGTACATTGCACTCCAAGTCTATTTCAAGAAATTAAAAAAAGCGCAAATGCAAAATCTAATAGCGCACCTAAAGCAACTAGAGGGAGAGCAACAGGAGCACCCCAAACCCAGTAGAAGAAGAGAAATAATAAAAATCAGGGCAGAAATAAACAATATAGAGACCAAAGAAACAGTTGAGCAGATCAACAAACCAAGAGTTGGTTTTTTGAAAAAAATAAACAAAATTGACAAACCTCTAGCCAGGCTTCTCAAAAAGAAAAGAGAGAGCACTCAAACAGACAAAATCATGAATGAAAACAGACTGATTACAACCAGCCCCTCAGAAATACGAGCAATTATCAGGGAATACTATGAAAAATTATATGCCAACAAACTGGACAACTTAGAAGAAATGGACAAATTCCTAAACACACACTCACTACCAAAATTCACACCGGAAGAGATAGAAAACCTGAACAGACCCATAACTAGTGAGGAAATTGAATCAGTTATCAAAAATCTCCCAACACATAAGAGCCCTGGGCCAGATGGCTTCCCTGGGGAATCCTACCAGACATTTAAAACAGAATTAATACCCATTCTTCTCAAGCTATTCCAAAAAATAGAAATCGAAGGAAAACTTCTGGACTCATTTTATGAAGCCATCATCACTCTGATTCTCAAGCCAGACAGAGACCCAGCAAAAAAGGAGAACTACAGGCCAATATCTTTGATGAATACAGATGCAAAAATCCTCAACAAGATACTTGCAAATTGAATCCAATAGCACATCAAAAGAATCATCCACCAAGATCAAGTGGGATTCATTCCTGGGTTACAGGGCTGGTTCAATATTAGCAAATCAATCAATCAATGTGATACATCACATCAACAAAAGAAAAGATAAAAACCATATGATCTTGTCGATAGATGCAGAGAAAACATTTGACAAGATACAGCATCCCTTCTTAATAAAGACCGTCGAGAAGGTTGGGTGAGAAGGAACTTATTTAAACATCATAAAAGCCATCTATGAGAAGCCCTCAGCTAACATCATCCTCAACGGGGAAAAACTGAGAGCCTTCCCCCTGAGATCTGGAACACGACAGGGATGTCCACTCTCACCACTGTTGTTTAACATAGTTCTGGAAGTCCTAGCGTCAGCCATCAGAGAACAAAAGGAAACAAAAGGCATCAGAATTGGCAAAGAAGAAGTCAAACTTTGACTTTTCGCAGACGACATGATACTCTACATCGAAAACCTGACAGACTCCACCGGAAGCCTACTAGAACTGATCCATGAATTCAGCAAAGTTGCAGGGTACAAAATCAATGTACAGAAATAGGTTGCTTTTTTATATACCAACAGTGAAGCAAAAGAAACAGAAATCAAGAAACTGATCCCATTCATAATTGGACAAAAAAAAAACCCATAAAATATGTAGGAATAAGCCTATCCAAACATATAGGAGATCAGTATGATGGAAACTATAGAAAACTTATGAAGGAAATTGAAGAAGACACAAAGAAATGGAAAAACATTTCATGCTCAGAGATTGGAAGAATAAATATTGTTAAAATATCATTACTACCCAAAGCAATATACACATTCAATGCAATCCCAGTCATAATTGCACCAGCATTCTTCTCAAAGCTAGAACAAACTATCCTAAAATTTGTATGGAACCACAAAAGACCCCAAATAGCCAAAGTAAAACCAAAACGGGAGACATCACCATCCCAGTTTTTAGTGTCTACTACAAAGCTGTCATCATCAAGACAGTATGGTATTGGCATAAAAACAGACACATAGACCAATGGAATAGAATAGAGAACTCCGAATTGGACCCACAAATGTATGGCCAACTAATCTATGACAAAGAAGGAAAGAGTATCTGATGGAAAAAAGACAGACTCTTTAACAGATGGTGCTGGGATAACTGGACAGCAACATACAGAAGAATGAAACTGGATCACTTTCTCACACCATACACCAAAATAAACTCAAAATGGATAAAGGACTTGAATATGAGACAAGAAACCATCAAAACCCTAGAGGAGAAAGCAGATAACAGCCTCCTTGACCTCAACCGCAGCAATTTCTTACTTGACACATCCACAAAGGCAAGGGAATCAGGAGCAAAAATGAACTATTGGGACTTCATCAAGATTAAAAGCTTCTGCACGGCAAGGGAAACCATCCATAAAACTAATAGGCAACTACAGAATGGGAAAAGATAGTTGCAAATGACATATCAGATAAAGAGCTCGTATCCAAAATCTATAAGGAACTCACCAAACTCCACACCCAAAAAACAAACAACCCAGTGAAGACATGGGCAGAAGATAGGAACAGACACTTCTCCAAAGAGGACATCCAGATGGCCAACAGACACTTGAAACAATGCTCAGCATCCCTCATCATCAGGGAAATACAAATCAAAACCACACTGAGATACCAGCTCATGCCGGTCAGAGTGGCTAAAATGAACAAGTCAGGAGACTCTAGATGCTGGTGAGGATGTGGAGAAACAGGCACCCTTCTACACTGTTGGTGGGAATGTAAACTGGTGCAGCCCCTCTGGAAAACAGTGTGGAGTTTCCTCAAAAAATTGACAATAGAACTCCCCTATGACCCAGCAATAGCACTACTAGGAATTTACCCAAGGGATACAGGAGTGCTGATGCATAGGGGCACATGTACCCCAATGTTCATAGCAGCACTCTCAACAATAGCCAAAACATGGAAAGAGCTTAAGTGTCCATCAACTGACGAATGGATCAAGAAGATATGGTTTTTCTATACAATGGAATACTACATGGCAATGAGAAAGAATGAAATCTGGCCATGTGTAGCAACATGGATGGAACTTGAGGGAGTTATGCTGAACAAAATAAGTCATGTAGAGAAGGACAGATACCATATGTTTACATGCGTAGGTGGATTAGGAGGAACTTAACAGAGGACCATAGGGGGAAAGAAGGGGGAAAATAGTTGGGGAGAGAGAGGGAGACAAACCATGAGAGACTCTTGAATGCAGAAAACAAACTGAGGGCTGATGGGGGTGGGGAAGAGGGGAAGGGAGGTGATGGGCATGGAGGAGGGCACTTCTTGGGATGAGCACTGGGTGTTATATGGAAACTAACTTGACAATAAACTATGGAGGGAAAAAAAAGAAGATGTGGTGTACACACACACACACACACACACAGAGGAATATTACTCAGCCATGAAGAAGAAATGAAATCTTGACATTTGCAATGATGTGGATGGATCTAGAGAATAATATTCTAAGCAAAATGAGTCAGAGAAAGACAAAACCCATATTTCACTTGTGTCATTTTTAATAACCAAGTGAGCAAAGGGGGATAAAGAGAGAGAGGCAAACTAAGAAACAGGCTTTTAAAAAAATGTTTATTTTTAAAACATGTCTATTATTTGAGAGAGAGAGAGAGACAGAGTGCATGCAGGGGAGGGGCAGAGAGAGAGGGAGACAGAATCTGAAACAGGCTCCAGGCTCTGAGCTGTCACCACAGAGCCCAATGCAGGTCTCGAATCCAAGGACCACAAGATCATGACTTGAGCCTAAGTCAGCTGCTTAACCAACTGAGCCACCCCAACATCCCTATTTTTGATCTAGAGAGAGTGTGAGTGGGGAAGGGACAGAGAGAAACAGACAGAAGATCCAAAATGGGATATTTCCTAAGAGCAGAGAGCCTGATGTGGGGCTCAAACTCAGAAACCACGAGATCATGACCTCAGCTGAAGTCAGATGCTTTACTGACTGATCCATCCAGGCACTCCAACAGGTACTTATCAATGTAGAACAAACTGATGGTTACTAGAGGGGAGAGGGAGGTGAACTAGGTGATGAGGATTAAGGAGTGCACTTGTGATGAGCACCAGGTGTTGTATGTAAGTGTTGAATCATTAAATTGTATACCTGAGGCTGATAGTACACTATATGATAAATGAAATTTAAATGATTTATATTTTTAAAAACCTTATAAAACAAAGAGGTCATTTGCATAGCCTCTGATCCAAATGACCAGTATCTTTACAAGAAGAGGAGATTCGGATGCAGACTCACAGAGAGGGCAGACCTTGTGAAGATGTTGAAGACGGTCATCTACAAGAATGTAGTTATGCCCTTACAGGTAGAAACCCAGAGAGGGGTTTGCCTGCTCCCTCTGGATGAGGCCTCATGGGACAAGCCACTGGGAGTGCTTTCTTGCTCTTTAGCAAATACTCCTTTATTTGCTGTGAGACACATGATGCTGAACCCTCTTGGCTATCAGAATTAAGTGACTTTTGGCCTATCCTTAACTCAGCTTTAAAAGTTGGGGCTTTAGATGTGTGAATGAGCTACTTCCAGGCTGATGCCGGCGACTCGGTATTACTGTTAGATTGAGCTGGAGGGAGAAGACAGGATGTGCCCGTCAGCGCCCCCAGCATTTCAGTCAGCCATCCCGCTTGCTAATTGGAAGTCACACCTTCCGGGAGCAGCTTGTAAAGTGTGCAGCCTTCCAGGGAGACACTGAGAGTTATGGATTTTTACCTTTTTTCTCTGTGCTGAGCCTTGCGGGGACAGCAGCAGTGAGTGCTTCTTGACTGTAGCCCTGTGGGACTTGTCTCATTGGTTTTCAGAGGTGGGGGTGGGGGTTAGTCCCTCAGGTGGGGCAGCTGATGTTGGGGCACTAGATATGCAGTCCAAACTCTTCTCTCATCAGGGAGAATCTGGGACTTGGGCTTCCATCCCAATTGTGTGTGGCTGTGCGGGGGGTGGGGTTTATGGCAAGAGATAGTGTCAGCCTTTCTAACTCATTTCAGTAGGCATACTTTCTTTTTTGCCCCATGTCACTCCTGTCCCTGAGCTAGTTTCTGGATTTCTCTTCAAGGTAATTGCTTCATGTGTAGCTTGTGCATTTGGTGTGTACATGGGAAGAGGGAAATTTGGGATCCTCTTATGTCACCACCTTGACCCAGAGTCTAGTCAATGTTCTTTTGAGTGATCTCTGGCTCAGTCTTCTGGTCGACTGACTGGGTGTATGATAATACTACCAAACATATAATAGGGCCGCTCTTTGAGGTGTAGTTGTTGTCATAAGGCATGGAGTTAATTCATTCTTTTCATAAGAATGTTTCCTTAATTAGTTCTTTTGTGTTTATTTATTTTTTAATGTTTATTTTTGAGGGAGAGAGAGAAAGAAAGAGAGTGCAAGCAGGGTAGGGGCAGAGAGAGAGGGAGACACAGAATCTGAAGCAGGTTCTAGGCTCTGAGCTGTCAGCACAGAACCTGACAGTGTGGGGCTCCAGTGGGGATCAAACTCATGACCTGAGCTGAAAATGGCTAAACCGACTGAGCCACCTAGGCTCTCCTTCTTAACTAGTTCTTTATAACACTTGCTCATTCTCACAAGCATCAAAAATTTTTTTTGTCATTTATTTTAGAAATGACCTTTAATTTGCTTTTTAAAAAGGTTGAAATAATAACTAAAAAGGTCTTCTTACAGGACAACCTTTGCCTTGTTAGCTTTTTTCTGGTAAACCTTTTTTGCAAGAGTTGCAAACTGATTTGGAATAAATTTAAGCTTCCTTAATTAGGTAAGCTTTTATTAAAGTTATAGAACTTTGGTTAATTAAGTCATGAACAGTAAACTACATGAGAATCTAGTGGAAAAAAAATCAATGCATGCAAACCTGATTGTTGTTTTTCCTAGAGATGCTAAATTAGGGACTGTGAAGACTGTATTGTGTCTACTAAATTTAGAGCTTCTCTTTGCTGGTCTACATTAGCAGAGAGACCATAAGCCAAATTAATTTAGGTGATGCTTCAATGTAACAATGTTTTCTTGCTTTTCTGACTTTCTGATAATAGATTCTCAAATATTTTTATAAAGGACATTGCTATTTATATTGGTAGTTCCTTTTCTTCATTAAATCAAGTTAAGTAGAAAATACTTAATAGTGATTTGGAGTTCAGCAGAAATTAAATAGCAAATACTACTTTTTAAAAATGTCTTTAAAAAGGTTTTGTTTTGGAAATAATTATTTTATACTGCCTACTCTTCAACTTATTAGTTGAATACTTAAAACTTTTACTTCTTTTTGAGTTATTTTAGAAATGAAGATGGTAGAATGTCTTTATTTCTACAGGAATCACAGGAAAATGTGCAGAAGAGCATTTATTCAAAAAGGACCATAAGTCCTTTTAATAAGTTGAAGTTCTCTTGCCTCTTTTTCCACTATCTGGGTCAAGTATGTAGGGTATGATTTGCGTAAAGGATAATAGAGAAATTCAAATGTAAAGATAGAGAATATACTTCTAGGAACATACAGTACTAGAAATAGCAACTATGTAACAGCAACTTCACATGAGCTCATGCTTTTATGTATATGTAAATCATATGCTTTTTATATCCTAAATATATCTTAGTCTCAGCTCTTACTTCTCTGGCTCAGGCTCTCCCTCCCTCCATTTTAGCCTGCAAGTTTGTTTCCTTGTATAATTTCAGGTGACTCATTCATGCTGTAATCTCTGTGACTGTGGCCCTCTAGAGTTATGCTATGCATAGCTTTTTTTAAATTAATAAAAAAATTTTTAATTAAGTGTTTTTAAAATTTTATTTTAGAGAGAGCAAAAGAGTGACAGTGAGGGAGAGAGAGAGGGAAAGAGAGAGAGAGGAAGAATCATAAGCAGGCTCCATACTTGGTACAGAGCCCAATGTGGGGCTTGATCCCATGACTGTGGGATCATGACCTGAGCCGTAATCAAAAGTTGGATGCCTCACTGAAGGAGCCACCCAGGCGCCCATGTGCTCAACCTCTATAACCTCACATAGCAGTCCCACGAATCTAAGATATGGTCACTTCTTACTTAATTTCTATAATAGTTCCATAACTGGCCACTAAGGATTTCCTCTACTTCATTTCCTACTTGGAACCCAAGTAGAAGAAACAAACATTTAAGTTATAGAGTGACACTTGCTTGATGTGATGTGCTTTCAAACAGTAAAATAATCCTTGGGAAATATGCCCATAGGAAATATGTTCAATCTTCTGTATTAACTGCACTACCAACCCATTTCCCTTACCTTTTGTTTTGAAGTATTTAAAATTCTTCTAAAGAGATCTTTCAGTATCTAAAACAATCTATGGGAACTTAATAGTCACTGTTTTTTGGGTTGGGCATCAAGAATTTTTGTGGATCTTTGCTTTCTCTGCAAGATGCAGGTTGTGGAACAAAACCAGAGCTTTTCAAACTCAGAATAGCATGGGGCATTTGTCAAAACTACAGATGTTAGGAGTGCCTGGATGGCTTATTCAGTTAAGCATCAAACTCTTGATTTTGGCTCAGGTCATGATCTCACAGTTGAGATCAAGCCCTGCGTCAGGCTCTGCACTGACAGCATAGAGCCTGCTTGGGATTCTCTGTCTTCTTCTTTCTCTGCCCCTCCTTCACATTCTCTCTTTGTCTCTCTCTCCCTCCTCTCCTCCCTCTCCCTCAAAATAAATAAATAAACTTAAAAAATTCTAGGGCTCCACTCTAAGCTTTTGAAATATGAATATCAGTGTCTTGGACCTGAGACTGTACTTCCTAGGTAGTTCTGATTTGGAAGCCATTGGAACAGACATTATGATACTTGTACACATATCAACTGCTCATGATTTTTTTCATTTATAGGTGAGTTTTTGTAATATCTTCTCTCTTTTTCTCTTTCTTTTCCTCTCTCTTCCCCTTCATTATTTTTCATTTAGCCTGCTATTCATTCTGTTTGCTAATTTATTTTGAGCCGTGAATGCAGTGTTCCTGTATTGTTAGCATGTGTTGTACCTAGAGCTATTTTACCATATGTCTGCTTGCCACATTCAAAATGCCATTACTCTTTTGAGTTACTATTAATTTCTGAGCTCAAATCATTCAAATCATGGCTCTATCTACTTTGATCTTCACTGACTACAGATGGCTTTTCCTTAACAAGAGTCAAATGAATTTCCTGAACAGATAGAGAACAGAAAATAAAGTGGTAACAAGAATGAGACTGTTGTCACTTGGCTAACTCTGACAATAGGAGATACTGTGAGAGACAGAACATTAGAAGCCAAAACTACCTCTGAATTTTGCATGTTTATAGGAGAGTGTAGGCTGAGAAGAAAAGAAGGCTCTGCTGCTAAAAAACAATTAGAGTCATTGATTAAGTCAACAGTTATTTTGCTCTTATTACATACAGATCCTCCGCTATATACATTCATAATCTCATCTAATGCTTCATTCAGAGATTAGAAATTTGAGATCACAGAATCTATGTAAATTTTCCACTGCTCATAGGTGATGAAGGGCAGAGCTTAAATGTTTCAATATCAATATTTGCTCTGTTCCAATGATGCAGAGGTAAACAAAAGAGGACAGGTCTTTGCTCATCTTGATTAGATTCATACTGATGGGGAGACAGAGAATGATCAAAATTAACAACAAAATAATAAATAAATACTACTAATAAAATAACGATAAGTGTTACAAAGAGATATTTAATAGAAAGATATGATAGACAGTGTCTGTCGAGTCACTTTGTCTTAGGAGGTTTAGGAAAGGTCTCTCTGAAAAGGTAACATTTAAGAATGGAATTGATCAACCAGAAGGCAGCTATACAAAGATCAGGGGGTAGAACATTATGAGAGAAGGGAGCAGTTTAGTGCAAAGGCCCTACGTCTGAGGATGAACTTGGTCATTTGAGGAGTCAAAAAAAGGTCAGTGTTGTCAGGAGATTAGTAACATAATAGGTGAAAGGACAGGGGCATGATAAAAGCAGGGGCTACAACCATGTAGATTTTTGCAAGTTTTACTTGTAAACCAAAATAAGTTTGTAGTTAAGGAGTGGTGTTATTTAATTTCTAGTTTTTGACTGCTATGCAAAGAAAGTACTAGAATAAAATTAGGAAGCCCAGTTAGGAGTCTATTGCATTGGCCAAGCAAGACATGGTTAAAGCCTTGGACTAGAGTGATGGTTAGTGGGCACAGAGCAAAGTATGGGGTTTGAAATGTGATTTCAAGGTAGACTAGACAAGACTTGCTGATAGATTGGTAAGGGTACTGAGGGAAAAAGAAGCATAAAGAATGTACATCTTGAGCAACAGGGAGATTGATTGGTGGTGCTGTTTGCCCAGATGTAGGTGCCTGGCAATGACCGGTCACATACCCATTCTTCCTTTATAACTCTCTCAGGCATCTTGATATGGGATCTCATAACCAGTTTTGTGTAGTGAAAAGTTGATATTGAAACATTTAAGCTCTGACCTTCACCACCTTTGAGCAGTGGGAAATTTACATAGATTTTTGTGACCTTGAATTTCTAATTTGTGAATGAAGCATTAGATGAGGTTATGAATATTTACAGTGGAGGATCTGTATGTAATAAGAGCACAGTTCTTCAAATACAGATGACTTCAGGCCTTCTTCAGCTATATTCTGGCCATTACTATTGGACTTCATTCTTAGGATTTAAATGCCACTAATCAAGGTTGTCGCTATGCTCATTTTATTAGATTTTATCTGAAATGATGGAAGACTCTGAAGATCTTTATAACATCTATTTGAAGATAAGCCTATCTTGAACTTTAATTACCTTTTTAATTTACTTCTGAAGAACAAATATTTCTCTAGCTTATCAACTCACAACAACGTGACCATATTGGAAAAATTATTTTGTTCTTCCAAACTTGCCAGGTTATGTGTCTTCCTTTTTCACCTCAGCTCTAGTGAGACATAATTGGCATAACTTGATGTAAGTTTAAGGTATATAATGCAATGACTTGAAACGTGTATTATATGAAATATTTATCACAGTAAGATTAATTAATACATCGTTTACATCACATAATTACCAGTTTGTTGTTGTTGTTGTTATAATGAGAATATTAAAGCTTTACTCTCATAGCAACTTTCAAGTATATCATACAGTATTGTTAATCATAATTATGATACTGTACATTAGATGCTCACACATTATTCATCTTATGAGTGAATGTTTGTACCATGTGACCAACATTTCCCTATTTCCCTCACCCCACAGCTCCTGGCAACCATCATTCTGCTGTTTCAATGAAATTGATGTTTTTAGAATCCGCATATAAGTGAGGCCATGCAGTATTTTTCTTTATCTGTTTGACATAGTTCACTTAACATTATACCCTCAAGGTTCATCCTTGAGTATGGCAGGATTTCCTTTTTTTTTTTTTTATAGCTGAATATTTCATTGTGTGTGTGTGTGTGTGTGTGTGTGTGTGTATGTATCACATTTAAAAATCCATAAAATCCATTCATCCATAAAAAGACAGTTAAGTTGTTTCCATGTCTTGTCTAGTGAATAATGCTGCTCTGAACACGAGAATCCAGATAACGCTTTGAGATAGTAGTTTTATCTTCTTTGGATACATACCCAGAAGGGGGGTTTCTGGATCATATGGTGGTTCTATTAAATTTCTGAGGAACTTCCATACTGTTTTTCATAGTGGCTGTACCAGTTTGCATTCCCACCGACAGTGCACCTTGCTGTCAGTGTGCAGTGCCGCGGTCACTGGGTCTTGCCACGCTCGCATGGCAGGGGACGCCAATGGCAGGCGCTGTGCCATCCATTGCTTTCTTCAGTGGCAGAAGCAGCTGGGTTTGTCTCCAGAGCAGGTCACTGGGAAGCCCAGTTTCTCCAGCGGTGTGGCTGCTATTGATAGCCTCGGCTTTTCTTCCTTGTTCCTAGACATTCCTGTGCATCTCAGCTTTGTAGGTCTCTGGGTGAGTGCAGCAGAAGGGGGCTTTTCATGCAGTGCACTGCAAGGCTGGCCAAGCTGGATGCTCATTCTGTTCTTCCTTTCCCTGTGAAGGAATTTTTCTAGCTCGGGAGTTTCGTTTTGGTGTTGAGGAATGCTGGCGAGGGAGATGGGATAGTACAGGCAAAAGGCAGCTGTCTTCCTTTGCTCTTTGTGTGGTTATTCTCATATGTCTTGTTCCAGTGGATTGCTGATATTTCTTAGGTGGACTCTAGAACTTTCCCAGAGATATTCTTGTTCATGGATAGCTGTCTAATTCTTGATCTTTGTTGGGGGAATAGAGGCTGAGGTCTCCTACTCCTTCTACTTGTTCCACTTTGTGATGTCCTCAAGGTCTGTCCACATTGGCAGAGACTGCATTTTCCTTTTTTTTTTATCCCATGTGTGTGGGGGGGTGTACATATAAACCACATTTTAAAATCCATTCATCCATGAAACAACATCCATCCACTCTGGTGACGTCATTTGTAAATTCTGGCTTTTGAGTGTACTAAATGAAAGTCGTCACTCCTAGAGGCAAAATATACTATGATAAACTCAGTAAAATGACACCACTGGTCATTTGGATAAACTGATGAAAACTCAGCTGTGACTCACACTCAGGGTTTATATGTATGTTTATATATACTTGAATCATGTGAATACAAAGCAGTGAATGGACATAAGAGATATATTAAAAGTCTGGATGCTGCTAGAATATTTTATTTTTTCTTGACAATATGGAGTAAGCATTTTCCCACCCTTGTACATACTGTGGTTTGTAATAGTGTATGGTATTGTATTGTATCATTTAGGTGAGTTATGTGCTATTTAATATGCTCTCTAATCACCAGCAGAACTCTGATTTCACTACCAGCATCACAATTTTATGCTCTTTAACAAAATAGGATTGGACATTCCAGAAGGTTGTAGGCTCACTTGTTTGTGGTTTTACTTTGCTTTTGGCTGCTAATGGAGAGTTCTGATCAGCTATATCCCATGGATATCCTCCATATTTTGAGTATATATTCTTTGAGGTCTAGAATTTTGATATGCTTAATCATAGCTTTGGGCTCATACATTTTTTTCCCCATGGATGCTGACAAATTGAATTATTTAAAGGGAAGTAAATGGTATGCTTTAAGAAGTCTGTATAACTTACCTTTAGCTCCCGTTCCACATTTAAATATATTTTAGAGGGAAAAAAATCACAGTACCTAAGACTTTTAAAGCTAGAATTAAAGTGTATTAAGGCTTTCTTGAATCTTGCTATCTGTCATTTTAAATCCTCTTGAAGTAAGGTATAAAGAATAATAGATATATATTCAGTCAGGATACTGAAGATTTTTACTGGCTTTTGGATTAGAGATTTCAACTATCAGTGTTTAAGCCTCAACTTGCTGTCAGTTAGTCCTGACAAGGCCAAAATAAGATTCTAATAGTTGTGATTGTAAAGAGGGTGCTTTTTCATTAGGTGAGGCAAAGTGTCAATTAAAAGGGTATTGAGATAAAGAAATTGAAACTAGATTAAGTTTATACTTTTTCATGGATGATAAGAAAATCCATTTTCTAGTTACATTTCATTGAGGATATACTATCAGGGGCAAAGCTGGAATACCCTGAACATTTAAAAGACTGCTTTTCATTCTCAAAAGACTTATTAACTGCCTAATCATCATTTCAAAAGAGTTTTGTATATATAAAACAAGCACATTTTAAATAAAGTGAAGTGCCAAGGCCACATAATGACAGTTACTTTTAAAGAAGCTATAATTAGCAATTCTATTTCCTCCCACAGTCTTTCCTAGGTGTTCCCTACATTCAAATACTGAGCTCTCTTTCACTGGGGTTTCTAATCTTATAAGGAAGTCTGAAAACTCTATTTGATATATATCCACAAAAAGAAATACTGTGTACATTTCCAGCATGACTATCCCTTTTCAGAGGCCGTTCATGGTGAGACTAAACTTAAGATTTTAGTACGACATTGGAAATTGAGCGTGCATTTATGAAATGCATGAAACACCAAGCTAGCATTGCTATCCCGACTGATCTATATAAATAAAGTTAAGTTTCTCTCTGGTGCTTACTGCATATGGTGAAAATGTTTGGATAGATTTTCTGAAATTTAGAAAGCCTTCTTAGGACTTATTATGTAGGCTATGTATTAAATAAGAAATTCACTTAGAGAAGACCCAGGAGACTCCTCAAGGAAATGCCTCCAGTAGAACTTGAGGCATTGATTTGCACAGAGCTGCTTTGCACATTGCAACTTGATCTAATTTGCTTCCAGGTAAGTAGCACCAGACATTTATCTATATATGCGATGATAGTTAATGATTCTTCCTGTTTGTTGTGGGAAAAAACATAATATTAAAATTTAGCTACTTCATTCTGGTCTGTAGAGTTTCATATGAGAAAAAGCATTGTCATTAGTTTGAGTAATCTCCTGTAAGTAATGCATCACTTCTCTGACTGCCCTCAAGGTTTTTATTTTGTGTTAATTTTCAGAAGCTCAATTATGAGGGGTCTTGGCAAGGACTTGTTTGGGTTTATTTTTTTTAAGTCTATTTGAAAGAGGGAGAGAGAGAGAGAGAACACACATGCACATGCACACACATGTGCAGGCACGCAAGCAAGGGAAGGGCAGAGAGAGGGACAGACAGAATCCCAAGCAGGCTCAGTGCTGTCAGTGCAGAATCAGACTTGGGATCTAAACTCATGAACCATGAGTGAGATCATGACCTGACCCGAGATCAAGAGTCCGATGCTTAACCTACTGAGCCACCCAGATGACCCAGGTTTTGTTACGGTTCATTTACTTTCTTGGATCTGTAGGTTTGTGTCTTCTGCCAAATTTGGGATGCTTTCATTCATTATTTCTGTGAATACCCTTTTCAGCCCAACTCTTCTTCTCTTTGCCTTCTAGGACTCCAATGATATGAATGTTGAAAATTTTGTTATATTCCCACAGTCTCTGTTCTTTTTTTTCCAGTTTATTTTCTATTTTTCGATACTGAGTAAATTCTGTTGATCTTTCCTTAAGTTCACAGATTCAGTTCTCTGTTATCTCCACTATTGGGACCATCCATCAGGTTTCTTTTTCCTATGACATTTTTCAGTTCTATGATCTCCATTTAGTTAATTTTTATTGTTTCTTTTCCGAAATTGACTATTTTTTTTCCATTTGTTTGAAGACAATTTATCATTGATTATTGAAGCATTTTTATAATGGCTGCCTTAAAATCCTTCTCACTAATTTCATTACCTGAACCATCTTGTTGTTAACATTAGTTGATTGTTCTTTCTCATGCAAGTTGTGATGTCTTTATTCTTGGCAAGAGGAGTGTTTTTTTTAATATAATCCTGGACATTGTGTCTATTATGAGAGTCTGGATGTTATTTAAAATCTTATATTTAACAAGCAGATACCTCTGGGTTAGTACCTAGGTCCTGGCTTATAGTTTTGGGCTGTACGTTTAGTTTTCAGAATATTTGTAGTGTTATTTTGGCCTATTTGGTTTATTAGGAACTGATGTGGTTGTTATTGGTCCCTGCTGGTGCTGTCTAAGGGAGGCAAAAGGCATTCCCAAGGCTAGGAGGCAGATGTCTCTGGGTGGGTGTGGGGGAGTCCCAGCCCATAGGAACTTGGGATTCCTGGGCCAGGTGAGGTTGTGGCAGGATCTCTCTTGCCAGTGTTGCTTAGCTGCTCTTGGTAAGTGTGTTGGGCTGTGCATGGAAGGAGAACACTTCCCTGCCAGCTTATTGTAGTGAAGTTCCCTGTCCACACCCGTTACAACTGGCTGGTTTTATCAGAGGGATTCCCCTTTCATTGGCAGAAGAAAAGAGCCTCTCCTGGCTGTCTCCTATTGCTAGGTTGGGAAGAGAGTTCATGTAAATTGCCCTCCTTTTGTATTCTTTTTCTTTCTTTTTTTTTTTTTTTTTTTTTTTTTTTTTTTTTTTTTTTGTTGTAGGGTCTGTCTATATTTATTTATTTAAATTTTTACAAATAGTTTATTGTCAAGTTGGTTTCCATATAGCACCCAGTGCTCATCCCCACAAGTGCNAGTATCTCAGTTTTGTATTCTTTTTCTAGTCCTGGGATTGCAAACCAGTTTGCCTTCCTCTTTCACCTTCCAGAGTTTTTTGTTTTTGTTTTTGTTTTTTTATTTTTGAGAAAGAGAGAGACATAGTGCCAGTGGGAGAGCTGGAGAGGCAGACAGAGAAGGAGACACAAAATCTTAAGCAACTCCAAGCTCCAAGCCATTAGCACAGAGCCCGATGTGTGGCTTGAACCCATGAACTGAAGATCATGACCTGAGCCAAAGCTGGATGCTTAGCTGACTGGGCCACCCAGGCACCCCTCACCTTCCAGAGTTTTTCTTTGATTGCCTTTTATATTATTTCCAGAATTTATACTTAGACTTATTTTGGAGTAACTGGGAGAAATGATCCTATACAGCTTGTTTGGATCTCAAGTTGCCATCTACCATGGCATATTGAAAAAAGAAAGGAATTTGAGTCAGTTTCAGCTTGGAATCCTTGTTGAGCCACTAGTCTATATGACCTTGATGATCTTAGAGAAGTTATTTGATTTCCCCATCTGTCATTTTCTTCATGTGTAAAAGGGAGACAACCCATTTGCTCTTTATTCATTCAATAGAATGTCTGTCATTGCGATCTTACTCTAAGCAAGGCACTGTTCTAGGCATGAGATTCATGAGAGTGTAAGAAAGGTAAGATTCCTGTTCTCATGACTCTGTGTTCTGATGGCATACCCAGATAATCAACATGAGACACAAAAATAAATAATTCAGAGAGTGATAAGTTCTATGAGAAAAATAAAACATGGTAATGCTAGAGAGTGACTGAGATGGGTACTTAGATGAGCATACTTCAGATGCTCAGGGAAGGTGTCTCTGAGGGGATAACATTGCATTCATTCATTCATTCCATTGCTTCAGTCATATTAATTGAGCTCTTAGTAGGTCCTCTGTGTGTGTGTGTTTGTATTTATGTTAAATGTTTATGTATTTATTTTATTTATTAAAACTTTTAAAATGATTATTTATTTTTGAGAGAGAGAGAGGGAGAGAGAGAGAGAGGGAGCAGGGGAGGGGCAGAGAGAGAGGGAGACACAGAATCTGAAGCAGGCCCCAGGCTCTGAGCTGTCAGCACAGAGCCTGATGTGGGACTTGAACCCATGAACTGTGAGATCATGACCTGAGCCAAAGTCTGATGCTTAACCGACTGAGCCACCCAAGCAGCCCTATTTATTTATTTATGTATTTATTTATTTAGAGAGCAAGCGAGCACAAGAGTGAATGAGGGAGATTGCAGGCTCTGCAACAGCACAAAGCCCGATGTGGGGTTCCATCTCATGAACTGAACTGTGAGATCATGACCTGAGCCGCAATCAGGTGCCAAGTGTTTAACTGACTGAGCCACCCAGCTACACCTGGATATATTTGAACAAAGACCTGAAAGATGAGAAGGCCCTAACTATTTGAAAATGTGATAGGATAGAATTCCATGCTGGGGGGACACTATAAAAAAAAGGTCTGAGGTGGGAAGATTCTTGACAAGATCAAGGAACAGAGAATGATGTGCACTATCGCTGGAATGTTGTAAATGAAGAGGACCATTATGCTAAAGTGATCAGGAAGGTAAGCAAGAAACTGATTATGTGGGGCCTCTGGGCCATGATACTGAGCTCAGTTTTATTCTGTGAATAATGGGATGTCTTTAGAGAGTTTAAACAGAAAAGTGATAAAATTTATGTATGTTTTATGATTAGTTTAGCTGTTTTGTAGGGAATGGAATGTGGGGGAGGAAAAATAGAAGCTGGGACACTGCTTAAAAAGTTATTTCAGTAGTTCAAGTAAGAAATAATGAAACTTGAACTTGAGAGGCAGCTGTGGAAAAAATAAGCTACAGATTAGAGATACACGTTGCAATTTGAGCAGGCAAGATTTTCTGAAGGATTGTTTCTCTGAAGTTAGGAAAAATTAATCTATTTCATATTTAGGCTGGAGGATGGGAGGCCATTTTAGATATGAGAAGATTGGGAGAAGAGATTACATTAGAATTGGGGTCAGAAATTAAATATATTTGCTTTGGATAAGCTAAGTTTTGAATGTAAAATATTTATGGAGAAGTACTATAGTGAGTAAATGTCCCATTCTGGGGCTCACGGGATTCAGGGCAGGTGCTGCAGTTTAAACCTGGGCATCACCAACATTTAGTTGATGTTTAAAGCAGTAGGGCTCATGTAAGGGGAAATTACAGAAAGAGAAGAGAAGGATCTGAGATACTCCATAATTTTAAAATCAAGAATACGAGGTACATCCAGCAAAAAGAGACCAAGAAGGAGCAGGCGAAAGTGGGGACAAAAATTAGGCAATTTAGCATTAAAGAAATTAAATAAAGTGTTTCAGAAGAGAGATGTGTCCAATGTTGTCAAATATTTTAGTAAGATAAAGACATAGAATTGACTAATGGATTTGGTAATTTAGAGGTATTAAGTATCCTTTACAAAAGTCATTTCAGTGGAGTAGTCAGTTATTATGAAAATCATTTATATATGAAGTTAGGCATTCTACGAATTTCAAATTACTTTTCCCTCCCTCAGTTTCTTCATGTGTAAAATGATGATAATGGTGTTTATATGCCCACATCACTCCTTTTACTCTCACATTACCAGATTTTTATAAGAATCAAATGACAATGCATGAGACAAGATGACCTATGCAACATTACACAAATGAACACAATATTTACTTTTCTTTTATGTATTTGGAGGTGCACATTTTTAAAGCAAAAACACACTCATTCATCCAATAATTGGATATTTATTCCTTTAATAAATAAATTTAAGCCAATAAGAATTGCCCTAAATAGTTGGATTTGTTTTTAAATATAGATGGAGATATGCAAAAATAGAATTTATTATTAAAAACATTTTTTACTGTTTATTTGTTTTTGAGAGAGAGAGAGAGAGAGGGAGGGAGGGAGTTGGGGAGGGACAGAAAGAGACCAAGACGCAGAATCTGAAGCAGGCTTGAGGCTCTGAGCTGCCAGCACAGAGCCCGACACAGGGCTTGAACTCACAAGCCATGAGATCATGACCAGAGCTGAAGTCGGATGCTCAATCGACAGAGGCACCCAGGTGTCCCAAAATAGAATTTATTTTAAAGTCAGATATTAAGCCACACTTTTCCGAGGTGACAGGAACATTTTAAAGGTGCTTCCAAATTTTGTTTTCAAAAATTGTCTTATTTTTATAATAACCGCTGCTATGGAAATAACCACCACAATTAAAATCATAGCAATAATAGCTACTACTTTAGGGCATATTACAAATCAGGCACTTTACATATATTATCTCATTTAATTTTTATACCCACCTTATGATATGGATACTATTTTTATCTCCACTTTTACAAGTGAAAAATTGAGTCTCAGAAAGGCTAAGCAACTGTAGATAGTCTTCTGAGTCAGTTTTTAAAATCACATTTTTAAAAATTCATTATTCTTACTCTTAACACAATTTTGCCTTTCATTTTTGGATGTGTTGAGAGGTTTAGATATGGTAAGATGAGAGTTTTGGAGCACCTATACAGATGAAGCTTCTAGTCTTGTGACTGAAACCATGTTTTGGCTTTTCTAAGGAAAGAAAACTACAAAAGCTACAAGGGAAAAGCTAGAAGGTAGGCCAGACATCAGATCAGAGAGAGAAAGGACTTAAGATGTGGCAAAACCACGTGTGGTAAAATGTGAAACGCTCCCCGAGATTGAATGTATATATTGAAAGAAGGACAGAGAAGATAGCCAGGCCACAGGTACATAAAACATAATATATCTCAGTTGTCAATTTACTAGAGCAAGAGAGAATTCTAGGAGTCACAGTTGGGGTGTACTGAAGTTTCAGTATAGGATATCCATCACTTGGAAAGGCCCAGAGAAGAGAAAACAAGTATGTACTTGTTTCAAGGGTAGCTGGGATTTGTTTTAATCATGAATGGTAAGACATGTAGGTATGGGGGCGCCTGGGTGGCTCAGTCGGTTAAGCGTCCAACTTCGGCTCAGGTCATGATCTCACAGTTCATGGGTTCGAGCCCCACGTGGGGCTCTGTGCTGACAGCTAGCTCAAAGCCTAGAGCGTGCTTCTGATTCTGTGTCTCCCTCTCTCTCTGATCCTCCCCTGTTCACGGTGTCTCTCTCTCTCTCTCTGTCTCAGAAATAAATAAAACATTAAAAAAAAAGACATGTAGGTATGAAAATGACTGTCATGAAGGAAGAAGTTTATTTATTATACTCATAGATCCTTAGAAACAGGAAGCATGGCATACAATGCAGACTCACATGGGGAAATTACCAGGGTTGGTCAGAAGTCAGGGAGTAAGAGGAAAATATGGACAAGGTCCTTTATTGTGGGAAGGAATGAGTAAGGCATGATAAGCAGCCTTAGGATTGATTAGGTGGATGTCAGCAGGCTTTGGGGTAGAGGGGTTCTCCTCAGTAAACTGGTATTTGGCTCTAGCTGGTAGTGAAAAGTGGCCTGGAATGTGAATAGCTGATAAAGAAAGTGGTTGGATTTGTGGGGTCTGCACTGTGTTTGCATCTGAAAGGTGCCCTCACAGGCAAGTACTTGCTACCTGTGGGGATTAGCTCACCCTGGGAGGGGCAGCCCCTCCCAGGTCAGCAAGGTCCCAGATGCCAAAGCATCAAAATACAGAATAAAAAGATATGGCTAATATAGTATGAAACACTTATTATATACCAGGCACAGATGCTGTCTGATTTATTTTTCATGACAACTCATAAGATAGGAATTATGTTTTGATTTTATAAATGAGGGAATTTGTGTTGGGTGATTGTGGGAAAAGTCCCAATTTGTGATGAAGTCCCAGCAGTGTCAATTCACTAAGTAATCACTTCCCAGTACTGGACCTTATCATTCTGCACCTGCTACCGGCTGTGTCTGTGCGTGATGGAAAGGAATAGGATTAGATGATTTCAAAGGTTCTTCACTGCCTAGGCTGCTAGTAGAGTCTGATGAGATCTGTGGCACAGGAGTTGATTTGAGGAAGTTTATTTGAGAAACTATATTGAGGGTGTGCAGGAAGCACTCCAGAGAGGGAGCTTACCTGGGCATGTGTTGTAATAGAGGCCACGGCCCTGGGGGAGAATTCAACCAAGAGTCAGGAAACTGCATCCCAACCCTCCCACACCACTCTGTTGCTGGGTAACCTTGAGTGACTGCCCAGACTACAGGAGCGAGGTCTAAAAAATGGCTCCAAAGAGCTTGAGATTCAAAGTTTAGTGGAAAAACTGACAGTGATGAAATGCAGTAGGATGGAAAATCATATGTTGAAATAAGTTGTTAACTAGTCATGTAAAAAATATGCAATAAATATATATTAAATTGGATGTAATTTCATCTCCTAGTAGGTTTTCTAAGAAAAGTAGGCTGTGGTTAACCTGAAGAAAATCTGGATGTTCTTAAACTTCCACTACTTCTTTCTCCCTTTTTTCAGTTCCAGTAACTCTGGTTAGCTACCACCCATTGTATAGAAAATACTCTGGTAATTGTTTATGAATTGCCCTTTGTTGTGCTCCTCATGTTTTTCTTCTATCTTACAAAAATAGACTATAAGCAGCTCAAGATGAGAGCTATGTCTGGACTCCTCATAGCATCCGGTAAGTTCTGGACATATGGATACACAGGAAATATTAAGAGATTATGAATTAGAAAGCTTCTAATTTAGCCCTCCAGTCTTGCTGATGAAGAAATAATCTTGAAGAGGATGAGGTAGTGCAGTGCCATGAATTAGTCTATTGCCTACTTCTCCTCAACAGGCCTTTTGATCGATAGTATTCAGTGCTTGCTTTAGCTTTCTTATGAGCTTACTGGGCTCTTAAAGAAAAGCTAAATTCATTTAAATGTTTTACAAATTCTAATTGCCCATAATTATATAAAATGTCTCAGATGATATAATTTTTAAGTAGGCCTTTATTCTGTCATTTGTCATTGATATAGATGACAGGAATAGAATATGTGTTAAAAATGTCAAGTGTACTAGGATGATGACATTTTATGTAAGTACATAATTAAATCATATTTTGGAAGAACTGATAATCGCTATTTCCAAAGAAGTGAATTATATTTGAGAATACTTCGAGAGGTCTCCAGTTGGCATTTCATAATTTAAAGCCAGCTTTGTATATTACCCCAGAGCTACCAAAGAGGAAGACAAGGTGATACTTTCTATAGCAACACAGGAAAGACTGTGTAAAATGTACAGATGTCTAAATGCTTCCCTAAGGCACAGTGGAGGTTGCACATTTTATTTCTTATAGCGCGTCCTGGGGCCAAAAACAAACTGCTCACCTTTATTACAAACATTGACAGAGGTATGATCTGGTATGGGATTAACTGAAAAAATGTTTGCTTACAAGAAAATAATATCACTCTAGGGCTACAGGTGATACTGTTAAAAAATGAGATTTTGCAGCACTAATGTTTGGCAACACCTGTGTTTCTACCCTAATTGTGTATAACCCTCAGATTGCCAAACTCTCCACTCAATCTCTTGTTGAAAGAGGAGTGTGGATAATTTTTGAAAATTTGAATATATCATAATTTTACTTGACAGTTATCTGAGCCTAATTCTAGAGGGCAGAGGCTGTTAATGAAAATAAATGTGGTCTTTATTAGTAACACATTTGTGTCAGAACTAACTTTTATGCTGTAAGCAAATGTGGACAAAGTGAGGGAGAAGAGTTAGTGAAAAGCAATGGTACAGAAGAGATGGGATGAGGTAGTACTGTCAGTGGGCCAAGAGTTTCAAGATCAAGTTTGGTCAGGAATTTTTCAAATCTAGTCTTTTTCTAGTGGGTATTGAAATTCACGGAACATGAATTAGGTGGGATGGCAGAGTGGTGCAGCTTTGTTTATTCATTTAAAATTTATTTATTTATTATTTATTTTTATTTTTTAGTCTTTTTATTTTTGGTATAGCTTAGTAGGATGATGGAGCTTTAAATTTAGGAAAACTTACCAAAGATGATGTCAGGGGAGAAATGGAATGTGGTAGCAAATTGGTTTCAGAGACACAGGGCCTTTGGACCTATTATAGAGACACAGGGCCATTGAACCATCAGAGCTTTAGAGCTCTGAAGGTCTAAGGAAATTGAGAAGCCTTGGGTATCTCAGAAACATTGAAAGTAGGGATCAAGTAAGTGACCTATCTTCCCCATGTATGGGAGACATACAAATGGTTTTAGAAATTTTGAGCATTAGTGTCAAAGAGGTACAAAGATTTTTCTAAAACTTGCCATTTGATGGGTAAGAGCTTTGATAAATTCTTACTGTTACCTCTTTGATTTTGGTTGAGAGGCAACTGTACTAAAATGAAAGCACAGGTTGAAAGGACTCTAGCAGTCCATACTTCAGGCTCCCGAGTTTCATTCATTCTTTGGAGGTTTAAAAATCCTTATCACTACTGCTACCCTCTGTGTGGAGGACTCAAGGACACTTTAGGCTCTCAAAGTCACACTGTAATTCTTTGTTCTAACTGTGATTCACTTGGGTACTGTGGTTACAGGATAGATAGGGAGATAAAAGATATGCAAACTTACAGAGAAACATGTTTTTACTTATGAATAACAGCAGTCTGAATTTAACTTTGGAAATTTACTGCGAAGACCACAGCTCTATTCTGTTCTGGATGACAGTCCAGTGAAACAAAGTTTGGGTTCTCAAACATAGAAGGGTATCTATTGTTTTAATATTTATTGCATTCAGGCCTATGGAGAGTTGAGTAAATATGTGGTAGAATATAGATTTTCATATTTCTCCCTCTTTCTTTCTCTCTCTCTCTCACTCTTTGTTTCATTAGAGGAATGCAACTATTTCTTTGTCTTAGTTGGATTTGAATAGTAAGCCAAAGGGAATTTATCTTCCTTCATTCATACTGAATTTTAAGGACCAGTAAGCGCTATTTGTTAAAGGATATGAGAAGAGAGTAAAGAATTTGCTTAGAAATGAGAAAGGAGGGGCGCCTGGGTGGTTCAGTCGGTTGAGCGTTCGACTTCAGCTCAGGTCATGATCCCGCAGTTCATGGGTTCAAGCCCTGCGTCAGGCTCTGTGTTGACAGGTAGCTCAGAGCCTGGAGCCTGCTTCAGATTCTGTGTCTCTCTCTCTCTCTGACCCTCCCCTGGTCACGCTGTCTCTCTCTCAGAAATAACTAAAACATTAAAAATTTTTTTAAAAAAGAAATGAGAAAGAAGTAGGTTTGCAGAATAGACAGAACACAAGACAAAACGTCATTTGATGGATCAAAGGGTTTGATACATTTTCTTCTATTTTGGCAGAAGCAAATATTTCTATAGATACTTATAGAAATATGGAAAATATCTGTGTGTGTGTGTGTGTGTAGTTTTAAGACAAAAAACATATAAAGGAGAGGGCTTTCAGAAAGAATACTCTCTTGACAGCTGCTCCCAAGAAGTTTCCCAAGAAGGAAGCCTGATATCTGGGAAAAGCCAATAAAAGGACCTCCAAATGATCAGTGCAGAGTCATTATTAGGTTTCCCAGTTTCACGCAAGAACTGAGCCATTGCAAACTCTGCTGAACTTGCGTGCACCTTCCCGGGCTTCCTCTAACTAGAATCAATCTTAGCAGTTCTTCCTGTCAGTATCTCATGAGGGGACCTCACCTCTTCATAGTTCAGGGTCCTATGCTATTTTATAAGCCCAGCAAGAGAGATGCTAGAGCTTGTTCTAAGATTTGCTTTTTAAAAAAATTTTTTTAATGTCTTTATTTTGAGAGACAGAGACAGAGAGAGAGCAGGGGAGGGGCAGAAAGAGAGGGAGACACAGAATCTGAAGCAGGCTCCAGGCTCTGAGCTACCTGTCAACACAGAGCCTGATGCGGGGCTTGAACCCACAGACTCTGAGATCATGACCTGAGCCGAAGTCAGATGCTTAACTGACCCAGCCACCTAGACACCCCAGATTTGCTTTATTCCTGTTTACTTTATTGTTTTGCCAACTCGTACCCCCCCACTGCATTTGCCTACTACAAATCCCAAGAACATTTGTAAGTAAAAAATTGAGGGTTGAAAATTCTGTCTCATGTCTCATGCCACATCTCTCTACTTAAGATGCTTGAACTAAATCACCTGGCGACTTTCTCGGGTGTGGTAAATATAGCCATATTATAATTGTACTACCTTGTTTAATACTAATACCTGGAGTAAGTTCAGCTATTTTTTTAAGCTAATTTTAATGATTATCCTTTGAGAGATTACTGAGCTTGCAGGAAAGAGAGCCATGTGAGGAATCCTGTTTGGTGAACTCCAAAGCCCAATCCTCACCCATTTTTCTTTTCTTTTTGCCATTGTCTTCCTGTTTTTATAAGCAAAATATCAAGTTAGTATGTATTTTTACTTTTAAACAAAGACTTTCCCAATTGCATTCTGTCTTGCCCCACTTGGCTACTGTTAGGAGTGACCCCACTTTATCAACTGACCTTGATGCTTACATACATGAATCAGCCTTCTTGCTGGAACAGAATATAAATATCTTAAAAATACACTTCCATGCAAGAGTTATGTAATGCATTGCTAGGAGTGTGGTTTATTCACATCTGACAAGACTATTTAAGGCTGGATGCCTTGCTGTAAATAGCTGAAAGAGGAGATGAGAAACGTAAGACAAAGAACACACACACACATTTAGAGATTAAAAAATTGTCAAATTTTTAATGTTCTTAAATGGCCAACTTAACTCCCTCCTTAATTGACTCTTTATAATTTTATAACTCACCATCCTATCAATTAAAGACCTAATCCCACTTGAACAAATTGAAAATTGTTTCTTGTTATTTATTTATAGTGTACTTTGACTTTTGAAGTCTGTTTTGATGCACATTTCATAAAAACCGTGGAATTATTAATACATTTTTGTATTTTGTTATTACATTCTTCTATAACCATCATAGAATGTAGCTAAAAATAATAGATTTTTTCATCTATATCTCATGTCTCTTTTTCAACTACATGTGATTTGGACAATATGAAAACAAGAGAACATATCATTAATACTGAAATACTCATTTAAAAAATATCTGTCTGAACTCAGTAGCAATAAAACAGTAAAATGTAAGTTGGAAATGGTAATTTCTTCAAAAGTTTGTTACTTTTGCACTTTAAGATGATGTGCTGGTTTTGTTTACTATTGTCTATATGGTTCTAACTTGAATTTTAGATGTTAGATTGATATGAAGCTTGATCTAACAGCATTATGTGAATTTGAGGGAGTTTGCCTGCAATTGACACCTTGGTAATCATATGTTATGGTTGAAAGCAGGGAAAGGCGTCTCTAGGTCTTGGTACACAGTTGGTGGTCAAGTGAGCAGTCTCACAACTTGTCAAGTAACAACTTGGCTTTCTTTTAATATGTCATATATAATTCATATGTATAGGTAGCACCTACAACAGTTACTTTTTTATTACTGTAATTTCTTATTGTTAAAAAAGGAGGAAAAAAACTAATTTTTGCTTGCCAATGAAAAATCTAGGGTTTTGTTTCTCAATTTAAACTGTCAGTGTGTCTAAAGTAGGAGAGTTTTGCTAAAGAAATCCTTTTTTAATCAGTGCAGTCTGGCCCCTCCTTGAAACAACAGAAAAAGTAAAAGTAAAAAAAGATTGAATTTTTTCAATTGATTCAATTGATTCAATTCAAATGAGCAACACATTTGCATAGGATTTTATCCATAAGTCAGACTAAATCATGATCAGCTCTACTATTTAAATAGGACAATAGTTTCTTGCAAACTGGGAAATTACTCAGGGAAGGATAAATAGAAAGGAGGTTCCTCCCATCTGACCCTCTGCCAGTTTTCATGTTTATTCTTACTTCTTTATACTTGCATAGTCTAACACATTTATTCTTCCCACAGGAGTTACTCTGATACACATCAGACATTAATATGCACATTTGAATGAGGAGTCAGGTTCCACGTTATAATAAAAACCACTTGTAAAGAATTTTCTCCTGAATTCAAATCTTTAAAACGGCCACAACAGATTAAATTATTTTTTAAGGAAGGTAAGTTGTGCTATATTACTTCTTTTAAATGTTCAAAATTTACTTTATTAGTTATTTTATAGTATGTCCTTAATGAATCCATTCATATCAGACCAAAGGGAATGAAACCCATCACTGAGAAGGCTCTCTAATGAGCCATATAGAGCTGAAATAACTACATATGCATTTCACAAATGGACCATTAATTGGAAAAAGAACCAAAGTGTGAAGATATAATCCTATAGGATGGAACTTAAATGGTAATATATTTTAAGGTTTTAGAACTTTCGATTCACTTGTGTGGAGGAAAAGGTGAATGTGAAACAAAGTTTGCTTTTCCCTCTATCTTAGGTGAAGCATTTCCATTAAAGCTTTGTGGTAATCTAACTTTGAGGAAGAAATAATTTTGATAATTTTGTCAATTTAACAAGAACTCCTGCCTCAACCTAATACGTTTTCTTTTTTTGGTTATTTAAGTACCATGTTCTGTCACACTAGTGGCTTACTCTGGAGTTGCTAGTGCTGCCAGTTTACTTAAGATGTAACACACTGACCTTAGGAGAAACAAGGACATTTTGATACTGCTGTGCCCACTAGAACAAACCTGATGAGAGCCAGGGCTTCCCATGGATGCACAGATCATTTATTCTCCAGGGGCCTGAGGGGCAGGGCAAAGCTGGGAGGAGGGCATGAAATCAGGCCATCTTGGCACCAGTCCCTACCAGCCTCCACTGGTTCTGGAAAGAGTAGCCTGGCCTGGGTGAACAACCACCTCTTCTCAGCCAATCAACCCTATTGTGTGTCCACACTGACATCCCTGGTGCTTCCATGCCCATTGGGGCTTTTGTCCTCAGTCCCCAGTGGCTTTACCAGTTGCCTTGCTCAAAGCAGCCCTCAACAAGCAGATGACCCACCCAGCTGGGGCCCACACTGGTCCCTGTTTGTAACACATTTCAGACAAACATGATCTCTCCCTGCTTTGTGAAAACAAAACAAAAACAAAATGAAATAAAGCAAAACCAAAAACTGGATGTATATGTGAGTGAAAAGGGGAGATATTAATAATTATAGTTGGGCCACAGGCATAAACCTAGTCTGTCCTGGACACACTGGGATATATGATCGTATTAGGGTTCTCCAGGGCTCTTTATTTTATATCTGCATATATATAGTATGTAGTATATACAAGGAATTTATGATAAGAAATTGGCACATGAGATTATAGAAGCTGGCAAATCCAAAATCTGTAAAGCCCATGCTGTAATTTCAGTCCAAAGGCTGGAAGCCTCCATAAAACCAGGAAGAGTGGCTTTCAAGATGGTGCTGAAGGCAAAGAAGGAAGCACCAGCCCCTCCTAAAGCTGAAGCTAAAGCAAAGGCTTTGAAGGCCAAGAAAGCAGTACTGAAAGTCGTCCACAGTCACACACACTCACAGAGAGAGAGAGAGAGAGAGAGATCTGCCTGTCACCTACATTCCTTCAGAGACACTGCATCTAAGATGGTAGCCCAAATATCCTCGAAAAAGTGTCTCCAGGAGAAATAAGCTTGACCACTATGGCATCATCAAGTTCCCCCTATGGAGTCGGCCATGAAGAAAATAGGAGACAGCTACACACTTGTGTTCATTGTGGATGTCAAATCCAACAAGCACCAGATCAAACAGACTGTGAAGAAGCTCTATGACATTGAAATGGCCAAGGTCAACACTCTAATCAGGCCCCCTGGAGATAAGAAGGCATATGTTGGACTGGCTCCTGACTGTGTTGCCAACAAAATTGGGATCATCTAAACTGTGTCCAAGCTGGCTAAATCTAAATATAAATTTTTTCACCAAAAAACACCCCCCACTCAGTAAAACGCCATGAAGAGATAAGTTCCCAGTTTGAAGATTGTCAGGCAGAAATCTTTCATACTCTGGGAGGGCCAGCCTTTTCCTCCATTTAAACCTTCAACTGACTGGATGAGTTCAACTGCTTTACTTAGTCTAACAATTTAAATGTGAATCTCCTCCAAAACCACCCTCACAGAAATATCCAGAAAAAGTATGACCAAATATCTGGGCAGTCCATGGTTTAGCCAAGTTGACACATAAAATTAGTTGAAGTAGCCATCCAACTTCTTTCAAAGCAGCAGGTAAATTGCTGTCTCATGTTGTACCTCCGTCCACAGTGATTCACACAGTATTTTCTTTTACCTTTACTCCAATGAATCCAGCCTCTCCTTATTTTATACTTGCTCTTAGTTTGTGCCAGAAATTCCCTTACTTCAGCCCCTTCATGTTTATTTATCTCTCTTCTGGGTATTTAATTTTATCGTGTCATTTTAAGACAATGATTTACAAACTACACTCTGTGGAGGGATGTGGCATAGCGGCAGGTAAATGAAGAATGAAGGCAACAGGTGGGTTGTCAGGCACTACTGTTGCTTCAACTATGGTTGCTCTGTTTTTGTTGCTTCGCAGTAAGCTTTTATCTGAGGACAGATTAGTTGGCTAAACTGTATTTGAAAATCACTACATATTTTCCTTAATGAGTCCGTGAAACTGCTGATATTGTAATAATTTCTTTGTGAAGTAATTTTCTGAGGAGAGGGCACACAAATTTCTCATTTATTTGAAAAGGTCTGTAACTCACAACAGATTAATCACCATTGGTTAAATGTTGTGCATGATGCCTTGTATTTTCAAAAGTAGATATGATTTAGAAATTACATATGAGGACTTTGAGAATATTGATATTTAATAAATCATGTCCTATGTCCTATGTTTCTATTGGATCAGTAACAAAATGATACTGAAATGATGCAAGGATTCATTCGCACCAGAAAACAAGAGAGGAAAAACAGCCTTTCCAATGCACATTTAGCTGTAGACATTACTGTCTTCTTGGTGGGGTGACATCTTTGATACATGGAGACATGGCTCTTCCTTCTCAACAGTCTTCTCTGAATCTTGGCTAAATAGAAAAATGTCATTGAGTCAGATCGAGTTTAAACAGAAAAAAATTCCATTTTCTATTGTTCCATAACAAACACTCTCCACACTTACTGGCTTAGAATAACAGCATTTATTATTTTTTATGATTCTTTTGATTGATTCTCAGCTGCTTTAAGCTGAGAGGGTAACCAGGCTACCTTTGCTCTCCATGTGGTGTCTTGTCCTTCAGAGAATGTATTTCCATGTGTCCTGTCCCTTCAGGAGAAGAGCATGGAGACTGAATTCCAAGACGATCAGTCCCAGTGTACAAATGCTTGTCAACCTTCTGTTCCTATCATGCACGTTGTTCCATGGGCAAAGTCTCATGTACAAGCCTGGAATCAATCAGTATGGGAGAGAACTACCCAGGCTTCAATACTGGGAGCATGATTCATTGGGAGCCACCAGTGTAATTTATAACACAAAAAGGAATTTGAAAAATTTATTTGTACCAATCAGGCTGGTAGCTCATGATCAGAAATGAAATCTATTTTTAGAAATTAAAAAATTATGTCATTTTGAACAAACACTCCAAATTTAGGTGATGCATCCATACATATAATTAGAAAATTCATCCCTTAAACATCTTCGGTATTAAAATAGGAAGAAAGAAAATGAAATAATTAAGTGTCCTATTTGAAATATGTTTAAGTGCACAAAATAACTATTCAGGAAGACGTGGCATAAGTAATAAGGCAAAGGGAAAAATTTAACAGTTTGAAAAACCATCACAAAAATGATAGATTAATACCAAAAGTTGCTTCCTTGAAAAGTCTAATGAAAGAAAATGAAATAAAGTTCTCATAATTAAAAATCAAGTAAAATAGAGAAAACACATACATAAAATAATAAAAATTTGAATGAATGATTAATTCTATACTTACTAATATATTATCCTATTCTGAAATTCATTACCAAATGCTATGAAGAAATACAAATTTGGGGTTCCTAGGTGTCTCAGTCAGGTAAGTATCTGACTCTTGGTTTCTGCTCAGGTCATGCATGATCTCTACAATATTTGAAAGAATGGTCAAAATTAACATTGTTTGTAGATAACTTGAAAGAACTCAAAAGTATTAAAAGTTAACAAGAAATTATATATGTTTAAAATGCATATAAAGACCTATGTTATTTATCAACAATGATCACAAAACATTCTAGAAAACAGTTTGCATAAACATTAGTAGCAAAATTTTACCTAGAAGTAAATTAACTCATTGCCTTAACTCATTGCCTGGTCCATGAAAGTCTCTCAAAAATATTTTCTAGATGTTCAGGGTGTACACAGCTGGCTCAGTCAGTGGACTGTGCAGCTCTTGATTTCAGGGTCATGAGTTTTAGCTCCATGTGTTGGGCATAGAGCCTACTTAATTAAAAAAAAAGAAAAAAATATTTTCTGGATATTCATAAACTAATAAAAATGAATAAGAAGAGTGTAGAACCTGTTGATTAAATAAATTATATCATGTTGCAGGATGGGAAATATGAATATTGTAAAGATGCTAATTTTATCCTATTAATTTAAAGATTTACGTCAGTTCCATTCTGTAACTTCAAAATAGTTTTAGAACTTAAAGTCATACAAAAGTGTGATGGAAGAACAAAAAAAGGGAGAATGGCATTCGTTTCTTTTTTCAAAGAAGAGTAAGATATGCAGGCACTCCTGAATACTTGATTTTAAAACAAAGCCATGATAACTAAAACAGCATGTGATTAGCACCAAATCAGTTAGAATCTGAATAAAAATGTCAGGAACAGACTTTAGTGTAATCAGAATGTGAAATATGTTACAGTAAAACTTCAAACCAGTAGAAAAATTTATATAAATGCTGATGCTGGACGCACTATATAATTTTTTTTTATGTCTTTATTTTATTTTGAGAGAGAGACAGAGTGCAAGTTGGAGTAGGGTAAGAGAGAGAGGGAGATCCAGAATCTGAAGCAGGCTCCAGGCTCAGAGCTGTCAGCACAGAGCTGGATGCAGGGCTCAAACCTACAGACTGTGAGGTCATGACCTGAGCTGAAGTCGGAAGCTCAGCCGACTGAGCCACCCAGTTGCCCTATGGAAGCATTATTAATCATAAAAATAAGAATTTTATGTGAGATCATAAACCATAATAAATAAAAACAATGGTAATTGACATATTTGCTTATATAAAACAAAAAAGTTTTGTATGCAAACATATTATGAATATAAGTTAAAAAATGTAAGTTTCAGATAGGCAGAATGAGAAGTTCTAGAGATCTGCTGTACAACATCATGCCTGGAGTTAACAGCACTATATTTTACACTTAAAAGGTTTGTTAAATTTGTCATGTTAAGTGTCCTTACTACAATGAAAAACAACTTGGGGCACCTGGATGGCTCAGTTGATTCAGTGTCTGACTCTCAGGGTCATGAGATCAAGTCCCATGTTGGGCTTAGCACAGACCATGGAGCCTGCTTGAGATTCTCTCTCTCCCCCTCTCTGCCCCTCCCCTGCTCATTCTCTCTCTCTCTCATAATAAACTTAAAAAAAAAAAAAACCCAAAACTTGATGATGTATTTTTCAGAAAATTTTTTCCTCAAAAATCTCCTGAAAGTGAATATTCTCATTAAATAAAGAGCCTTTACATAAATAACAGAATTGGTTAGGACATGAACCAACAAAACAAAATGAAAAAAAAAGAATGGAAGTTGTTTAACCTTACAATTGATTAAAGAAAATAAAAATCTATGTAGTTTTTATTTTAAGATTTGAGAAGTAAAAGAAAAATGATAGCCAGTGTTGTTAATAGTTCAGGTAAATTGGACTTAGGAATTATAGGGGAGAGGTGTAAAAGTAACAACGTATGTGTAGAATAATCTGGTAATTTGTATCAAAATATTTTAAATGAAAATACCTTTTGATCTCTAATTTTGTCTCCTAAAGTTTACCCTAAGTAATTAATGATGGATGTGAGTTAGAGTATTAATGCTTAATAGCAAACATAAAAAATATATGAACAACTGCATTTACAGCCAAAGAATATTATTAAAAGACCTTAAATCTGTGTGATGGGAATACTTGTAGGTGCTAATAACACATGGCAAAAATATATATACTTCATAATAGACAATAATATTCAGGGTGATTAAGATTATGTGAATAAGTAGTTTATAAAATATTAAGCATAGTGTAATCCCAGTGGAAAAAAATCTTGGGAGATATATGCTGAGATATTAATAGTTCTTATTTCTTGCATAAGGCATTATGAATAATTTTTATTTCTCTTTTTAGTGATTTTCTGTATTTTTCAAAGTTTCTTAATCATGGTTTTGTTTTTGTAATCAGAAGGAAGCTATTCAAAGTCACTAAATATTATATACAAAAGGTGACAAAAACAAGAACTATCCTTTTGCTTGCATACACTCATGTGAGTGTATATTTGTGCACACGTACACACACACACACACACACACACACACACACACGCATCTCCCAGGGTACAGATGTCTTTGTTTTGGAGCATCAATTCTTTCAGCATTTACTGTGAATTAATCAGCTTCCAGAGCTACAGCGTCTATGGCAAATGTGGAATACTTGGACATTTCTTAGCTTGCATTCCCCAACCATATGAGTCACTGAAGACATTTGACATTACTTGGTGAAGACAGATTTGGTCTGCTGTGGGCAAATCTGTTATATGAGGATGCTTCTTCATATCCAGATGTGACCATTCTTTTTTTTAAAAAAAAAATTTTTGATGTTTATTTCGTATTGAGACAGGGAGAAACAGAGCACGAGTTGGGGAGGGGCAGAGAGAGAGGGAGACACAGAATCAGAAGCAGGCTCCAGGCTCTGAGCTGTCAGCACAGAGCCTGACGCAGGGCTTGAACCCACGAACTGCGAGATCATGACCTGAGCCAAAGTCGGACACTTAACCAACTGAGCCATCCAGGCGCCCCCAGATCTGACCATTCTTAAGTATTCAAAATTCTTATTGGCTTAAAGATTTATTTTTCACGCTGTCCTTTCAGTTACTCCCTGAGGAGTTCTCTGTCATCGACTGTATAAGATTTACTATTTCCTGTAAGTCAAGAAGAAAGCATTGCTATGTCTGTCTAATATTTACTTATTCCTCCTCTCATTCTGTTCTTTTGTTCCTTCTTTCCTTTCTCCTTCCCTCTCTCTCTCCGTTCTTTGTTCTTTCCTTCCTTATACTCTCCCTTGCTCTCCATTGTCCCCCCAAGTATATGTGAAGTGTAACATTTGGTGTTGGCCAGTGATAAAGCACACCTCTTAACATGCCTTCAGTTAGCTCACCAACATTTGAGGGGATTTAAAAGTTTTGTGCTCTCAGAAATTTTATGAAATAATACTTTGTGAAGATTAAATTGAATAATTCTCACAAGATTTAGTGAGAAAGATAATGAAAAGTTTAAATATTTTGAAAGAATGCCTAAATAGGAGCCAGGAAACTTACCTCATTATATGACAACCCTATTACTATGGAGCAAAATCCCTGGGTGTAATGATCAATTTGCAAAACATATCTAGCGAATTGGGATCTCTTTTCTCCAATATCCTGCCATAGACTGAATGTTTGTGTTCCCCTAAATTTATATGTTGAAACTTAATCTCCAATGTAATGGTATTAGGAGTCAGGACCTTTGAGAGGTGATGGGCTCCTATGAATCGTATTAGTTCCCTTATAAAAGAGATTCCAGAGGGATTTCTCTCCCCTTCCCCCATGTGATGTTACAGTGAAAAGATAGCCATCTTTGAGGAAGAAGGCTCTCACAAGACACTAAATCTACCAGTGCCTTGATCTTGGGCTTCCCCGCCTCCAGAACTGTCAGAAATAAATTTCTGTTGTTTATAAGCTACCCAGTCTATAGTGTTTTGTTATAGCAGGTCAAATGGACTAAGATATACCCACAGAAAGTGTTTTCCAGAATACTGTGACCCAGAATAAACATTTCTTCCCAGTCACTATTACGTATATATAGGAGCATTCCTCAGCCCCAATTCCCAATAGCTGCAAATTGTTTTTGTTTTTGTTTTTGTTTTCATTCTCACTATGTTCTCAAATGTCATCCTTCACAGAACATCCAGTTCTCCTAGGGTGGCTAGAAAAGTAGACTTGAACTTTGCCTTCTTTTTCTCTGCTCCCCACCATTAATCTCTTTTACCTTCTTTTGATTGCTAAAGATTATAGGTGTGAATATATCAGCTTGAGAGTTAAGATGAAAAAGGTGAAACAAGATTTTAATTTGTGTATGGGAATTTTCCCCTAGAGATTAAAAAAAAGAGAGAGTCAAGGCCATCCTACTGTTCAAAGTTCAGATAGTACGTACACTCATGAATTAAAGATAACATAATGCTGGTAGACAGGATTCAGATAGAAGGATGTTCTGATTTATTAAACCTGTCTTTCTAAGTAAGATAAAGTAGTTGAGCTAATAGACAGTACGAGTCTCTTCTCCCTGAGTTTCAGAAGGAAATAATTCTCTGTAAGAGCCTTAGGAGAGAGAGAACTATAAAAACAGGTTCTGCTCTGATGGACAGACACTGGGAGAAGGACTGTATAATTTTGTACATTGGCTGAAGCTAATTCAAATAGTGTTAATTGTTCCTTTGTCTCTAGTCAAAGTGATGCCCTGAGACTCAACACAGTTCCACTGGATCTCTACCTGGAATTGAGAGTGTTAGAAGCTGAACTATGTTTCAGGAGAAACATTGCTTTAGCTCTGTACTACATCCATCCCAGCACGCTCTAGAGCCCGGGGCAGGAAAGTAGAAAAGAGGACAGAGGCTGGTATCACTTCTACCTATTACTTTTTGTCAAGCCTTCCTATAAATTAACTTTTACTACCAAAGGGTGCTTTATTTAATTGTGCAGATGGACCAGGGAGAGTTGACTTGATATGTAGAACAATGTTAGTAGATTAAATTTCTTACGATTCCTTTTTTGACCTACTGAGTCTTCCTTCATTCTTGTTTACCTAAGCATCCATGAGCTTTAGAATGAGATTTCAGGTTCTGAAATTCAAGAAGAGAGTGTTTGCGTCTATCCTTTGCCGTGCAAGCAAGGCTATTGTTTGCTGAATGGCTTAAAGTTTATATCCCTTTACGCATGGGATAAATGTTCAGCAAGCTAGATCACTGAGTATTAGGGGAAATTTTGGGAGGTAGAAGGAAAAAAGGGGAGAACTCCCTTTCCCAGTCTTGAATCTTGTGGGCAGGAGACAGATAAAAGTGACAAAGTAGCATGCAATATGGTCAAACACAGGGGTCTCTGTTTCTGTTTTCCAGATTTCCCCTTAGAGTGGTGGTGTGTCAGATAAAGAAGAATATCACCAAGTACAGGGCAGGTGTTCTCCCCGCCTTGGCTTGCAACTCTGGGATGAATTTAGATTTGCACTTTGCAGACTGACCCATGCCGTATCACTGAAAACATGTTTGGGGAGACCCAAAAGCACTGGTCTAGCAGGCATGGCTCTTCAGTCATGGCCATAGGATGGACTGTCTATGCCACGAAGGAGTAGGATCAAAGTCAGATATGAGAACTATCTGTAGCACCAGTAGGAGAGAAGATGAGGACTTCAGGACCTGAACTGTGAGCAGAAACATGGGTCCAAGCAAAGAACAGTGTACCAAAAGTTTACAAGGGGCCAACTTTTATATTGGAGACTAGAGGAGCTTGATAGCAGGTTGCTAAGAAATCTGCATTCCAGAATTGTAGAGTCTCCTCTGCCTCTAGTCTGGAGCATGTGAACAATGCAACTGCCTTAAGGAGAGACACAGCTGGAGGAGTGATTTTCAAGACTGAGCATTTTTATCTAAGAGACTGAATATATCCCAAAGGGCTAATTTTTGTCAGACTAACCTTAAGATTGGATTGGCTATTTACTTACATAAACAATGGGGGACACAGTAGGAAGAATAAATTAGCTATAGACAGAAGAGCAAACTGTGTATATAAAAAATTTGTTACATAACACACATACTTTTAGTTCTTTAGGTTACATTATGAATAAAAATTGACAGCTGTTCTTTAGATGTAAATTATTGAAGTTAGCCCACAGATGTTATTCTGCAATGACTACTTTCTCTTTCAATTTTTAAAAAGATTAAATTCTGATTAAAGGTGAGACAATTCAAGCAATTAAACCGTCTTCTCCTTTGTTCTTCCCTCTTGTTCCTCTGTCTTTTCCTCACACCTCACACCCTCTTCTCCAACTGCCCCATGCAGCTTCTCCTTCTAACATTGTCAGAACTAAGTTATGGGAAACCCAGGCTTTCAAGATCACAAATCTGAGCTTGCCAAAATCCATTTAAAGAATGTCATCTACCATGAACCTGCTATGCTCATATCTTTTATAATTTTTAACACTTGGATACAGGTGTCCACATCTGCATTTCTGTATCTGAATCTGGAATTCACCTTTAAAAAATTTTTTTAAGTGGTGAGAAGTTGTCTACTATCTGAAGTTGTAAAGACTCTCCTGATTATTTTTATTTTTAAATTTATTATTATTATTGTTTATTTTTATTTTAGAGAGAGATTGTGTGCATGACTTGGGGAGAAGATGGGGGCGAGAAAGAGAGAGGGAGGAGAGAAGGAGAGAGAGAGAGAGAGAGAGAGAATCTTAAGCAGGTTCCATGCTGAGTGTGTAGCCTGACATGGGGCTTGATCCCACAGTCCTGGAAGCATGATCTGAGCCAAAATCAAGAGTGGAAAACTCAACTAACTGAGCCATCCAGGCACCCTAAGACTCTCCTAATTTAAAAATTTGTTTTAAAACTGTTAGGTAAATTCCTAGAGACTGAATTTCTGGATCAAAAGCACAGTGAAATCATTGCTTTGGATACACTTTACTTATGTGTACTTATTTATTCAGTAAGTGTTATATGCTGGGGACTATGCTCAGGATAGTGATAGATAGATAAAAGGCACAGTTGTCATCCTGAAGAAGAAAATAATCTTGAATCAAATAATATGATAAGTAAAATACAGCATGAAAAATGATGAAATAGAAATAAGAACAGGATATAGCGGAAGTATAGAGAAGTTGAATCTAACTGGATGGTTGTAATAGGTCTGGAAAAGGAAGAGATTAGGGTATGAATTAGTTAAAAAATGAACATGACCATGGAAAACCTTTCAAGTGGAGAGTGTCATCTGCAATGAAATGAAGAGAAATGAAAGAGTGGGCCCCATTGGGACATTGTCTAGCCTGGTATGGCTGAAACATGGAGTTCTAAGAGAAAACAGTGAAGGAAGAAGGCAGAATTTGAGTGTTACACGCAGAGACGATAGTAGTTAGTACTACTGGTAGCATGAGTTGAAGTTGTTTTTTAAATAAGCAGCAATTAACCTGTTTTAAGGGAGAAAGGGAAAAGTTACAGAAGGAGAGACCGAGGATACTAGAAAACCATTAAATTATGTGATGGACTTTAGTATGTTTGCCATTCTGTTTCTGTCTCATCATTTCTTAAGTTTTAAATATTTCCTTTTGAAAGTCTGTGTAATAAATATTCATTCCTGTGGCTCACATTTAAGGATGCGGCTTGTAAAAAGAAGTCTATGGTTCTCCTTTTCATATCCCATCCCTTCTGGCTCAGTGTGTGAGGCAGTAATACCAAGGGCTGTGGTTCTTCCTGACTGGATGTTCTCTGTGTTCATATTGATTGTACAGAGACCGGATTGTGCTGATGTGATAGTTGGGACTAGTGAAATTATTAGGTCTCTTTTCACTAAAAATAGAGCATCCGTGGTCATCCCAAAGGAGTAAATTTGCTTGCAGTAGCAACTTATTCATGTTATAGGCAATTCACTTTCCAGTTTTCTCTAAAGTAATCATATTTTCTATGGCAAGTTCTGTATAAAATGCATTGCATTTCAGGTCAATGCTATTGACCATCAGGGAAGACAGAAAAATTGATAGTGTGTGCCAAATAATCTTCCAAGATAGTAGACTCGTGTTCCTTTCACTTGACCTTTGATTGCCTAGAAGTTATGGGCTGTAGTACACTGGAACAGTGTGCAACGCCCTGGATCTTCTGAGTCTTAGCATCTGCTTGAGGCTTAATGACTCACATCACTCTTGGCAACGGTGCTTTGGACTTACAGCAGCGCTGTGGGTTCATGTGAATAATGGAAATACTTTTCTACCTCTGTGGTAGTAAATGGTCTTAAATGAACTTTGTTCAAAGAATTTTTTCTTAAAAAACCATTCATACTGTTTTTTGCCTTGTATAGAATTCATTCTCCACTGCAAAAAATAGTCATTGCTGGTTGGAGAGATAAAATTACCTGACTATAATACATGATTGGCATAACCTGTAACATTAAAATTGAAGAAAAGGAATTTTTAAAGAATCACTTTCAATCCTTGCTGTGTAGTTTTACTGTTTCCTCTGTTTTTGTGCTTGATACTCACTTTTGGGGATTTAAATTACCCAGATAATTGGCTTTAGGAATTATTAAGCTGCCTAATAGACTAAATGTTTTAGTGTCATTTTTGTATTTTTTGACTTTTAGGAATTTAGAATTCTGAGGGATTTCTGTCCTCATTTACTCCAAAAATAAGTAAAACTACTCAACTTTTGAATTTTAAAGAAATGAAATATTGTAATAAGAGTAAATTTTTACTCTTATATTTTAAAATTAATTCTTTTGTGGGGTGCTCGGTGGCTCAGTTGGTTAAGCGTCCAACTTCAGTTCAGGTCATGATCTCTCAGTTTATGAGTTTGAGCCCTGTGTCGGGCTCTGGGCTGACAACTCAAAGCCTGGAACCTGCTTCAGATTATGTCTTTTCTCTCTGTGCCCCTCCCCTGCTCATGCACTGTGTCTCTCTCTCTGTAATATAAATATTAAAAAATTTTTAAATTAATTTCTTTGTTAAATTCATGTATATTGTGTATGTCTGTATTTAACACAAGCTAAGATGGTGAAATGCCTGAAATTTTACAGAAAGAATCAGGAGTTAGGAGGAAACATTTGAACCTATAGGAGATTTCACTTTGCGGAAAACCTTAGATGAAACTAAGCAGACCATGAGCTCTTTGAAAATGATAAAGTTAGAACTAAATTGCTCTAAAAGGATCATGTTAAAGATCTAGGAACATTGCTGGGATATTGTTCAGACATGTTTCAAGAGCTGATTCTGATTACCTTCTTTATGAGGAAAATATTTAGATTTCTGTACACTCTTCTAAGATCTATTAAAAATAAACATCAATTGGAAAACTTATTCTAATTATTGAGTGCCTCTCATATGCAAAGTACCATGGTAGATATTCTGAGTAATATTTATTCTTTCATTTCACAAATATATATTGAGTATTTTCTGTTGCGAGTCACTGGAAGCTTTCTGTAGGGTAAAAACTAATTCCTTTCCATTTATTAGGAAGGAAAGCCAATCTGCTTATGGTAAACTCCAATGATTGATGGGGGAGTGAAATAAAACTGAAGCCAGGGAGACTGATTTGGAGGTTATTCAATAGCCAAAAATGGACTACAAAGAACCTAGACCAAAGTAGTGGCAATGTGAATAAAAATAAAGAATGGACTGAGAAACATTATTTTAAATTTGGCTATTTGTACATGGGATAGGCAAAAGAAAGAGAAATGACAGATGATTCAAGTATTTTAGTTTGTTTAAAAAATGTGGGGGCCCCTGGGTGGCTCTGTCAGTTAAGCATCCAACTCTTGATTTGGGCTCAGGTTATGATCTCATATTCTTGAGCTTGAGCCCCACGTTATATTCTCAGCTGACAGCGCAGAGCCTGCTTGGGATTCTCTCTCCATCTCTCTCTTTCTGGCCCACCCCCACGTGCTCTCTTTCTCTCTTTCCCTCAAAATAAATAAACTTAAAATGTTTGAGTTCATATCATTAAACAAACACTGAAACTGATAGAAATCATAAAGTCAGAGGAGTCAGTAGAGAAAGACCAAGGCTTTGATTCTGAAAGAATACGCAGGAGGTAGAGACTTCCAACTGACAATATTGACTGCCATTTGGGACTGATATTCAGAGGAATGGGTCAAGTGATGTAATGGCCAGGGGATCATCTAGGTGGATGGAGGAAGATACAGGACAGGATAATTGAAACTTTTCTCCCATTTTCCTATTGTGGGGGTTGATATAAATAAGTGAATTATGAGTTAAACATTCCATGTTGAAGAACTATATCATAACTGTCATTACATTGTGGTAAATATCTGGGACCTTGGTGAGGTGTTCAAGGTTTAGTACTTCATACACACATAAATGTACATATACAAATATTCACATGGATTGGGTATGAGTGATGAGCCTTTCATCTTAGTTTTCTATGATTTATTTTGGTACCTACTTTTTAAAATTTATTTTTTTAATGTTTTATTTATTTCTGAGAGAGAGAGAGAAAGAGCAGGGGACGGTCAGAGAGAGAGGGATATACAGAATCTGAAACAGGCTCCAGGCTCTGAGCTAGCTGTCAGCACAGAGCCTGACACGGGGCTCGAACCCACGAACCATGAGATCATGACCTGGGCCGAAGAGGGAAGCTTAACTGACTGAGCCACCCAGGCACCCTGGTACCTACTTAGGACAATTGTGATACCAATGCAGGGGTGAGGTGAAGGCTTATCCTACATAGGAGGCAAATTTTGTACTTATCCCAGAATCTAAATTGAGTACATCTCCTTTCTGAGCTCCTTGAGCTTACCTAGTAAAAATGGATCTATAAGAAAATATGCAACTCTGTAATACATTTATTGATGTATTTATTTATTTAGAGAGTGGAACAAATGGAATTGTTTAAGTAGAGACTAATGCCTAGAGAGATTGGGAAGACTTGGAGGGGAAAGGGATAGTGAAAAGTGTGTTTTTATTTTAATTTCTCCAGAGGTAGGAGGGGGTACTTACCCAAGACTTCACTGCTCAGTGCCATCTCAGTTGTGTTCACTTTGATCAGTCGCATCCGGACTCAGCATATAGAGCCCTGTCCTCATTCTGGTAGTGATCTTATTAGGTTCATCATAGCCCATTGGTCACTGACCAACACAGAGACTAAAGTGCCCTAATCTTTTAACAAGATCTAATGGTAATGATAAACTGCAGGTAAACAGTTGGCAATAGAAATAGAAAATGAGGCAAAATGAAGAAGAGTGATCCATTAGGAAGGAGGGTGAGATTTGGCAATGAAAATCTAGCAAAAGTAGAAGAGAAGAGAAGTCCTTGCAGCAAGCACCCAAAATATCTGTCACTGGATAAAAGGGTCTTTAAATGCTAAGCTGGCACTTAGGAAAAATACCCTTATATTAGTAGGTGATTAGTGTATGGAGCAGATTACAGAGGAGGAATTTAGGAATGGTAGCTAAGCTAGAAAGACAGACATAAGAAATGGAGGCATACAAAGTAAAATGAACAAGGAACAAGGGAGAAACATAGTGATCAGAATGGAGATCCTGCATTAAGGTTATTTTAAGAACAAGGATGGTAATGCTGACTCCCAGAAAATGAAGCTAGAGCTAGCTAATGACTATTTCTCAGTAGAAGTTTTGTTTTCTGATATGGGAGTGAATGGGGATATGGAACCTGAGGACAATGTGGATCTAATGTTAGCCTTTTTGCAAATTTTGAATCAGCCATTAATTATAGACTCAATATCTCTGTCTCCTATAGACTAAATATCACATGATGTAAAATGTGCAGAAAATGCTACAGAAAATATTGGAAGTTTCAGAATGAGTCAATAAAGCATGAATGGAAGGAAATTTTAATCAAGGTTTAGGAAGTTTCAGATAAATTTCTTCTAGCAGCCATATATATGTAAACCCCATAACTCCAGAACTCCATTTCAGCTTTCCTCCTGAAAGCTGAGGACACCATCCTTTCAGCAATAATGAAGACATTTCAATCAGGGAGATTTGCGGCTGAGTTTTTATTTTCTTTATATTTCTCTTCCCCTCATCGAGTCAAGCATGATATAAAATGACAGCCTGAGACTAGAAATCTTGTGGCCAGCAAACAGCACAATCACTATCCACACAGAGGTTTATGCCATCAGGATAAGGATGCCCTCCCTGGCATGTGAGAATTTGAGGAGTTAGCTGTTGGGTCACATCATAGGAGTTTTATTTAATCCCTGCCTAAAATCTGACAGCTCCTGCTCCTCTGTAGCCCCACTACCGTTTACAGACCTGGAGAGGAACCCACGTGGGAATTTTCAGAAATGATTTAAAAAATTATTTCAATAACCTTTTTCCTCTTAGAAGAAACTTCAGAGTAATTAATTTTTGGAAAGGTTTTTAGTGGCTGTGAACCTTACCCACTGTTAGAATAGGCTACTTTCACCACATATTCTTTTTGATTTTTAGAGAGTGCTTGGAGGCTGGTTACGAAGAATTATTCCTGATCAAGCCCAAGTTGGTGTTGTAGGGTTGAAAAGAAGGAAAACCTAGAGAAGACCAAAGTCGATTAGGATTATGCAGATTCTTTGCATGACCTTGACATTAAAATGAGAACAGTTTGATGGACTGGTCTGAGGCATTTGGTGAAGAATGTGAGTCCTATGAAAAAGAAAAGCCCTTCTCCTTCTAGTATTATTTGTCTCTAGGCCAAAAAAAAAAAAAATCTTTCTTTTGTTTACAAAACTCACTCTCTTATATTATGTGTCTTTATACTGGTATTGTACCTACTAAGTCAAACGGTAAGGGCTTTAAATGCAAAGGAAGAGGATCGATAACCAAATGGAATAGTTGATAAAATTTATTTTTAAATTTTCATACAGAAGAAAATTATTTTTTGTTTACAATTCTTTGAGTTTTGACAAAATCATACTCAAAATAATGACAGTTCCCTCCCCAAACTCCCTCATGCTACCCCTTGTAGTCAAACCCTCTACCTACCCTCAACCCAACAACTGATCTGTTTTTTATCTTTCTATATAAATAGACACATACAGTGTGTAGCCTGTTTGAATATGGCTTCTTTCACTTAGCATAATGCATTTGAGATTCATCCATATTGTTGAATGTATCAATAGCTTTTTCCTTTCTGTTCCTGAGTAGTACTCCACTGTATGGATATACCATAGTTTATTTACTCACAAGTTGGAGGACATTTGGATAGCATGGTAGGTGGGATTTGGGACACCCTGATCTTTGTTCCTGATATTATGCTGGTAACTATGTTATATTACATGATAAAAGGGAAATGTTTGTTGATAGAATCAGGAGTATAGACTGCAGATGGAATTAAGGTTGATAATTAGCTGACTTTAAAATAAGATTATCCCTATAAGTCCAGTGTAATCACAGATCCTTAATGAGGAACACAGATGCAGCAGTCAAATAGAAGCAGTGTGAGAAGAGTTTGGCTTGCTGTTGGCTTTGAAGATAGAGGAAGGGAGCTATGAGCTAAGGCATGGGGCAGTCTCTAGAAGCTAATAACGGCCCTCAGGTAATAACCAACAAAAAACAAGAATCTCAGTCCTACAACTGCAATGGACTGAATTCTTGGAAAAATTTAAACGTATAAGGAAATATATTTTCCCCAGAACCTCCAGAAAGGAACTTAGCTTTGTCAACACCTCGATTTCAGCCTTGAGAGATTCTGAGTTTTTGAGATTCTAAGCAGAAACTAAGCTAAATTTGCTTTACTGCTGACCTATGGAAACTGTGAGATAATAAATTTGTGTTGCTTAAATAGCTACTTTTGTGGCAATTTGTTATGACAATAATGGAAAAATAATATAGGTAGATTCTCTTTGGGGACAATTATGAAAAAAGTTGTTATAAAACTTAAATATATATGTTTTTATTTAAATCTGAGTGTTGATTTTTCTTGGGAAAATACCTAGGAGTGTCACAATCAATTCTCATTATTTGTGATAGCAGTGTTCTCTAAGGTCATTTTGAACATTGAATTCGCAAATAATAAGACATTGCTCCTAAGGGAAATGCAGAGTTATGTTCCTGCAAGCCTCTGGTCACAATGACATTTTTGTCAACTGATCAATACATAACCTTGTTATATATGTGTTAAAAACACTTTATTTAATATATATTGTTAATCAGGGGCGCCTAGATGGCTCAGTCGGTTGAGCATCCGGCTTTGGCTCAGGTCGTGATCTCGCGGTTCCTGGGTTCGAGCCCTGCGTCAGGCTCTGTGCTGACAGCTAGCTCAGAGCCTGGAACCTGTTTCGGATTCTGTGTCTCCCTCTCTCTCTCTGACTCTCCCCTGCTCACGCTGTCTCTCTCTCTCTCTCTCCCTCTCTCCCTCTCTCTCTTTCTCTCTCAGAAATAAACCAAAAAAAAGAAAATATATATATATTGTTGATCATTAACCTTGAACTCATAGCTAACAGCATTGTAACTCATGGCTAAATGAAACTGATCTCACATATGTATTTTCTCTATATTAGCCTTATTGTGTTTGGAAATACTAAGCACCAATGAAAGATTACACACTTGGATGCCATTTTAAACAAAATCACCAACAAAAAGCACAAAAATGCAAACAAAAAAATCCCACCAAAAAAACAATCAAAGAAACAAAAACAAAAAACCCCACAAAACTAAATAAACCAAGGAAAGGACATTTATTTACAATATGAGAGTTAAAACAAGAATCCAGAGCACTGCCTTGTTCATTCTCAGCTGGGAACATGAATGTAAAGTTAGTCAAAATTTTCATTGTTCTGCACATGCCATCGAATGACTGCAAGCACCTCACAAGTATTGATTTGGGTTATAAATAAATTTCAGCAAGTGGTAAAGTTCACAAGTACAGATATGAATAATTAGGATTGACTGCATTGTCAGAGCATATGGTGAGTGTATATTTACCTTTATAAGAAAATGCCAGACTATTTTCCAAAGTCATTGTACCATTTTGTATTCTCACTAGCAATGTATGAGAATTCTAGTTGCCCACTCCCTCACACTGATTAATATTGTCAGCTTTTCTGGCTTTAGGTATTCTAAGAGATATGTAATGCTGTCTACATGTAGTGGTAGCTTATTGAAATTGTAATTTACATTTCAGTAATAAAAGATGATTCTGAGCAGCTTTTCATCTATTTATTTGGCATTCCTGTATCCTCTTTGGTGATGATATTATTGTTCAAATATTTTGCTCATTCATTAAAAATTGGGTTGTTTCAGGGGTGCATGGCTGGCTCACTTGATGGAGTATATGACTCTTGACCTTGGGGTTGTCGGTTCAAGCCCTATGTTGGATGTAGAGATTACTTAAAAAAATCTTTTAAAATATTGGGTTGTTTGATTTCCCATTATTGAGTTTGAGAATTTTTCCCATATTCTAGATGTAAATCCTTTGAGAGATATGTGATTTGCAGATTTTTCCTCCCAGTTTATGGCTTGTCTCTTCACTCTCTTAATAGTATCTTTGGCAGAGCAAATGTTTTAGATTTTAACAATGTCTAATTTATCAATTTTTTTATGGGTCATGCTTTTAGTGTTGGATCTAAAATCTTTTTGTCTGACATAAAATAATGCAGATTTTCTGTTATACTTTCTTCTAGAAATTTTATAGTTTTACATTTTCAATGTAGGTCCATGATTCATTTTGAATTAATTTTTGTGAATTGTATAAGATATAAATTGAAATGTAGATAGATAAAATAACCAATTGTTTCAGAGCCATGTGCTCAAAGACTATCATTTCTCTATAGAAATTTTCTTACATCTTTGTAAACTATAAATTAACCATATATGTATTGATCTACTTCTGGACTTTATTCCACTGATCTGTGTGTCACTATATTCTATAATACCACAGTATTTAATTAGTGTGGCTTTTTTTTTTTTTTCCTATTCTTTGATAGAGAAAGCATGAGCAGGGGCAGATAAAGAGGTAGACAGACACAGGATCTGAAGCAGGCTCTGCACTGACCACAGTGAGCCTAATGTGGAGCTCAATCTTATGATCCATGAGATCATGACCTGAGCCAAAATCAAGAGTTGGACACCTAACCAACTGAACCTCCCAGGCCCCCCCTTGATGATCAGTCATGTTGAGAATCTTTTCATGTGTCTGTCAGCCATCTGTATGTCTTCTGTGGAAAAATATTTATTCAGATTCCCTGCTCATTTTTAAATCAAATTGTTTGGGTTTTTTTGGTGTTGAGTTATATAGTTTCTTTATATATTTTAGATATTAACCCCTTATCAGATATATTATTTGCAAATATCTCCTATTCACTAGGTTGCCTTCTTGTTTTGTTGATTGTTTCCTTTGCTGCACAAAAGCTTTTTATTTTGTTAAATTTTTGCTTTTGTCTCCTGTGCCTTAGGACACATGGTAGGAAAATGTTGCTATGGCTGATGTCGGAGAAATTACAGCCTGTGTTCTCTTCTAGGATTTTCATGTTTTCAGGTTTCACATTTAGATCTTTAATCTATTTTGAATTTGTTCTTGTGTGTGGTGTTGTAAAGTGGTCAAGTTTCATTCTTTAAAGTCAGCTGTCCAGTTTTCCAGCATCATATATTGAAGAGACTATATTCAATAAATTGTATATTCTTGCCTCTTTTGTTATAGATTAATTGACCATATAAAAGTGGTTTCTTTTGTGTTCCATTGCTTTATGTCTCTATTTTTGAGCCAGTACCATACTGTTTTGATTACCACTACTACTTTGTAGTGGTTCTTGAAATCTTGAATTGTGATACCTCCAGCTTTGTTCTTTCTCTTAATTAATTTAGGTTAGGTTCCCTTTGATTTCTTTTACCAGTGTTTCATGTTTTCAACATGCATATCCTGCATATAATTTGCTAAATTTATAGGTATATATATTTCATTGTTTCATGTTATTATAAATAATATTGCTTTTTAAACTTCAATTCTAATTTTTATTGCTAGTATATTGAAAAATAATTGAATTTTATATATTGACTCTATAATATGTGACTTTGTAACTCTCTGATAATTCTAGGAGTTCTCTTCCTCTACCTGTTTTTAGATTCCATAAAGACTTTCTAAGTAGAAAATCATGTAGTCTATAAATAATGGTAGGATTATTTCTTCCATTCTAATCTGTGTGCCCATTTCTTTTCATTCCTTATTGGCATGATGCTGAATAGGAGCAAGTGATCATCCTTGCTTTTCGATGGTTTGGGGGAAAATATTCAGTTTTTTACCATTAATTATGGTATTTATTGTAAGTGTTTTAGAAAAATGCTATTTATTGGATTTTTTAGTCTGGATGGATGTGGAATTTTCTAAAATGCTTTTTCTGAATCTTTTTAAAAGATCATATGGTTTTTCTTTTTTAGTATGTTTATATGATGAATTATACTGATTGATTTTTGAATGTTACAAAACGGACTTGCATTACCAGGATACAACCACTTGGTTCTAACATATTATCTTTTTACGTATTTCTGTATTTAACTTGCGTATTTTGTTGATAATTTTTGTGTCTATGTTCATGAAGATGTTGGTCTGTAGTTTTCTTTTCTTATGATATTTTTGTTTTTCATATTGGTGTAATACTGGCCTCACAAAATGAGATGGAAAGTGATCTATTTTCATTTTAGGGGGAAGATATTTTGTATAATTGGTATTATTTCTTCCTTAAATGTTTGGAAGAACTCACCATGGAAACCATGTGGACCTGCATTTATCCTTGTTAAAATGGCAGAATAATGTTTAAAACATGTAATTGAGTACTTATTATGTATCTGAAATATTGGTTACTTTCTCACACACTTTCTCAATTTCAGTAAATACAACAAGTTTTGACTTAAGTTAGCATGAGGCATTTGATTCAAACTAGACACTACTTTGTTAGTATTCTTGATATTTCCATGAGGATGCTGAAAACTTCCAGTAGAAAAGTAAGACTTATAGTTAAAGATGAGATAAATTTGTGACCTTAGATTAAGTCGTATGACTCCTTTTGAGCCCTAGGTTTCTTATCTCAAAAAAATGGGTATAATGCATCATAAAAATGTTACATCAAATAAAGTATTCTGAATTTATGACTAACTGGTCTGATGACCTAATTGGTCTGATTTTAATGAAATATAAACACTTTGCGTCAAGTTAAAAAATATCAAAAGTTTAAGTTATATAATTCTGAGAGAACTAACTTGTTATTCATCAAAAATTGTGTTTGCTTTCTGGGTACATAGTAAAGATTTTATTTCTCAGCCTACCTTGGAGATATTTGTGGCTTTGTGAGTAAATTTGAGCCAGTGTAATGTGAGAAGAATATTGCATGCCATTTCCAGTCCTGGTTCATAAGGACCCCTTGTGAGCAGTCAATGTTTCATTCTCCTTCAGGCTAGTGGGCACGGACACAATCAGTGGTGAATTTGAAGACTGCAGAGCTGCTGTGAACCTGGGTCCCTGAATTAATACATGGATAAAAATACCATGCCAGTACATTCGCCTTTCCAGTAATGATGTGTGAAGAACAAAATAATCTAAAGTATTTGGATCACTTGGAGGTACATTTATTAACAGTAGATAATTCGTATAGTTTGAAAGTACTATATATTTTTTTAATTAGGGAAAATGAATATTCACATTTGAGCAATCCCAAATGGAACAGAAGTATCCTATTTCAGAGGTGGGCACAATTTATGATGAAAACCTATGAATCAAAGGTAAAAAAGAAAAATAATTTTTAAGAGGTTGTTAATCAGGTGAAGAATTCTAGGGGAGGATATTTGTTTGGTTGTTTGTTTAAAGATAGGCTTGATAATCAAAGTAAGGGCCCATAATAGGATATTCCAAGCAGCAAGGAAATTTAGTTTATGTAGCTAGAAACTTTATCCACTACATCTATAACTGTGTCAGACACAGTGTGTAAGCAATGTTGATTTAGGAACTGCTAAGTGACTACCAGAGAAGCTAAAGGATTTATATGTACCTAAAAGCAATGGGAACTATCAAGTATTTATTTGGCTCACTAATAATTTCTGTAATTCTACTTTAATACTGAAAAATATTTGCAACATTTAAACAGAGTTAAACAGTACTTAAGAAATAACCAACAATTAGGGGTGCCCGGGTGGCTCAGTCGGTTAAGTGTACAACTTTGGTTCAGGTCATGATCTCACAGTTCGTGGGTTCGAGCCCCGCGTTGGGCTCTGTGCTGACAGCTAGCTCAGAGCCTGGAGCCTGCTTCTCATTCTGTGCCTCCCTCTCTCTCTGTCCCTCCCTTGCTCATGCTGTCTCTCTCTCTCTCGCTCAGAAATAAATAAAACATTAAAAAATTTTTTAAAAAAGAAATAACCAACAATTAAAATGTGAAGAGATAATAGATTCATGTGCTTTTGGTGCAATAGAAGATTGTTTAGATGTCAAGATTTATTTTATCCTGCCAACAGTGTTATTAATCATCGTTCCTCATTTTCTTTCACTGCTGGGATTTGACAAGGATTTTATTTCATCTTGAAAAACTGCACATAGTGGAGAGTTTCTTCACTTTATTCCTTCAGTCTTAACATACCCTACTGAGTAAAGGTAAATTGCTTTTTACTCTGTATTCTGTTATATTTTTGAAAAATGGTTTTCAAATTACAGATTTGATTCCTCTCTTGGTACTGAAAGATCATAAACAAATACGTTTTTATATTATTTTTCTTTAGTAAGCTTTATGATTTTATCTTCAACAACTGGACTAATTCAATAAGCAGCAGACCGTAAGGCAGTAAATGGATACAATATTAATTTTTATTGCTAAAGTTTCTTTTATGCACTATTTGATCTAAAGATGTTATTCACATTTTTATGGTGATCCTGGCAGACTTTAAAAATCTAACTCTATAATTCCTATTGATAAAGCCTGGATATTTTTAACTCAGCAGCCCAGGGAGTGGCAACAATTCATATCTCACCAGCCAGTTCATTAAATGAAATTCTTGAATGAGAAAGGGAAAGCAAAATAAGTAGGTTGTAGTTTAGTGGTCCAATCAATAGATCGCAATTGGGGAGGTTTAACTGCAGTGCTAATATCAGGTCACTACGAGAACTTGGTGAATGATTTATTCTCTACTTTGTTCACCCTCAAAATGAAAAGTGTAGACCTGAATTACCTCAAAGATAGCTCCTTAAAATTGCTTTGATTCTGTGGTTGCACTGAATTGGAGCTGAAGCACCTGACCATTAAAACAGAATGGTGAAATATTTTTAAAAAAATCAACGTAAAAGGTAAACAAGGATGTGCCTCCTTTCCAGATGGAAATGCATTCTGCAGGGCCTCATCGATGAAACTATTTTGCTGCTAATTTTGAAGTTGTGCTAATTGATAAATACAGCAGAATCTCCCACTCTAGGCTCACACTGATGAAATCAATGCCCTCAATTTATATGCCTTCATCTCTGAAAATCATGTATGTCCTATAGAGAAATGGAAGTGATGGATGCAGCATAAAACACTGGGGTGGTAATGATAGTACAGGCCTTTAAAAGGACTGTATTACGTCAATTTGGCGAATATTTATTGAGGACTTCATGGAACTGCAAATAAACACAGTCCGTGCCCACCAGGACCTTAATCAAAGAAATAAGATCCAGTCATAAAAGATACATAAAACTTAATTAATAATCACACAAAAGCTATTTTAAATCTGTTCAGTGCTACATGCTAAATGACCGGTGTGGGTATATAAAGGTGAAGTAACTCATTTTGTGCTGGTCTGGCCTGGTCTGGGATATTTTATGGGCATTCAGTTTACTTTTCAAAGGTTATTTTGTGGTAAGCAGTATTAGACCAAAAAGATTATTATCTTTACATCTGTGAGGCAGACAATAAATACCACGGATACTCAAAGAGGAAGACATGATTCAAGTCTGGAGTACTCTGAAAATCCTTTATGGAAGACATAAGATATGAATCGAGGATCTCCTAAAATCTATGGCAAACATAATACTTAATGATAAAGTATTAGAAACTTTCCTCTAAAATGAGTAATGAAACAAAGTATAGTCATTCTGGCTGTTTCTATTTAACATTAGGATAGGGGTCCTTGTAAACATATTAAGATTAAAAGCAGTAAAGGAATGAGAATTTGAAAGAAACATGCAAAACAGACAGGATACTGGATACAAATCTATAATAGACACTATTTAAAAAATTTTTTTTAATGTTTATTTATTTTTGAGAGAGAGAGACAGAGAAAGACAAAGCGTGAGCAGGGGAGGGGCAGAGATGGAGACACAGTATCCAAAGCAGGTCCAGGCTCTAAGCTGTCAGCATGGAACCTGACGTGGGCTCCAACTCACCAACTGTAGATCATGACCTGAGCTGAAGTCAAATGCTCAACTGACTGAGCCACCCAAGCACCCCTAATAGACTTTCATGAGATACAGTTTATATACCATGCAATTTAACCTTATTTAAAGTGTACAATTCAATGAATGTTTTATATTAATTTTAGTATATTCACAATTGTGCAACTCTCGTCATGATCTAATAATGATAAACTCCATGTTTAACTATTTGAGGAACTGCCAGACTGTTTTCCATCTGCATTTCATTAGTTTTTACTTTTATTGACAAATAGTATTCTACTACATACATAAACCAGATTTTATTATCTTTTAATAAGTAGATGGGTTGTTTCCACATTTTGGCTGTTATGAATAATGCTGCTATAAACATTCATGTACAAGTCCTTGTGTGGAGGTTCTGTTTTTATTTCTCTTAGCTAGGAGGAATTTCTGGGTTATAGGTAACTCTATGTTTAACCATTCGAGGGACTGCCAGACTGTTATCCATATCCACCATCAGTATATGAAATTTTCAATTTCTCTACAGCCTCATTGAAAACTGTTATCTGTCTTTTTGATCATTGTCAATCTAGTAGGTATGAAGTGATGTCTCCTGGTTTTGATTTGCATATCTCTGATGGCTAATCCTGATGACACCTATTTTCATACACTTATTAGCTACTTGTGTATGATCGATGGAGAAATGTCTATTCAAATCTTTTGCCTATTTTTAATTGGTTTATTTATCTTTTTGTTGTTGGCTCATGAGAGTTTTTCATATATTCTGAATGCAAGCCCCTCATCTGATATATGATTTCCAAATATTTTCTCTCATCTTATGGATTGTATTTTCATTTTCTTGAATGTATTCCTTGAAGAACAAAAATTTTAAATTTTGATGAAATCCAATTTATCTATCTTTTTTGTTGTTGTGTTTTTGAGTCATATCTTAAGAATCCATCATCTAGTCCAAAGTTATGAAGATTTATTCCTGTATTTTCTTCTAAGAGTTTACGTGCTTTAGTTCTCACATTTATTTTGAGTTAATTTCGTATATGATCTGAGTAAGATATCCAAATTCTTTTTATTTTTTAAATTTTATTTATTTATTTTTGCAAGTATCTGGTTGTTCTAGCACCATTTGACCATTTCTTTAAAAGACAATGTTTTCCCCATTATATTGTCTTGGTATCTTTGTCAAAAATCAGTTGATCATAAGTATGACTGCCTATTTCTGGACCTAAAATTTTTTACATTGTTCTATATTTCTACCTTATGGAATAGCACAGTGTCTTAATAACTAGCTTTATAACAAATTGTGAAATCTGGAAATGGAAATCCTCTAACTCTATCCTTTTTTCTAGGTTATTTTGGCTATACTGGGTCTCTTGAATTCCCATATGCACGTTAAGATCTATTTGTCAATTTATGCAAAAATGTCACTAATTGGCATTTTGTTAGCAATTGTGTTGAATCCAAAGATCAAATTTGAGAGTATTGCCATTTAACAATATTAAGTTTTCTGACCCTTAAACATGAAAGGATGGAGAGGATAGATGAAACTTGGATGTGAAGACTAGGATGTCCATACTCATGTGTGTGAAAACTGCAGAGGGAATGATGGATGATGGGGAGGAGAGATGGTTAGGGGCCTACATTGGTACTCTAACCTGGACTCTGCAAATATAAACAAAGTCCTGGTTTTTTTCATCTCTTGTTTTTTATTTATACCTGGGGTAGAGAATGTTACTTTGTAACTCAGAGCCTGTTCACATGCTTTTCTCTTTGTCTTGCATGGCTTCTTTTTATCCTCAATTTCTTAATTCCCTGGTCATCAGCCTTTCGGGCAAACTCTTCATCTTTTCATTTCTTAACTTAATGTTGCTTCCTCAGGGACACTTTTCTTAACAACACATGCTATGGTAGTTCCCTCAATAACTGGCCTAGAAAACCCTAGTATGTTTTCCTTCATGGCACATACTCACAGTACTTAAAATTATATAGGGTATAATGCACCAATGTACTAACTTCTAGACATAAGTTCCATGGCAGTTGTTGGCATGATGTCTTTTTTATTTATAGCTGTTTTCTTATCGCCTGGTATGGTGTCTTGCACATAATAAACATTTAATAGATGAATGAATACATGAACAAATAAATAGAAAAATGAATGTGTGGTAATATCTCCATGAAATCAGAATTTTTCCAATTTTTTTCTAAATCTTTGGAAGCCAAAAATAATATGGGAGGCTATTTTAAGTTTTGTGCAAGGCAGGGTACTATTACTGAGTTTGGGATTTGAGGAACAGACCAATTACTGCTGTTTTTGAAGATACAGTTCTGTGGTAGGTGGAATAGTGAATCCTCAATGATATCCATACCCTAATCCTCAGAACCTGTGAATCTTACATTGTAGGCGTGATTCACATTATTGACCTTGAGATAGGGAGAGAATCCTAAATTATCCAGGTGTGCACAATATATCAAATGTGTCTTTAAAGTCAGAGAATTTTTCCTGGCTATGTAAGAGAGAAATGGCCATGTGAGAAGGATTTGATGCCCCATTGCTGGTTCAGACATGTAGTGATTTATGTGCAAGGATTAGGCAGAGGTCTCTAGGACCTAAACGTGGCCCCAGATGTGGACAGCCAGGGCACTAAATCATCAGTCCTACAATTATATAGAAATGAATTCTGCAAATACTAGAATGAGCAGAAAATCGAATCTCTTCTAGAGCCTACAAAATGGAAAGCATCCGTGTGAACACCTTGATTTTAGCCCTGTGAGATCTGTATCAGTCTTCATACCTAGAGAACTGTAAAATAATAAATTCATGTTGTTTTAAGCCACTAAATCTGTGGTTACTGGAACATGGATAATAAATGCAAATTCTTGTCCAGTTCTGAGCTGTAATGGGTCTTCAAAATTGAAGTATTTTCTTTTAATCTGAGGATAATGCTCTTTACTGTCCTTAGATCGGGGAATACTAATTGTTTTCTTTCATCTTATTCATTTATATGTTCAATCTTATATATATAAATATAGCAGTCTCATATTGCTGTTAGAAGAGTTTGCAGACATTTCTACCACATTCTTGAAAAATTCTTCTCATGACACACTGAAATCATTTTCAAGAAAGATTTAATTTCAGATGCAGTGCAAAACATATATCCTAGTTATCAGTGGTTTTTCCTTTAGTTTTACATATACTCTGTACATGTGAACAGTTAATTTGCATCTTTTAACAAAAGAAAGATACAAGTTTTGTGGCAAAGCCACATCAATTAGAGAAGGATCTCAAATAATAATGATAAATTTGTTATGCACACAACTGATATGTACTGTTTTGAGAAAACATCTTAGAGCTGGAGAAGTAGGAGATTGATGCCAGAAAGTGTAAAATGTAAGTGATTTGCATGAATTTATCTGGTTTGGTATGGTAGACCCAAAACCAGAATTCAGCTATTAGGTTTTACAGCCCAAATCCACTAAGTGTTTCATTTAAAAAAAGTTTTTTCAATGTTTATTTATTTTTGAGAGACAGAGCATGAGGAGGGGATGGGCAGAGAGAACGAGACACAGAATCTGAAGCAGGCTCCAGGCTCTGAGCTTTCAGCACAGAACCCAACGCGGGATGCGAACCCATGAACCCGTGAGATCATGAGCTAAGCTGAAGTCGGACACTTAACCGACTGAGCTACACAGGTGCTCCTAAGTATTTCATTTTTTAAAAGAGGGGGTAGAGGATATATATATATAACATGTATGTATGTATATATATATGTATATGTAAAATTATATATGTACCATATACATATGTGTATACATGTGTATATGTATGTATAATTAATATATGTGTTATAAATATTATGTAATATAATTATGTATGTATATACATACATGAAATTTAAACTGGATCTCATAAACTCAGTAGTTTAATGAAAGAGAAATATATTAAACTCGGGTTTATAGGATACAGTTTAAACCTAAAGTATAATGTATAAGGTAAAATATAGTAGTATGTTTATTTGTGGTTCAGAGTTTTTTTTTCTTTAATCAGGGCATATAATTTTAGCATGCTGAGATTGATAACTGTTAATAATTGTTTTTTTAAGCATTCTTTTTTTAAATGTTTTATTTATTTCTGAGAGAGAGAGAGAGACAGCATGAGCAGGGGAGGGTCAGAGAGAGAAGGAGACACAGAATCTGAAACAGGCTCCAGGCTCTGAACTGTCAGCACAGAGCCTGACGTGGGGCTCGAACCCACGAACCCTGAGATCATGACCTGAGCTGAAGTCGGAGGCTTACCGACTGAGCCACCCAGGCGCCCCCAATTGTTAATAATTGTTAAGGTAAGTAGATAAAGTGTGTAGTCATTATACAATTTTCTCACATTTGTGTATGTTTGAAAATTTCCATAATTAAAAAAAAAGGAACATGCTGTAGTTCATGAGGTTAAACTGTCAGAAGCAAAGCAAATTCCATGGAGCTTGAAAATTTGAAATTGTCAAAAGGATTTTAAACTTTGTTTGATGTTATCATATCATGTTCTTTGATATCATTTAAAAAAATTTTTTGTGGGTGTGTGTTCTGCATGTCACTTAATCAAAGGCATAATGTCAAGAGATCTTTTCTATAAAAACAGTAAAATTCTTGTAATTTACATTAGTTGATGGAGAAGGAACATGTAATTAATTAAAATAAGGGAAAGCAAGGGCAAAAATCAATTCATTATGTAAGATATATGAGGTCTAGATAATTGCAGATATACACAGGTACAGTTACTTAAATGCTGTCCTCTCCTTTGTGTTTCTTTTAAAAAACTATGAAAACCTTGAGAAAATTGACGAATTTTATTTTTGCACTTAGAAAAGTCTTTAATAGGGGAGTCTGCGTGGCACAGTTAGTTGAGTATCTGACTTTGGCTCAGGTCATGATCTCACCGTTCGTGGGTTTTTGAGCCCTGTGTTGGACTCTGTGCTAACAGCTCAGAGCCTGGAGGCTGCTTTGGATTCTGCGTCTTCCTCTGTCTCTGCCCCTCCCTCTCATTCTGCCCCTTTCCCACTTGCACTCTGTCAAAAATAAATAATAAACATTTTAAAAAGTCTTTAAAAAATAAATAAAATTAAAAAGTCTTTCATAGCCCTCAAGAAGTACAAAAAGAACAAGATCATTTCATGCATATTTTCAGACCACAACGCTATGAAACTTGAAATCAGTCACAAGACAAAATTTGCAAAGACCACAATACATGAAGCTTAAAGAACATCTTACTAAAGAATTTACAGGTTAAGCAGGAAATTAAAGAAAAAAATTTAAAAAGATACATGGAAGCAAATTACAATGAAAATACAGCAGTCTAAAATCTTTGGGAATCGGCAAAGTCAGTCCTAAGAGGAAAGTACATTGTAATACAGACTTACTCCAAGAAGCAATAAAAGTCTCAAATACACAACCTAACTTTACAGCCATAGGAGCTAGAAATGGAACCAAAAATAAAGCCTAAAGCCAGCAGAAGGAAAATAATGATTAGAGCAATAATAAATGATATAGAAACAAAACAAACAAAGGCAGATCAACAAAACTAAGAGCTGGTCCTTTGAAAGAATTAATAAAATTGATAAACCTCCAGCCAGACATCAAAAAGAGAAGAGTAAGGACCAAATCAATAAAATCACAAGTGAAAGAGGGGAGATGACAACCAACACCACAGAAATACAAATAAAATTCACGTAATATAAAAAATTATATGCCAACAAACAGGAAATCTGGAAGAAATGGACAAATTTTTAGAAACATACAAACTACCAAAACTGAGGGGCATCTGGGTGGCTCAGTTGGTTAAGCATCCGGCTTTGGCTCAGGTCATGATCTCGTGGTTCATGAATTCGAGCCCCACGTTGGGCTCTGTGCTGACAGCTAGCTCAGAGCCTGGAGCCTGTTTCAGATTCTGTATCTCCCTCTCTCTCTGACCCTCCCCTGCTAACACTGTCTCTCTCTCTCTCGCTCTCAGATATAAATAAAACATTAAAAAATTTTTTAGAAAACCTACCAAAAATGAAACAGGAAGAAACAGAAAACTTGAACAGGCCTATAACCGGCAAAGAAATTGAATCAGAAATCTGAAATCTCCCAACAAACAAAAGTCCAAGGACAGATGGCTTCCAAGGGGAATTCTGTCAGACATTTAAAGAAGAGTTAATACCTATTCTTCTCAAACCATTCCAAAACAGAAATACAAGGAAAACTTCCAAACTCATTCTATGACACTCATGTTACCTTGATTTCAAAATCGGACAAAGACCCCATTAAAAAGGAGAATTACAGGCCAATATCCCAATGAACATGGATGCAAAAATTCTCAACAAGATACTAGCAAATCAAATCCCACAGTACATTAAAGGAAATATCCACCATGGTCCTGGGCTGCAGGGTTTGTTCAATATTTGCAAATTGATCAACATGATACATACATTAATAAAAGAAAGGATAAGAACTATATGATCCTCTCAATAGAAGCAGAAAAAGTATTTGACAAAATACAGCATTCATTCTTAATAAAAAAAAAAACCCTCAATAAAGTAGGGATAGATGGATGTCTCAACATCATAAAGTTCACATATGAAAGACCCACAGCTAACATCATCCTCAGTGGGGAGAAACTGAGAGCTTTTCCTCTATGGTCAGGAACAAGACAAGGATGTCCACCCTTACCATTACTATTTAACACAGTATTGGAAATCTTAGCCTCTGCAATCAGACAACACAAAGAAATAAAAGGTATCCATATCAGCAAGGAAGAAGTCAAACTTTCACTATTTGCAGATGACATGATACTCTGCAGAAAATTCAAAAGACTTCACCAAAAAATGGCTGGAACTGATACATGAATTCAGCAAAGTCTCAGGATATAAAATCCATGTACAGAAATCTTTTGCATGTCTATACACTTGTAATAAAAGAAAGAGGAATCAAGGACTCAATCCCATTTACAATTGCACCAAAAACCATAAGATACCTAGGAATAAACCTTACCAAAGAGGTAAAAGATCTGTACTCTGAAAGTATAGAAAACTTTATGAAGGTAGTTGAAGAGGACACAAAGAAATGGGAAAACATTCTATGCTCATGGAATTGTTAAAATATCTATACCCCCCAAACAATGTACATATTTAATGCAATCCCTATCAAAATGACACCAGCACTTTTCACAGAGTTATAATAAACCATCCGTAAAGTTGTATGGAACCACATAAAACTCTGGGTTGCCAAAGCAATCCTGAAAAAGAAAAGCAAAGCTGGAGGCATCACGATTCCAGACTTCAAGCTATACTACAAGCTATAGTCATCAAAGATAGTATGGTGCTTGCATAAAAACAGACAGATAGATCAATAGAACATAATAGAAAACCCAGAAATGGGTTTCCAACTAATCTTTGGTACAAGAAGAAAAAATATCCTATTGAAAAAAGACAATCTCTTCAAAAAATGATGTTGGGAAAACTGGACAGCAACATGCAGAAGATTGAAACTGGACCACTTTCTTACACGATGCATATAAATAAATTCAAAGTGGATGAAAGACCTAAATGTGAGATAGGAAACCACCAAACTCCTAGAGGAGAACATAGGCAGCAACTCTTCTGATCTCTACCAGAGCCCTGTCTTACTAGACATGTCACAAGAGGCAAGGGAAACAAAAGTAAACATGATCTATTGGAATTTCATTAAGATAAAACCTTCTGTAGAGAAAAGAAATCAATCAACAAAACTAAAAGGCAGCCTATGGAATGGGAGAAGATATTTGCAAGTGACATATCTGATAAAGGGTTAATATCCAAAATATATAAAGTACTTACCACATTGAACACCCAAAAACCAAATCATCTCGTTAAGAAATGGGCAGAAGACATAAGTAGACATCTTCTAAAGAAGATAACCAGATTGCTAACAGACACATAAAAAGATGCTCAACATCACTTATCATCAGGGAAATTTAAATCAAAACCACGATGAGATATCACTTCACATCTGTCCAAGTGGCTAAAATAACAACACAAGAAACAACTGATATTGGTGAGAATGTGGAAGAAAGGAAACTTCCTTACATTGTTGGTGGGAATGCAAACTGGTGCAACACTCTGGAAAACAATATGCAGGTTCCTTAAAAAGTTAAAAACAGAACTACGCTATAATCCAATCCAGCAATTGGCACCACTAGGTATTGACCCAAAGGATACAAAAATACAGATTTGAAAGGTTACATGCACTAGATGTTTATAGAAGCACTATCAACAATAGCCAAACTATGGAGAGAGCCAAATGTCCATCAACTGATGAATCGATAAAGCAGGTGTGGGGTGTGTGTGTTGTTTGTGTGTGTATGTATACACATATACAATGGAACATTACTCAACCATCAAAAAGAACGAAATGTTGACGTTTGCAACAACATGGACGGAGCTAGAGGGTATTTTGCCCAGCGAAATAAATCAGTCAGAAAAAGAGAAACATCCTATGATTTTACTCATATGTGGAATTTAAGAAACAAAACAGATCAACATATGGGAGGGGCAAAAAAAGAAAAGATAAAGGAGAAAGGGAAACAAATCATGAGAGACTCTTAAAGATAGAAAACAACCTGAGGGTTGATGGAAGGAGGTGGAAGGGGGATTAGTTAGATGGGTGATGGGTATTAGGAGGCACTTGTTGTTGTATGTTAACTGGTGAATCAGTAAATTCTGTTCCTGAAACCAGTATTGCACTGTTAACTAACTATAATTTAAATAAAAAGTTGAAAAGAATAAAAAAGTCTTTAATATTCATTAAGATTATAAGTTTAGGGGTGCCTGGGTGGCTCAGTTGGTTAAGCATTGGAATCTTGATCTCAGCTTAGGTCTGGATCTCCAGGTCATGAGTTCATGCCCCATGTTGGGCTCCATGCTGGGTGTGGATTCTACTTAAAAAAAAATTATAAATTTAAGGGTAGTTAAATTACACTTTTGTAAATTTAAGGGAGATTAATGGAATAATGGAAGAGTACATTGCAACTGCAATTTAATGGCATCATTATTAATGGTCTGTTTTTCTTCAGATAGATGTATCTTGGGTAGCAGATCATTGCGCAGGTATGATTTTTGCATTTGCTATCAAGTGAATGAGGAGAACCAACTAAAACAGGTCCTGTCTTTTGGTGATTTTTTAACATTGTGTTCTAGCTTATTGCACTCCAAGAGTCAAGCAGAATTTTTCATCTCATCCTCCTATCTGTCAACTTTTAGTCTTTTTATTTTTTATTTTTTTTTAAATATATTTTTATTTATTTCTAGGAGAGAGAGAGACAGCATGAGCAGGGGAGGGTCAGAGAGANTCTTTTTAAAATGAAGCCCCAGTTAAAAGAAAGAAGGAAAGAAAGAGAGAAAGAGAGAAAGAAAGAGAGAGAGAGAGANTGTTTTGCCACATATCCCTGACAAAAATTCTGGACTTTATATCTGCCACTAATGGGAATTGTTGATTATCTCTCTTCCTAGCCATAAGGTCCAATGCCATTTTCCTATATAGATCTGTCATGGGAGAGGTTTTGACCTATACTTTTATTTCAGAGACATATTTTTAAAATCCAGTAACAATAATTAGAATCATGTCTTCTCTTGAAAGGTCCTATCACAATATAGTGGGTTTCAGAATAAAATTCTTCTTGATCTGTGGAACAAAAAGGTAGTTCTTAATGACCTTCTGATTTGGTCTTTCCTCAAAGTCCTGGAATTATAGCTGTGTTGTTTATTTTGACGTGTAAATAAGACAAGACCTGGCCTTTCAATGATATTTTTTCTTATTTTAGGCCAAGTTCTCTAATAATTTACTCTTTAAGTGAAATGAAAAGTAACCATATTTACACATTATATTTCATACCACTACCAGATCACTTAAAATATATATGGAAGATTTTGTTGAAAGCTTCAGTATTTTATAATATTAACAATATTTCACTCTTTTAGGAAGAGGCTACCTAGGAATGTGTCTTTCAGGTGATTTCCTTTTGTAGGCTCATGTTTGTCAAAAAAGATGATCTTCTGTGTCCCAAGTTATATGAGTACATTTACTCTTCAGTTCAAAACAGTAGCAACTCGTTATTCACTACTTAAAATCCCTTATTGGCTCTTAATTTGTCCATTGACTGTATCCTTGACTGGGTCCTTTTTTGTTTTCCTTTATTTAGTAGGCCTTCAATTCTGATATCTTTGTTACACTTTTTTAAAATCTATCTTTCCTTTTTAATTCCAAAGTCTTTCTTGTCTCTTGTTAGTTTCCCCAGGAGCAGGATTTAGAGCTACTTAGGACTAAATGTCTCCCTCCACATGAAGCTTCAGGACACAGATAAAAGCAGTAGTCAGAGGAAAGCATGAGAATTTGTTAGCCAAAGAGGTCCATCTTAGAAATCATTTTTGCTTGAGAGGTTGTTGAGAGGAGTAAATTTAGTAATATACACAAAAATTCTGGCACAGTGTTGGTGTTCAAAAACTATAATTTCCTATCTATCTCTGGTCACCATTTATTCTGAGCCATTTTATTATTTTATTTTTGGTTTTAATTAGCAAGTAAAGTATTTAGCAGAATACCCGTAATATACTATCATGCAACAATATTAGTCATTATTAAAATTATTACCCTTATATTTCCACTTCAACTTTTCCTTACCCCATTTCTCATGAAGTTCTTTATGCACTAAATAGCAAATATATTTATTGTTCACCTCTAAATAAATGCTGAAAAAAGTCTTGTCTAGGAACTGGCCTGTTTGATTTAATTCTCAAGAGACTAAGTACCTAAAGTTCAAATGAGGGGGGAAAAAGGGTAAGTTGGAGCAAAACCACAACATTAAATAACAAGGGAAAGTTGGAAAGGAAGAAAATGAAGCTATATTTGTCTTATTTGGATAGTATTTAAGAAATACAATTTTTCAAAAGCAAATGCACACAATAATGAATTGTTAAGATATTGATATTTTTAGACTCATTATTTGGCCTTTTGACTCATCCAACGTGTTAATACTGCATACTGGTGTTTGACCAATTTAACAGTAATTGAATGTAACATGATGCATGAAATATGCTATGTGATTACCATCAAGATATGATTTTATTACATGAATGATGAAGTTTTTGAAATGGGAACTTCACATTTCACCTTGAGATAAAATGTGTGGTCATGTTTCACTACAGGTTGCTAGATGTATAGTTCAAAAACATTTTACAGTAAAGGAATAAATCATGGCCACTTGTGTGTTCATTAAATTATATGTATTTAACATATGGGTACTTTCTTTGAAAATATGTCTTTGATATCAGTATATTCTTGAATAGCTGGTCTAAACAATACGAGTTATAATAAATTTTTATATCTTCTTATCAGTGCTATCCATTACCTTCTCTAATTTTTTTTTCTATATGAGCTGTTGTCACAGAAAGGCTTTCAGCATTTGATTCCAGTCTACTATAAAATCCTCTCCTTACCAGCAATGTTTTATTAAAAATGGAAAGCAGATATACAAAGTGCCTTATTGACCCTTCTACATGTTTTTAATATTCATTCAGTTTACTGTATGAATGCTATGTGAGTGCTCTCACCTGGAGGGATCTCATTCTCTCCAAGGGCTATAATTACAAATTTGCAACTTTTTTCAAAGACTTCTGGATCTATGCTACCAACATAGGTCTTTTAACTGAATTCCATGTTTGCATTCTAAACTGCCTACTGTCCCCTGCTATAGACATTTAAACAACAATTACGAAGAGCTGAACTCATTAATTTTCCTCCACACAAATCTTAATGAAAGGCATTACTACACATACAAGTTGCTTATTTTCTGAAAAAACAAAAAACAAACAAAAAAACCCCCAAAAAACCCAAACTGGGTATCAGCCAAATGCTTCCCTCTCCATCAACAGACCCTGCATCCAGTCAATCACTGTATTTTCTCAATTCTACCTCCTTTACTGAATCCAGTTTGTTCTCTCCATCTCTGTAGCCCTCCCACCTTTTAGGCCATCAGCATCGTTTATGCAGTTTATGGCAGCAGCATCCTATTTTGTTAGCCTGCTGCTTGCATAGATGCGGATGCATACACAGAGTTACTTGTATGTCACTCCTGTGCCAAAACCGTTGTGAATGGCTCCTCCCTGCCCTAAACTTAAAGTTTAATCTCCTTAACCTGGTGCACATCTTCCTCTAACATCTTGTTCCTCCAACTGTTTACTCCAGCCTCATCTCTCAGTTCTTCCTCCCAGCATTCCCTGCTGCAGTTCCCCTGAACCACTTCCAGTTTCTGGAATGGATTATTGACTATCCTGCTTCTGAGACTTTGCCCTGCCATTTTCTGTGCCCAAGACACTTCTTTCCTTAGTCCATCTTTGTTATTCACCCTTTGTGTTGGTTAGGGTTCTCTACAGAGAAACAGAATCAATAAGATACATATGGTGTAAACTAAAGTCTGAGTCCAAATCCAAAAGCAAGAGAAAATGAATGTGCAGCTCAAAGGCAGGCAGGAAGAGTGAATGAATTCTCCTTTACTCTGCTTGTTTGTTCTATTCGGGGCTTCAATGGATTAGGTGAGGCCCACTCACATTAGGAAGAGCACATGGGCTCATTCAGCTTACCAATTCAAACGTTAATTGAATTGGTACATCCAGAAGTACCTTCACAGGCACACCCAGAATAACTTTGAAATATCTGAGCACGCTATGGCCCAGTCAAGTTGACAAGCAGAATTAATCATCACACCCTTCTCGTCTCATTCTAGGTACCCTTTTCTCCAGAAAAATTCCACCTCCCCCCCAACCCCTCCAATCCTGATGAGTTTGCATTCTTACTCTCTTATCTGCTTTCATAACACACTATCTTCCTCCCTTGTGGCCCATACCACACTCTGTCATCATTACCTGCTTACTTATGTCCCATATAAGACTCCTAATCTTGCTCATCTTTACCTCTGTAATTCCTACTTTAGGAGTTAGGAATTACACTTTGGTACTTAGGAGGTGTTTGATGAATATTCATGGAATGCATGAGCTATTCCATTAACCTTTAACTTGAATTCTTACTAAGATTAAAACAATATAATTATTTTAGCTTGGTCACTTATATAAAACTAACATTTACTCCTGACCAATTATGGCTGAATATATATGTAATGACATTCAACATTTTGGTTTCATTAACTTCCTCTGGGATTTATACACTGAATCCCAGTCTGTGGTTTAGATATTTTATGCTGATTAAAACTGTGGCTACCTTGTTAGAATTCTCTTTGTTGCTCACCACCAGGGAAAAGGGCATTCAATTTAGCTGTTTCGAATTAGAAAGTAGCATAGGAAAGGAGCAGAAACTTTGGAATAAAACAAAGTCCAGGTTAGACTATTGCTGGTTGCCTTTATTCTGTCTTAATTATTGGGTACTGTATACTGAGCATCTAGAAAAGTACATGGCCCAAAAATAGGTTCTAAAAATTGCTAGATGAGTCAACTTTGATAAAGTTACAAAAATTACTTTAGTCACAGTGTTGTCAGGTAAACTAGGGCAATGCCAGGTCCTGGGGCCCCAACCCAGCCCTTCTGAGAGTGGTCGCTGAAGGTTTTTGGTCTTGTCACAAGAAAGAATTCAAGGACAGACACACAGCATAGCAGATGAGCAACACAAATGGGGAAAGTTTATTATAGCAAAAGTACACTCTCAAGATAGGAGAGTTGCAGAGCTTAACAGAGAAAGAGAGGAGAGAGAGAGGGAGTGAGAGAGAGAAAGAGAGAGAGAGGTAGAGATAGAGGTAGAGGTAGAGGTAGGGCTGCATGCCCTGGGGGTTGGGTTTTTATCTTTCATTGACAGTTGTTAAGGAAGTAATGAAGAGGCAGAATATTTATTGCCTGGGCTGGGGATGCAGAATTTCACACTTTTTGTTTTTATTTTTATTTTTCCATTTTTATTTTTTTAAAATTGATTTATTTAAATTCTAGTTAGTTAACATACAGTGTAATATTGGTTTCAGGAGTAGAACCCAGTGATTCATCACTTACATATAACACTCAATGCTCATCCCAAGTGCTCTCCTTAGTGCCCATCACCTCTTTAGCCCATCCCCTGACTCTCCTCCGCCTATCAGCCTATCAACTCTCAGTTTGTTCTCTGTATTTAAGAGTCTCTTATGGTTTGCCTCCCTCTGTTTTTATCTTATTTTTCCCCCTTCCCCTTGTTCATATGTTGTGTTTCTTAAATTCCACATATGAGTGAAATCATATGATATTTATCTTCCTCTGACAGACTTATGTCACTTAGCATAATACACTCTAGTTCCATCCACATTGTTGCAAATGGCTTTGTCGGGGTTTCCTGTCATGGCGCCTGCAATCTTGGCCTGTCTGGTTGGATCCTGCTTCTTGTGGAGTGCCGCCAGGACGGGCCTCTGATTTACCCAGTAGCTCACCATGACTTCCTCTTTGCTGGCCTCCAAATATCCTGTTAGAACCTAGCTAACAGCCTACTCTAACAATAGGCTTCTAATTTAGTAAGTGGTAGTAATTGTATTTGCTTCAGAAAGATTTTTAAGACTATAACTCAATTGATGTACTCAAACTGATTACAGAGTAGATGCAAAATGAAAGTCTCTTGTATTTCTTATTTACATAGCATCAGAAGATGTGCAAATATGTTTATAAGTGCAAAATATTTATTCCTTCCTGCATTCCCCAATCACACACTTTTTCCCTTTATTTTTAAACACTTAATATGCACCAGACATTATCTTAAGTGTTTTGTATACATCATTTCATTTCATTTTAATAAAGTATTGGTCTTCTAAATTGACAAGGAAAATCTCATTTCATAGAGATTGAACAACTTGCCCAAGTTTATACAGCTGTGGGGTTGCAGAGATTACACCGGCATCTGGGTTTATCTGATACCAAAATTCCGTGGTCATAACTATTTGGTTTTAAAGCAAAATAAATTCTGCAGGGTATGTGGGTGGCTCAGTCGGTTGAGTGTCCAGATCTTGATTTTGCCTCATGTCATGGTTCTAGGGTGTGGGAAGCAGCCAAGCTCTGCCTTCCATGCTGAGCTTAGAGCCTGCTTGGGATTCTCTTTCTCTCTCCCTCTGCCCCTCTCTCTAGCTTGCATGCTCTCTCTCTAAAATAAAAATAAAATAAAATAAAATAAAATAAAATAAAAAAGACAAAATAAAATAAAAAAGACAAAATAAAATAAAATAAATAACATAAAACAAAACAAAGTCTGAATGTACTAAAAGTTAATTTCTTTTTCCCTTCTTGTGCTACAGGATCAGCGTTCCACTGTTCTGTGCTATTTATATTTGCATATGGACAGAGGGTATAATGTTTAGGAGAGGATGGTAGAGACAATTTAAAGGCTTTTCTACCATGGCATGCAAAGATGCTTGCTCCAACTTGCTCTTGGCTCTTTCTCATTTATATTGACCTCCTCCGCCTCTCACAGGTGGGCATTTATACTGGGCATGGCCATGACAGCTGCAGAAGTCCTCCCTGGACAGACTTTGGTCAGACAGAACTGGAGAATTTATAATGGGAATATTGTTTGTCTTTCCTTCATCTTTTAGGTCAGAAAAGCCCCAGCTGTCTACATCCAGGTAAAAGAAAAAAGCAAAGATGACATTTACCTTACGTCTCTATACTTCTCCCTCCCCATTATTCAGCCTAATATATAAACTGACTCTCTAAGTTAACTTTCACTCCTTAATCCCAATAACAGATGCTGTACTTCCATCTATAATTTGGAACCTTTCTCTTTTCAGATTTAGTTCCACAATAGTCATTCTCCTAATGCATCACTGGTGTCTTTTCCTTCATTCTTATTATTGCCCTTGTTCTTCCTCTCTAGTTTCAAGAATATTCTTTTTTCTTTCTATTATAAAAATAACAACTAACATCCTATCATCATTCTGATTTTTTAAGTTATATATTTTTTCCAATATGATGCAAAACCCTTAGAACATAGGGTTATCTTGATTTTTCTCCTATCATCTTCCAAATTCAACAATTTAAAGTTTGTTAATAGAACCCTACTAAGAGATTTCATCGGGTTAAAAACCATCAGTTGAATTACATTTACAACTTTATAAGTTAATTGAATGATACAAATTGATTTCATTTTTTTAAAGTTTATCTTAGAGAGAGAAAGAGGAGAGACCGTGCGAATGGGGGAGGGGCAGAGAGAGAGGATGGGAGAGAGAGAGAATCCCAAGGAGGCTTTGCATTGTCAGATCAGAGCCTGAAGCTGGGCTCGAATGCCCAAATCATGAGATCATGACCTGAGCCAAAATCGAGAGTTGGATGCTTAGCCAACTGAGCCACCAGGGCACCTAAATTTCAATGATTTTAAACTGATACTTTATATATTCAAACAAGCACTTATAATGATACAATATATACAAAATATAATACAGTTGTATATATGTATATATATTTTAAAAAATTTAATGTTTATTTTTGAGAGAAAGAGAGAGTGCAAGCAGGGGAGGGACAGAGAGAGAGAGGGACAGAAGCAGGGTCTGCATTGAGACCAGCAAATCCCAATGTGGGGCCTGAACTCAGGAACCTCAAGATCATGACCAGAGCCAAAGTCAGATGCTCAATTGACTGAGCCACCCTGATGCCCCTGAACTGTATTATATTTTATCCTGAGAGAATCAAAATTTTTCTGTGCAATTAGTAGAGGTCATCCTTCAATATTGCATTATTAGCCCATTTACTAATAAGTTTGTTTTTACACTCAGGGTTCAAAAAATTGATTTTTATAATAAATGTATTTATAATGGGAAGATACTTTTAATGATAAATGTTGACAATTAAAAAATTTAAATATGTGAGCATTCAGTTTTTTTCTTAATTACTGTACATATACAAACACACACACAGATTTCTTTTTGCCGACTTCAACTCATAAAATTTAATAGTTTCACCAATGTGATGAAATTATTCTATTTATAATTACTTTGAATTTTTTGGAAGAACTTTGAACACTTGATTCCTAGTGGAAATAATCATTTTAAAGATTAGAGTGTTGTCAGAGTTCAGCTAAGCATTTGATTATTTTTGTAGCCTCAAGAAGTGACAAAATTGTAGTTATTAAAATGTCACTGTTTTGCAAAAACTTTTAGTTTCTCTCTTCTTTGTCTTTTTATCCTTCATTTGTGAGTGTTTACATAAAAACTCCAGTAAGTGTATTTTTGGAAGTATAACTTTTTAACAGATGCAATCATTAATTTTATTGTTCCATATTTATGTTAGAGATTAATATGTTTGCCTGAATTCTTGGCAGAAAGCATCCCTTTGTTTAACTTTATGATATTTGTTTTAAGCACTGGAGAAGTCTGTCATTGACAATGTCAGTGATCTTTTTTTTTTTTTAATGTTTTATTTATTTCTAGGAGAGAGACAGCATGAGTAGGGGAGGGTCAGAGAGAGAGGGAGTCACAGACTCTGAAACAGGCTCCAGGCTCTGAGCTGGCAGTCAGCACAGAGCCCGACGCGGGGCTCGAACCCACGAAGCGCGAGATCATGACCCGAGCGAAAGTCGGACGCTTAACCAACTAAGCCACCCAGGCGCCCCTGACAATGTCAGTGATCTTATTTTTCAGAATTTATGACATTGAAATTTTGAAAAAATAAGCACACATATAAATTGAATGATAATTGTAGAAACTGAGGCTTCAATTACAAGAGTTATGCAGTGTATTTTTTATTCTTAAGTTTACTAGATGAGAATATTCAAGCCATTATTCTGTTTTCTTCACAGTTGATTGGTATTTTAAAAATTCTTTACCATGTTTATTCCAATTCTTTAATTCCTTTAATAAGAAAATCAGCCTAAATTGTTGAAGGTTAAAATTAAACTCCACTTCAATATTATTTACCTAGGAACACTACGAGTTTCTAAGTGTTTAATTAACTCAGTTGTATAAGGGTTAACAGTCAGAAATATATCCAGGTCATCTAAGTCATACAATTTTCAGATGGTTGCTAGGCAACAGATATCAGGTTTGGCTGATGCATGTTTCTAGCAAAGCTTATAGTGTGAAAAGAAGAACAAATTATATGACACCCGCATTTTTGTCATTATGCTTTTTGAAAATAAAGTTGTATTCGGAGACAGGGAAAAGCCTTGACGTTTATTATGCACATCGTCATTTTTCTAAATGCCAGAACTATATCTTTTGATAGTTAAGTGATAAGGGACAATAAATTAAAATGACAGCTGACATTTTATTTCTTATGTGGTTTTAGATATGGGTCTTTCACCTAATCTTGTTTTTGAATGTTGTCATCTTGTTAATTAATTTTCTAAATTCATTATGATTGGAAAGAAGCTGCAAATCAAAATTAATTGAAATATAATTAATTTAAAATATACACGTTTCAAAGCCACTGAGGACAAGAAATGAAAATGACTTATGCTTCATGATTCTAGCACAACACCAATTATGTCACCAGTGATGGAAATTATGCTGAGAGACCACATTTTAGAAATTTAGGGTGAAAGTTTAATTCATTGCAAATGACTTAAAAAAAAATTTTTGTAATATTTTATTTATTTCTGAGAGAGAGAGAGAGAGACAGTGTGAACAGGGGAGGGTCAGAGAGAGAGGGAGACACAGAATCCGAAACAGGCCCCAGGCTCCGAGCTGGCTGTCAGCACAGAGCCCAACGCGGGGCTCAAACCCACAAACTGTGTGATTATGACCTGAGCCAAACGAAGTCGGATGCTCAACCGACTAAGCCACCCAGGCGCCCTGCAAATGACTTTTTAAAACTACTATTTAGTACTATATATTACTTGATTAATTTTTATTTTGTTATATATAATACGGAACATTAAATATGATAATAAATATGAGGTATTCAGCATAATGCTTATCTCCTACTTATAAATTCCAATGATGTTAGTTCCTCTCTCTCTCTCTCTTTTTACTCTCCTCTTAATAATTGACATATAAGGTGAGAATTTTGGTTTTGGTTAAAGGTGGTTCATTACAAATAGACCCAGAGGAAACAACCAAAATTATCTATTAGATGTCCAGGAAACAAAAATATATTATTTAATAATTTGTTTTCAAACATATTATATTTTTAAAGCATATATTTCAGAGATCTGATTTTTATTCCCCACATGAGGAGTTGTGCCAAAAATCATTAAAACAATTATTTTTGATTAGTTTAGTTTTTCATTGGGAAAATTTAATTCAAAGTTTAGCATAACAAATATTTTGGGTTTTTAATAATTGGATGCAATCTTTCACTAATTAAGAGATTTCCCAGTGAACTTTCAGTTGTTGGGGTGAAATAAAAAACATGGAAGAAATATATTTAAATTAAACATTTTTACAAAAGAGAATTTTGTCAAATTTCTATCTAGATTATGATTCTAGTGCCTCTCTCTGATTTTTACTATCAGCTAACAGAACTTAGAGAACTTAATTAAAATAAAGTACATAAGGTAGATGAGTCAGGTGGGTTTATATAGTGACGATGATTTAACAAATCAACTAAAAAGTAGCACAATTTTTTTCTAATTTTAACCAAATTTTCTGTTTATATAAACAAGAGTTCTGTATTCAGTTCACAGAGCAGATACCTGCTTAGTTATTATAGACTTAAAAATCTGAGCCCAGGATTTATTTTATCTCTTGGGAAAATCATCCAAAGAATATATCTTTATATTCTTCATGTATAAAGGATTTAAGACCCCACATGAATTTGTCAGTGATAAGTAACAGAAATAATAATAAAATAAAATTACTTTAAATTATGAAGCATCAAGTTATTTATAAATATGTCTAACATAAAGAAAATTGTGATTATGCTTATTATGTATTCTCTGTGGAACAGCTTTAAAAATATGTAACCTTGTTCCAGAGCAAACTGCCTGCCTAACACATTCTAAAATAAAGAATATACTCAGATAAATATTGTTACCAGGTTTTAAAAATGTTTCAACATGTTATGAAATAAGCACATTTAGAAAATCAGGGTTGTTACAAATTGAGGATTAGATTGCTCCAAAGGTGATGCTGCTTTCAAAGTTATGTCTCTTAAAACTATTACGCTCAATTTCCTTTTTATTTTTGACATCCAGAAACAGAGACATGTCTGCATGAAAAGTTTCACTTAAAAAGCAAGAAAAAAAATTTTTAAAGAATTAGTATAGATCCTTGATGCTTTAATATGAATTTCTGAGCATAGTTTGGTAGGTAGTATAGTTAATTCAGCTTTGTTCCTTTCTTCTAGCTGTCCCCCACATCGAGGGACATGTGAAATCAATGGCTCCAGCGTTACAGAAGAGAATCAAACTGTAACATCCCATCTCCCCTAAAATGCCAACCGCAATTATCGAAATTTTAATAATGAGACTTTTATTAGTATCGGAAATGCTTCTTGTCTTACAATTTCCATTGTTGTTAAATCCCTAAATGCTTTTTCTCAACCAACCAACCCACCCAGGCACCCCTGGTGGCTTTAATAGATAATCTTTATAGAATTTCATGGATATTCTAAGAAATGTTATAGACTAGTTTTGAACTGAAGTGGTCAATCAAATCATGATATCCATTTCAATTATTTCATAAAGCATATTTTGGTGGGGACATTAATAGGATCTTCCTTCTGAGGCATACTTTATTTTCCATCAGCCTATGGACATAATCTAAAAACTGACAGCATACCTACATCAGATAGCAAACAGTCCCACTTATACAGAAGATTTCCAGACTTGACTTGGAATATTTGAATGCGAATTCTGGGATTACTGAATCTGGTCCAAACAGGTGGCATGCTCAGCTGTGAATAAGGCAACCGAAGAAAAGATGAATAAGATAAAAAAATTAAGAAACACTTCACGAAACTATTAGTTTGGCTTGCAGTGTACTTGAAATTAATTCAATTATATTATAATTACATTATAAAATAAGTATGAAATATGTTAGAAAAGCCTTTCTTAGGAGACCACAAGTCTCAGGATGCTTCTTACACTTAGAAAAGGAATTGCATCTGGGATTGGAGAAGGAAAAGAAATAGCGAAAAATGGGACAACATTTATCAAATGCCTGCCACTTGATAGACACTATTCTAGAAATATGTTATACCATTTAACCTTTATAACCAAGTAAGACTGGGAATGTCATCTACAACAGAAGATGAGGGAAAACAAGAAACTTTAAGGAGCTGTGTAAGACCTTGTTTTTGGGAGACTTTGTTTCTGCAAAACTTTTAAAACTGGTACCCAAGAGAGAAGGCATTAGAACACAGGTATGTCTGCCTGCCAGGCCCATGTTTATAGTGGTTGCTAAACCTGAAATTAGCAGTGGTAGCAGCACCTGTAGCCAAAGGTCCATCATTATGTTTCTCATTTTATTTTTTTTATGTTTATTTATTTTTGAGAGAGACAGAGTGTGAGCAGGGGAGGGGCAGAGAGAGAGGGAGACACAGAATCCAAAGCAGGCTCCAGGCTTCGAGCTGTCAGCACAGAGCCTGATGCAGGGCTTGAACCCACAGACTACAAGATTGTGACCTGAGCCGAAGTCAGATGCTTAACTGACTGAGTCACCCAGGCACCCCTATGTTTCTCATTTTGTAGCTTCCTGATAGATGCTGAAAAAAGAAACCCTCAGTGATATAGGCTCAACTTTAGAAGATAATCGATTATTTGAAGTAGATTATGTTTTGACATATTATTTAATGAAGGTTAAATCTTCGCTTACTTTATTGCCTAAATCTTATGTAAGACAGATACTTCCATTGCAGATATACACATAACAGCCTGAATGTGTTCATTTTACTGAAGGAAACTAAATTTACTAAAACAAAACAAAACCTACAGAAAACAAATGCTGGTGTTATGAAAACATATTAATATTAGAAGAGTGGTTTACAAATTTGTACTTTCAAACTTATGTTTGGATGTGACTCACTATAGAAAAAATATACTTTCATATATTTCATATGTACGTACACACACGCACACACACACATTTATAAAATAGTACTTTACCTTAACTGCAAGTAATGCATTATTTATTCCATCCGATCCCAATTCATGCCCTGACCAAACATTCCACCACTTTAAAATTACAGTGGTTATAGACACACTGAATTGATGTGTGAGCCATGATTTATAGTTTGGAAATTACTGATTGGAAGGTATCAGATAACGCTTCCATAGAATATAACTTTACACTGTAATCTTGGACTGAAAATATAAGTGGAAGGTGGCTAACAAAAAGTAGGGGATGGGAGGCAGTGTACAATTGTGTTCTGCCCAGAGAAATCAGAAGGTGTAGATGCCCATACAGAATTGGAAAGGAGTTTGGTGAGTTCAGGAAATCTGAGAGAAGGGACAGTGAAACTGGAATAGATTGGCCAAGTGGGAGGGTGATATGAGTGAATCTATATTTGGAGAAGAAAAACAAGAGGATTTGGTGATGAATTGGTTTTGGAGAGGCAGTGAGGGAGAATGAGGGGTTAACGACAAGAACTATAATAATTCCTCACATTTTAGAATAGTTCCTGTGTCAGACATTTTTCTAAGCAATTTATGTTAAATTTGGCTTTCCAACATTTTTCTAAATGTAACAAACATTAAGAACTCTATTTTATGTTATCATGTATATGTATGTTTTTATGAAACAGCACCTCTCAGATTGCTGTTAACCCAGATTGCTGGGTTAATAGGTAAAGGCTAGTGGTATAAACTAAAATAAAGAATAATGGAGAAGTCTGTTTTTTGGAGAAGAAAAATTGGAGGAAGATGAGCTTGATTTTGCATTTGATCATGAACTTTAGATGTTTCTATGTGGATCTGAGCTCAGAAGAATTATCGTGACCTGAGCCGAAGTCAGACACTTAACTGATGAGCTACCCAGGTGTCCTGAAGACTATTAAAAATAGAAAACTCCTTAAAGAAGACTGCCTGTGAAGAGAAGGAGAAGCTAGGTTTGAAATCAAGGAAGTATTCCTTTTCTTAAAGAATGGAGATGCCTGTTGGTTTGCAACCTCAGGAGTTCTCTGGATGAAATTCAAAACTGGACCTTGTACACTGAGGGGAAGAAGACCAAAGAAAGAGACAGGCCACTCCAGATTGATAGGTGGTATTTTTAATAAGCAAGGGGACTTATGTAGGATGCCTGTCTCAGTAACTGCAAAATAAGTAGATCTCTGCATCTGCCCACTAGGATCTTAAAAGTTTATGAAGAGGCCTTAACGGGGTTCAATCATGTATACAGTCCAGATGGTCTCAGTAACACAGTGTTCTCTTAATGCTGCATCCTTGAAATGGCTCCTAGTGTGAGAACAGTGGGCAGAATGTTGAATGTACATTCCAAGGACAGGAGAGGAGGTAATGAGCTTCGAATTTCTGGATCCAGCTAGAGAGTCAACCAGCAGACACATCCTCTACATATCTCCTCCCACAATACCTCATGTATTATAATGAGAGAGAAAGTGGAAAGAAAGGGAACCATTTCAGGTAGGCTTATGGGTATGGTAGTGCAAAGTTGAGCTGGTTATCTTTGAAAGCTTCTACATTCTCTTTGATATATATATATATATATATATATACAGTGAGATAGAGACTTTGGAGAAAAAGAAATGGTAAGAAATGGTAAGGAGGTGAGAGAGAGTCAACAAGAGAAACCTAGTAGTATTACTAGTCAGGATTGAAGTCCTAATTTAGTTTTTAATGGTTTTAATCTCCTTGTATATGTGAATTTTCCCCTTAGCTCCAAAGCTTGCACAGGGGAGATAGATAGTTGGCTGGATGCATCCTGGATTAGCATCTTGTGAGGGATTTAACTAATGGGCAACAGAAAAAAATTGTGTTCAATCTGTTTGCAAAAATGTGACTAACGTAATGGACCACAAACACTAATTTGTAGATTGGAATTACACACAATGACTTCATGTGCAAAAGTGTATCTGAATGTTTTAGTTCTGAACTCATCTTGAGATGTACCTCCTATTTCCACAGAGGGTAGAAAATCAAATTTGACAATTAAAGGTAACTCAATCTTGTATTTTAACATAGTCTGTAGGAACAAATATTCCATTAATTCAAAGTTCAAAATTCTTTTCATGAATGTTTCTCATCATCTAAAGGTGTCTTGTCTTCATTTCTTTTTTTCTCAGATGGCCTGTTGATAAAGAAGTTCAACACCAGTTGGTTGGGGAAAAGCTTAAGTCTACTTTTTGTCCTTATTCTTCTTATTTTCTCTTTTTCCTTGGCTACTTCACTCAATAGCTAGAAATGCTTACCTCAGTGTCTTGTCCAAGTAGGAACTACTGCCACATGACATCATTTTCTTTGTGCAGAAACAATATTATGAAAAGGGGAGCTGCTATAATAGGAATAAAGAGAGGGGTGGATGGATTCATGGTCCCAATGGGGTAGGAAAACAGATGGAGAAGAAGTGGTTCAGGAAACAAGATGGAAGCATAGGAAGATGTGCTCAGGGAGAATATGTCTGAATTTAGTATTCCAAAGCTGGGGAAGTTTTGTGGGTGGCAATGTCCAGAGTATGACCAAAGGAGATGTTAGGTGAGATAAACTGGTGATCCTGGAGACCATATGGTGTTAATGAAGGACTGGTGTGTAGTTGGGTCATCAACATTGACTTGGAATCATCTAAGACAAGCATAGGAATTAGAGATTGAGACCATGATCCAAAACCTTCACTTAATGAGGCAAGTATTCCAGATGACTGTGGTAAATGGATTTTAAATATCATTTTCAGTAGAGATTCTCATCACCCTAGAATGATAAAATTGAAGTGAGAAAATATAGTACAGGTGCTTTTTATAAGTAGCATGCAAAGGGGAATTTATAACTAGAAAGTGATCGAAAAGAATAATGTTAGAGCTTTCATGCCAAGCCTTGCTAAAGAAGAAATAATCTCTGATATATTCTGGAAGTTATATCATTGTCCCCCAAATGTCACTGTGGCATGAGGTAAATATTTTCTTCTAAATAGATAACAGTAGGAGAAGTATACTTGAGTAGTTGGCTGAAAGGTACCAACATGCCCTCACCCCTCTGCCCCTTTGCCTCTAATCTGGTAGTCACCAGATTTAGAGTCACCACTGTTAACTGCCAATAGCCATGCCTGCTTTTTGGTGGCATTTACATAACAGAATAGGGAAGTGAGTTGTGAAAGCAGCCACTGTCGTTTTCTTGTATTTTCATCACAAAGACATACGGAAATACATCCTTGGACAAAAGGACCTTGCTGAAAGTGGTTTTCAGATATCTCACCCTGCTGATTTGGATATGAAATACAAGAGAACAGTGGGTGTTGGCAGGTGATTGAAGAGAGAAAAGTAAATAATTTCTGGTAAATGTCAACTAGGAGAGGCTTTGAAATTCACTATTTAATTGTGATTAATTAGTTAAGTGCTTGATTTAATTAGTAGTTGCTTCAATTAGAAGAGAATTTGGTGGGTAATTTTTTTTTTTTTAATTTTCAAGGCTTCATTACTAGCTAGGTAAATTTTACCTCTTATGAAATGCATTTGCATGTAAGACTGGTTTCTTCAATTGCTTTTTCATGAAGAATTCTAGAATTGACACTGAATAAAGTTCCATATTATGCAAAGCAATCTTTTATAAAAATATACAAACCAAACTGTTCTGATGAATTCACAGTTATCATGTGGTCTCTTTATTTACAATCTTTAGAATTTATGCTGTTCTCAGAAATTATACCTTATTACATGGCTTATTTTTTTAATGCTAAAGGTGTTATCTAATTACACTGTAATTAAATGTAATTTATCAAATAGAAATAAAGACAAAACTAGTAATCAGAGGCTCTTGCTCCATTCATAGATATTCAGTGGAGGTGTATCGTGTAATTAGTTTACCAATGTTTACTCTAGAACAAGTAGAATAAAATTGTCATCATTTTTCCTTTCATCATTTGACAGCACACTTGGAATTCATTTGCATATCTTTACAATGGAAGTCATTACCCTCATCACAGATCTACTGTTGTACAACCAGCAATAAAAAAGTGAAGTTTATGAAGAGTTTAGAGATAAGAAGAAGGATTTATTGTTGAATAAAAGAGTTGAAAGTTTCTTTTCGTTCTAGGATTGCAACTGTTGTTAACAGAGAACTCTTATGACCTCAAGTTTGGCCAGATCTCTGAGGAGAGACTCTACTTATTCCCGGTATACAATGAAATGAGGAAGACTACAGACATATGACTTACAAAGGAGATGGTTTGAAACCGGTACTGGAAACTTGGTTCCTCACCCATCAAAAGCAATAAAGGGATTCAAGTTGGAGAGGCTGGGTGGTGGAAGATAGAATTCATAGTTGGTGCACTCTGTGTTCTTCCCACTCCCCAGGGTCAAGAGTGTATGTGCGTGTATGTGTGTGTGGGTGCACACACACACATTTTAGGGTGGAGGATTACTTTCTTGTCTCAAATCTCTGAAGAGGCACTCCACGAGAAACTCATGGAAATCAACATACATGCATCAGTGGTTTGGAGAACATAGCAGCAAAAGCAGGAACTGCTTACCAAGCATGAAAAGAATACATTTGGGAAATACACACACACCAATCCCGCCAGACGTATGTATGTCCAGTTATGCTTGCTTAACAAGAGAGTTAAATTCATTTATGTCATACAAGAGAATTTGTTTCTTGGTTAACAACTGTCTAACTGGTTTGAGTTTAGGAAAGGGAAGCACCACTTCTCTTCTCCACTTCCCCACCTCCATCCCTTTTCCACTTTTGGTTTTCTGGAGTAATGGTCTCTTTTAATCCATATATAGTGGTTAAATGCATGGACACTGGGGTCAGACACACCTGGAATAGAGTTTTGACTCTGTCATTTGCTTACACATCAGAAGCACTTGCAGTTTACTGACTGACTTAGGCTTCCGTTTTGTCATCTGTAAAATAAAGAAGAATGTACTGCTTACCCTACAGAGTTACTGGGAAAAATCAGTGCGTGTAATTAATTAGCTCAGTGCATGGCACATGGAGCTAAATAGATGTTAGCTATTATAAAGTATGTATTAAAAGTGGGTGTTTGGAACACTTGGGCAGCTCAGTTGGTTAAGCGTCTGACTCTTGGTTCAGCTCAGGTCATGATCTCACAGTTCCTGATTTCAGCCCTGCATTGGGCTCTGTACTGCTGGCTCAGAGCCTGCTTGGGATTCTTTTTCTGCCTCTCTCTCTGCCCCTGCCCTACTCATGCGCTCTCTCGCTCTCTCTCTCTCTCTCAAAATAAATGAATAAATAATGGATCTTCACTCTCCAGTGTCCTAGTGTACCCAATCCTATCCTAAAATGTAGATTCAGGAGTTTCTCCTCTGAACTTAGTTGGGAGTCTTGTGACCTCTGTTGATATTTTAAATTCTCAAGAGTTGCTGGGAGATGTCTGCATTGAGTAGCTGTTAAAATAGAATGGGAAGTCTCATATTCATCGTTATGGTAAATGGGCAGATGACAGAAGAGGCTTCTGTACAAAATCAGGGAAATATTCCTATTCACAAATTGAGTTGGCAGAAATAGCTCTATGTGCCTACCAAGTGTTCTCACGTAAATGATTCATGAAATGACCAGCTGCATCAGTTTTTTGGAAACATTATGGGTCCTAGGCATTTGAATAGAGTCTCTTAAAGAGGTCTTCCTCCCTCCAGAATCTTTCACAGCAAAATTTTCCAACCAGCTATTATACTCTGCAATTCCTTTTAGGAATGGCAGTCATTCCCAGGGTCTGAATCCTGGTATCCTTTTAATATCCTCTTTTTTTTTTTAATTTTTAATGTTTATTTATTTTTTTAAATGTTTATTTATTTTTTAAAATAGTTTATTGTCAAGTTGGTTTCCATATAACAACCCCATCCTGGCCAAAGCTAAATTTTCCTTCCTTCCACCGCCTCTCCCCCGCCACCACAACAGAACTTGGTGATGCATTGAAAAAGACCAGATGTTAACAACAACAAATAGGTTTACCTTCCTGGAGCATACAGGGAGCTAGTTCATAAGGCCATGGCTTTTAAAACCACAGCTGTCCTATAGTTGAAGAGGAAAAGGAGACACTTTCACACAATACCTTTTCCTTTATGGCTCAGATAGCTTTCCCTGTTGCAGAAAAGAAGGAAGTGAGGGAAAGAGAGGGGAAGAGGGAGAAGAAGAAACATAGATAAAATCCTTTTACTTCTTATTACATATATGCACACATACACATTTATAAATAGCTAGGCAGCTGTCCCCCACTGAGTACTAGGCTCTGTGCTAAGAGCTTATTTTCTGAGCTAATCTTGCCTGCGATCCTAAAAGAATGGCATCATAATCTAGGTACATAACAGGAAATTGTGGTTCAGAGGAGTTAAATACCTTACTTAAGTTTACAAACATACATTGTCTTACTCCAAAGCTCTTGCCCTTTGGACAATACACATGATAACTCTGATTTCTCAAGTTCAGTTAATTTTTATTCCTTAAGTAGAGATAACAAAAAATGGACATTCCTCTGGAAAAAGTGACATCATAATTTCATACAAGCACTCATAGCTTTTCCTAAAATGAATTTTCCAAAAGAAGAGGGAAAGATACATTAAACAACTAGAAAGAAATATATAAATTTGGTTCACCTCATATTATGGCCTAAAAGTTATGTTGTGTGTATGTGTTTAATATTGAAACATATGGAATACAGTATTACCAGATATAAAATCCCCAGTATTCCCACACTTGGAACAGAAAAATAATAATTTATCTGACTACTATCATTAATCTGCTGTGTTATATGGTATTAGGCAGACATTTCATGTAATATCAAATAAAAACATATGGCTCAATAGAGTCCTTTTTTTAAGTTGTTTTTTTTTTTAATGTTTATTTATTTTTGAGAGAGAGACAGAGCATAAGTGGGAGAGGAGCAGAGAGAGAGTGGGAGACACAGAATCCAAAGCAGGCTCCAGGCTCTGAGCTGTCAGCACAGAGCCTGATGTGGGGCTCAAACCTATGAGCCATGAGATCATAACCTGACCCAAGAGTGGGGCACTTAACCAACTGAGCCACCCAAAAGCCCAAGCTCAATAGAATCTTTTAAACTTTTAACTCCCAGTTATTGTTTTTATTTTTTTCCCAACCAAATACTATGCCCAAAATTTCCATGTAGTGAAATGTAGCAACATTTCATTTTGGGGACCTTATTTCTTAGATCATGAAATATAAATTATTCCTTACTACTTTATCATTCAGCATTGTTGATAAGTTTTAAGCAGAAATTTCAGGTGCAAATGGCATTTTAAAACCAATTTTAAATGTCCTTTAAAAACCAAACAGTACGTATATCTTTGCACTGGTTTATGCTTAGAGTACGAAAATTAACATTTCTTGTCTGTAGTTATCAGATGTTTTTTCCCAGAAGGAACATGAATTAATGGATTCTTATCCTACTTTTTAAAATCACAACTAAATAAATAGTTGTTGAGCTTAAGGAGTGGTGATCTGTGTAATTCCACTTTCCCCCAGGGAAAAGCCTATGCTCTTTTAGATAGAACTGAGTGGGGAGTTTTTGTTTGTTTGTTTTAGTTTATGTAAATATCAGAAACATACAGTATAAAAATATAATGAAATGTACATGTATAAATTATCTTATGTCAATTGTTACTTCTAATCCATATTTTTCTTCTACCTAAATTGCATAGGCATTCGATCTGGGCTATTGTGAATGTTCATGGAAGATCCATTTGCTCTGGATTTCCAGAGCAAAATTGGGATTATCTACCACAGATGTGCATATTGCAATACATTATTAGCCAAATATCTATCATATCCATCTTTATCCTTTAAAATTTAAACTTTCTTAAGATATCATGTCTATATTATATTTTGAAAATATTTTTCTTTATATTTCACCTTCATTAAAATTTGCTCTGATAATTATTTTGCTGTTTAACATAAGTAAGAAAGAATGTAGGAGGAAAAAAGAACTAGTATTTTTATTGGCATTAGTATGTGCTTGTACTTTGGTTAGTAGAATTCATTTATTTTGATTTACATAATTTTTTGCTGTTATTAAATATCTAAACAATTTTCTCTACTTTGCATTTAATTTTGTAATTCTCTTTTCCCATTTTTTACTGACCAAAGAAGTTTAGAGACAGATAATGATAGGGCATCATGAGAGTAAGGAAATTTGGAGTTAGGGCCACCACTATTTCATCAAAAAGCCATCGAGGAATCACATTTCCAAGTGAATATTTTCTAGAATTTTGAGGAGATAAAGAGATACTGCTATGGAGAGAAGGTAATTTCCCCAAAGTTGCTTAAAATGGGTATTTTATATAGGAGTCTTTTCCTTTACATACTTAGGTCAATGTGTTTACATTTAAAATCTTTTCTTTTCAATATTCATGTTTTGGTTTTAGCACCTTTTCCCCAGAAAAGTAGAAGTAAATTGCTGCAGTCCATTTTCAATTTCCTGGAGGATTTAGAAATACTTTATGCCAGAAACTTAAATCTCAATATATCGCACATCGGGCTCAGCACTGTCTGTAGGAAGGAGGCTCTGAGGCAGCTGTCTAAAGGTGAATAGGTGATTGCTTATTGCTTTCCATCTTTGAGACCACATAATCCAGAAACAGCATCTTTGGCTTTTTCTCCTGGTGTCTAGGACAGCTTGGGAGCTCATCTCCCCGCAAAGTAAGCACTCCAGCAGACCAGCAAGAGAAACCAGTAAGTAATGTCACATTGTGAGTTTACTTTAACTTTTGTTTATTGTCTCTCTTGCTCTAAGAGCATAAACTACTCCACTGTTTTTACAAAACTCAAAAATAAGACAATTGGTTGGAATGGGTGCTGGAAACTGATCTTACTCCTCATGGATTCCTGTCTTCCAAATTAGAGTCAAGGTTAAAATAACCCAGTACTGATCATCATATCATCCAAGTCAGTCTAGAAAAGGTAAAAATGTTCTCATAAGCAGTTTTGCAGACAAGAAAAATACAGGTTTGTGTAAATTGCTTACTCAATCCTTTTGTGATATGATTACAAAATGAGAACTATGATTTTATTTCTTATATATTTTACAGCGAGTAAAATGAGTGAGTGAAAGCCATTTTATGGAATCTGTTCCATGGAGCAGGAGGCTTGTCCAGAGTCCTTGGTGTTGAGGATGGAAGTTGAAAAAACATCAAGACGTGATCAATTCAAACTTTAGTGTACAGGTTCGCTCTTCACCTCAGCTCATATATCATCTTTTTTGTTATCATTCTTTGCTGGGATCTACTGCTTTGAGCTCTTTTAAAATAAAGATATAATTCTTTTGAATGATCTGGAAAATCCTTTGTCTCAATATTCAGCTTCTCCATAGCAAGTTTTCTTCATTTGCTTTTTTATCCTTGTTTCTTCCCTCTATGTACTAGAAGTTTTTGACATAGATCCTGTGTTTGATCCTTTTGGATTATGTCTCAACTTGAAAAGAGATGATATCTTTTCAGATAAAATATTTGTAGAAGGATGTGTGTGTGTGTGTGTGTGTGTGTGTGTGTGTGTGAGCATACATGTATGTGTTTAATTCAGGCTATAGGAACTCTCTCTTCCTGGGTCATACATGTGAGTTAAGCAATCTTTTCCTGTATGTACTTCAGCTGAGATAGGCAGGTGGGGCTCTCACTTGCTCTCCTTCACCTGCAGTGTGGTTGGTTGTAAAAACAGACAGCCTGTGCAATATCCCATTCTGGACATTTTCTGATCCAGGTCCTGCCACAAGATGTCCGTTGGCTAATGTTGGTTATTATTGTTATTGCAAAGTTCTCGTGTGTCTTTTATATTATTTATGTAATGATTTTTAAACGTACTGATTGTAACATGTCACTGGGAATTGCGTAAGTTTAGAATGCTGAGGTTTGTTGCTTTGTTCAGGGCCTTTACACAAAAATCAGGTACCCAAACATTCAGAAAGTGTTTCCCTGAATAAAAGTATCCAATTATAATTGAAGCCTATACCTTTATTTCAATGTTATTTTTAAAATGTTCATTTTTAAGCGTGTGAGCAAGCGCGCAAGTTCATGCACACGCACCCACGCGCGCATAAGGCAAGGGCAGAGAGAGGGAGACAGGATCCTTAGGATCTGAAGCAGGGTCTGTGCTGGCTGCAGAGAGCCAGATCCTTGGCTCAAACCAGGAACCCACAAACCGTGATATCATGACTTGAGAGCCAGTCTCCCAGGCTTAACTGACTGAGCCACCCAGGCACCCCTGAAGTCTACACTCTGAGAAATAAAAAGGACCAGCGACTGTGTTTGAAAGGTAGCGCATAGGTTCCTGTGTGAAAATATGAAGTTTCTGTAGCTAACAAATACCATAAAGTGAATGACTTGTGCTATTAAAAGTTTAAATTACTTTCTCAAATCATATGTGTACATGGTAACCAGTTAAGTACATCAGAAGTGTTTGTGATGAAAAACAAAAATCACTAACCTCTTCTGTCCTAACCCTGATCCATGGGTCAGAGGAAATCTTTATATTCTATTTTTAATTTTTTAAATTATTTTAATTAAAAAAACTGGAACGCTTCACAAATATGCACCTCTCCCTTGTAGAGGGACTATGCTAATCTTCTCGGCATGGTTCCAGTTTTTAGTCTGTGTGCTGCTAAAGCAAGCACCAGAGGAAATCTTTTTCAATTGTTGTTCGGTTAGTGATCTTTTTAACCAGATGATATGATCACATCTCTATTTTTCGCTTTACCAACTTAATAAAGTATTGATTGTTTAATATGAAAAGTCTAAAGTCATTTTTATCTTACTTGTTACTTTTCAAACATTATTCTGAGAGTAGATAGAGGTTGGGGCAAAAATTAGATTGGAATGAGGTGGAGAGGGAATTGGGAGCCAGAGACGACGCAGTCCTTAGCCGTGGTTTTGCTTTCTGCAGCGTCAATAACCCGAAGTCAAAGGCCGCGGTGAAACAGGTGCTCCTACCCTGACGAATTATCTGGACGTCACCCCCCCTGTATCATTCCCCTCACTTCATCTCATCACATAGGCATTTGATTGTGTCATATCATCACAAGAAGGGTGAGTACAGTATGTTAAGATATTTTGAGAGAGGAAGACCACATTCAAATAGCATGTTGTTATAGTTGTATTTTATTTTTGGTTGTTGTTAACCTCTTACTGTGCCTAACTTATAAAATAACTTTATCATAGGTATGTATGTATAGGAAAAACTAGAGAGAGAGAGAGAGCTCGGTATTTTCTGCAGCTTTGGGCATCCCATGGGGGTCTTGGGATGTATACCACTATGTGTATTGTCAGTTCTGTGGGCTTTATCTCTAAAGGGGATTGGAAAACGATCTGTGATTAGAGAGGGATGTGTGGTTGAGGATGGCTTTTGTTCATTTGTTTCATTAGGTCCAGAGAATTTATATGTTTGTTAAGTCAATGGGAATGATCTAGGAAAGATGGAAAAAGTGTTTAATTTACTATAGCTCTAAGTCTATGCCTTGGTCTGAATCTATATTTTATTTCTATATGTATATATTCAGTGAATTCTTGCAATAGCCCTGAGATATTTTTATTATACCTATTTTACAGATAAGAAACTGGAGCACTGACAAGTTAGGCAATAGTCTCAAGATCACAAAGCTAGTAAGTGGCCATGTTAGGATTCAAATTAGAATGTCTGGATTAAAAACCCAGAGACTTAATCACTGTGGTCTTCTGCCTCTGTGGCTTACTTCAGAGTCTCACTTTGGCTTTCTTCAAATGGATTATTTCAATAGTTTTAAAGTATGCTATCCTGTGTCACGACTGGGGGAGAGTCTGGCTGTCTGTGGAGAGATTCTGGAAGGGAAGTTAGGTTGCTGACTGGTAAATTTATTTTATGTAATATTTTTACTGAATCTTCCTGCTTTCAGTCTTATTTGTCACTTTGGGGCTTTGTTACATCAGTTGACTTTGAGCCCCAGTCCTCCCCACGTTATTTTCAAGTGAATGTTTTCACACCTACTCAGCAGTATTTTTATGGCATATTCTAGCCTGTAGTTTTCCCCCTCTGTTTCATCTGTCAGTCTGCTCACATATAACTTCATCTTTGAAAAGTTTGTTGAAATCTCTTTTAGAATCTGATGCACCTCTCATTCTTTTCTCTGGCATGAAATTATTTATTTTGTACACTTATTTTGTACTTCAGAATCTTTCAAGAGTAATTGGAAAGGTGGAAAAAAGCAAACACGTTTCCAGCCTTCATCTTAAATTGGAAGTGAAAGTATTGACATTTTTTAAAGATAGATGGATTGGTTAAGTATCTTTTGAGTTTACTGATTTCAGAATACTGATAAAGAACACAAACTTAAAAAGACTTTAGTTTAAAACCAGCTCTACCACTTAGTAGTCACTTTAACTGAATCTTTAGCCACCGTTACCTCAAGATTACAATAGTTTAAACTACTAATTGAGATGACAAAGAATTGACATTTAGCACAGAGTGTATTCCATGTTAAGTGCTTAATGAAAAGTAATTACTATTTTTTTCTTAGGTAATAGTAAGATCCTGATAGAGACAGAATAATGTGGGTTATTTGGTTTGTATTACTGGTATGATTATTGTCATTATTAAATATTGCTTTTAATTATTGATTTAATATTTAATTAAATATTGTCATAAGTGATGAGAATATAAAGATGGAACAGAAAAAATTATTTTTCTCTAAATATATCTAAAATAGTTGTTGCATGTAACATTATATATTATTTTTATGTTATAACAGGGGTTAGATTTTTCTATGAGAGAATATTTCTCATTTTCATAATATCTATGAATAATATAATATTTTATTAACAAACTATTTCAGTGGGGTTCTATATTTCTTTTCTATGGATAAACATTTTTTGTTTATATGTTTTTTTAAAGGGAAACATTGCTGAATATAATATCTATTTGAAATGTAAAGATAGCTTTCAACTTACGTAATTATTTTTAGGATATAATTATATAATTCTAATATACAAAATATATTTTCATAAATGTTTTATTTTTCTATATTACACATACATTTATAATATAAGTACATATATCCTGGGCTAAAGGCCTTGTTATTCACTACATGTCTGCTTCCTTATTCAGACAAAAATTAATTCTAGCTAATGAGATACTAGATGATTATTAGCTTTGAGAGTAGAAGAACCTTGCTTTGAAGTTCTAAGTCATTTATCACTATATGCCTGGAGATAATTCTGAGACTTTGTACATTAAATAAAAAGACCAGAAATATAAACTAAAGGTGATCTGTTTAAGAAAAAAGGGATATATAAGTATATGAACAGTGGCCAATTCACCCTTTAAATATCATTTTCTCTATTCAAAACATTTTCATTTCAACTTACAAGAGCTGTGACTTTTTATGACCTATTACCATGTCTATAGTAGCATTGGAAACACTTTGTGTTTAATGTTACCGACTTTTAGAATTTTTAGTTTTCACTTGAGTGAATGAATGAAGCATGAATATTTTTACATAATTTATCAATTGTTACAAATAAAATAGTATATGGATTTAGAAACTGGATATCCTACATTTTTCCTAGTTTGCTTGATCTCAAATGTTGTCACATTTGACATTTTCTTTAGAACTTCTTTTGAACTCCCAATTTTTGCTCTTTTCCTACTTTTTAAATTGTCCTGTATTGTCAGATCTTCTTATGCCCTTTGATTCTTCTTACTCTGTATTTTTTTTTGGCGGAAACTTATCCATAACAGTCATTCATCTACCACTAGAAAACACAAATATATACTATCCTGTATATCCTGCTCAGATCTATTTCCTAAACTGTTTATCTCTAGCTCTATTCACGTATGTGTGTATGTGTCTATCTATCAATCTGTCACCAGCTGTTTTACTGAATATGTCTGCCTGAATATTTTGGAAGGTATTTAAAACTCACTGATTACAAACTAACCCTATTTATATCCAGGCTTCCCTATGCAAAAGCACTCCCTGTTTACTCCCTACAACACGCACAATACATCCAACAACTATCTCTGCTGAATCTACTACTTCTGTCAGTTAATAGCAGTATCATCAAACCAGTTTCCCAACTAGTAAATTCAGGGTGTTTTCAATTCTCTCCCCCCACCACTTTTTAAACTTTTAACTTTCACTTAAAAATATATCAAAATGATCATAACTTTCTTTGAATTTATTACCAAATCATGCTCGCCTCAGCAGCACATATACTAAATTTATTACCAAATCATATTGATTTTATAGTGAAATATTTCCTGAATCTCTTCTTATTGTATTCCATTCTGAACTCTGCTTTTCAAGTCTTCATTACCTTTTGCACCCCTTATCACATTTCTCTTTGTCTATTTATTTATTCTTAAAATCATATTATGAGGCAATCACAATACCAGGAGATAGTCAGGGAAGCCTTCTCACATAGTAACATTTACAGCAGTGAGAATGGGGAGAAGAGCAGGAGGCTAACTATTCTCACATCTCTCCCCTCCAGTGCTGCTTCCCATCACTCATTCTCCACAGTGACTTCTGATCCAACACAGATCCTAAAACACAAACATTGCTACAATTCTCAAATTTAGAATTCCAATTACCTATGGCATAAAATGCAAATTCCTTCAAGGCACACCTTTGCCTTCTTTGTCAGCATGGATTCTCTCCTATTCTTTTCTGTACTGCAGAAGGACAAAGAATTTGCATTTTCCAAGAAAATCTGAACAAAACACAAAATGAAAATCATTATTTATTACTGTCTTAGGATGTGCCTTAAATGTCCTCCTTCTCTTGTCTGCTTAACTCATCCTTCAAGACTGATCTCAAGTATAACTTAAGTGACGTTTTCCTGAGAGAATTAGCTTCTTCTCTATGCTCCCACATTCCCTCAGCCTCTAGAAAACACCTCTATTATGCCACCTGTCACATTAAAATTCAGTCATCTTTTACATGTTTGTTTACTCAGGTTGATTGAACTTATTCAAGTCAGGGACTGAGATATTCATTTCTGCTATTTCTGGCACCCAGCTCAGTGCCCAGCATATTACGTATTTAATACAAATTTGATGAATGGATAGATGGATAAGGAGATGAATGACAAAAATTTGATTCTTTCTACAAATAATTCCTTTGAATATACCATTTGTCTTGCTCACATTTCAGTGCCAACAGTTTAAAGAGATTTCAATGACATGACTTTTCTCACCCTGGAAATAAATTTCTATATTTTACAACTCGAACACAAAGAGCTAAAAAAACCAAACAAACCAAAAACAAACTTCTCAGGTGGTGCATTAGATTCTCTTACATTTTTAAGATTTGATACGTGAAAGGACATACGTGAATGGAAATTGAAAGAGGGTTTGAAGGACATCTGCATAGTTACTTGTAAATAAGAACATTCTGTTTATCTTCTTCTAGTTTACTAAGAAAAGAAAAGGGGGGAAAATAGACAGCAACACTGGGGAAGAATAGATCCTGCATTTTGAATCACAACAAACAAAACTAATAAACAGCAACCCACAGGGACCTGTCAGCTGAAAGGAAGATTCAGCATTCATTTTATAAACAATTCACTAGTATGTCAACAGACAGTCGACAGGGAAAGAAAGTGAACAATATTTTTCAAAAAATATCTATTTTGTTGAATAAATCTTGAGCAAAATATTGTGTGAGCTGTATTGATTGAGAGTAAGGGCTATGCAAATGTGAGGAAGCTGTCTTTCTTTTTTTTATTTTTTTTTATTTTTTTTATTTTTATTTTTTTTTTAANAGGAAGCTGTCTTTCTTACATTAAATAATTTTTTTGTTGAGATATATTTTCTTTGAAATTTGAAAATTACTGCAGTATCATTAATATTACCCCTTTTTCTATAATACAATGTGTGGGTAGATGTTACAGATGATTCTAACAATGAAAAGAATTAGGTATGATAATAAAAATATTAAGAGACATGTAATTATTTTCATATTAGGAACATGATTCTCATGATAACAGAAGGAAGTCATGAAATTAAAAACAGATCAGAATTATGTGCATGTCGACCAACTGATGTACTTATCCACTCAACTTATCAAAAATTTATTATAAAGATGGTCAGATTAAATTTTTAGTATAATAGGATTCATGTCATAGTTCAGGTCTTCCAAGAGCAAATTCTTAGATTTTGATTTAGGCACAGATCGCGTATTTAGGAGGTATTCCCAGAATGCTGAGGTAAAGAGAGAATGCAGTGGAGAGAGGAAAACAAGGAAGGATGAGGAGAAACCAATTAAAAGTGGGTTCTTGATGGGGCGCCTGGGTGGCTCAGTTGGTTAAGTGTCCGACTTCGGCTCAGGTCAGATCTCACAGTTCATGGGTTCGAGCCCCGCATCAGGCTCTGTGCTGACAGCTCAGAGCCTGGAGCCTGTTCCAGATTCTGTGTCTCCCTCTCTCTCTGCCCCCTCCCCCACTCATCCTCTGTCTCTCAAAAATAAATAAACTATAAAAAAATAAATAAATAAAAGTGGGTTCTTGAACTGGTTATGACTCTAGGCAAGTGGGTTCAATCTTGCTAGGTATCCTGTGGGAAACCATGTAGAATAAACCTTAGAATTGTCCCTACAATGAATGTGAGACTGGGCCATCTATTTCCTGACACTCATCTCTCCCTGACTGAAGGTTGCTCCTGGAGATGTGTATCTATCTACTGCACTTAAGGACTGTGCCTTTAGAGTAACATGCCCTGGAAACTTGGAGAGGGAAGCCTACAGTATATGCCAGAACTGTCCACCACAGTTATAGCTGAGGTAGAGTTGGCCATAGGGAGTGTGGTATGGGGCCCCAACTGTGTCCAATGTACATGTGCATTTGCATTTAATTTATAACTTCTCCAGCAACTACTTTCAATATGAAGATGTGTATTTTTGTTATTTAATTGCTCTAAAAGATAGGAAAATAACCTGAAGAAAATATAACCTAGTATTTAAAAACTTGCAAAATTTAAATGAAATTTGGAAAAGTCATACTGTGCTAGTCATGATACATACATGGTAGGTACATTCTATCATCTTCTTGTTGCTGTTACTAGTGGGCTAGAGAAAATTCTGCTTTATGTAATTGTTAAGATATCATTCCAATGAAAATCTCTTGTTATTCCTTAAGATTTTTTCTTTGGGTAGATTATGCTAATAAAATGAGGAAAAAAACTTTTGACATTTAAAAGAATATCTACCACTTCATCTTTTTGTTATATGTAGAAGCAGAATTCTTCTTGGGCATTGGAATTGGAACTAATTTTATTTTAAATTTTTTTCTTTGAGAGAGTGAGAGAGACAGAGAATGAGCAGGGAAGGAGCAGAGCGAGAGAGGGACACAGAATCTGAAACAGGCTCCAGGCTCTGAGCTGTCAGCACAGAGCCTGACGTGGGGCTCGAACCCATGAACTGTGAGAACCTGAGCCGAAGTTGGACGCTTAACCGACTGAGCCACGCAGGCGCCCCGGAACTAATTTTTTTTCTTTTCTTCTTAAGTTGTGTCTCAAACTTTCTATAAAAACTATGTCACCAAACTTTTAACTTAAAATAATTAGAAAATTTTTCAACAAATATCTATTTTGTTGTGAATAAATCTTGAGCAAAATATGTGAACAGAAGATGCTTACCGTGTCCCAGGCACTGTTCTAAGGAAATTGTATTAACATATTAACTGTTTGTTAACTAGCTGGAATTTAAATAAAAAACTTGGGGAGAAAAAAGGTATGTCAACATAACAAGGGTAGCTCAGCATTTCTCAGGACAGACTGGACCTTGTGGTCACCTCATTGATTGAAGGTCTGTCTCCTCATCTCTTCTAATCTGAATTACGTGTTCCTTTTTATTCTGTACCTTATTAATATGATCTGATTTTAATGGGGTACTGAAATTAATCCTTTCTGAGTGTCTGTTTCCTTAGAATATGAAATTATTGAGGATAGTAGTTTTATTTTGCTCACCTTGTACCACTTCTCAAGCTCAGTTTATTGTAGGTGTTCAACAAGTATTTAGTTAATAGATGGACTCAACATGCACTTCTAATAAGCTAACTATAGTAGGAGAGGACAGATTTATGGGACCTTGGTTTAGTATATAGGACTGGTAGTTGTGGGTACTGGTGGGACCTATATATAACAGGATAGCTAAATTAGTAGAGATTAAACTGGGTTAAATTTTTGGCAGGACCAAGGATTAGAGTTTGTTCTCACAAAGGGGGATTAACAAATGGGGGATTTGAGATGCGATCATATGCCTGACTATATCAAAACTAGATTTGATAACTGAGGTTACAGTGAAGAACAAAGGTGAAAATAAGAGAAGCATGTAGCCCAGTTTTGACAGGGTCTGAGCTAGTATCAGGTCTTCTTACAAGTAATTTAAACATTTCAAAATAATAGTATCTGGAAGAAATAATCATTTCTGGGGCACCTGGGTGGCTTAGTTAAGTGTCTGACTTCAGCTCAGGTCATGATCTCACCTCTCTTGAATTCAAGCCCTACATCTGGCTCTGTGCTGACAGTTCAGAGGCTGGAGCCTGGTTCCAATTCTGTGTCTCCCTCTCTCTGCCCCCTTCCCACTCACCCTCTGTCTCTTTCTCTCAAAAATAAATAAACATTAAAAAAAGAATCATTTACTTCTTTGTATTCTGACTGCTTTTTATATGTGCATATGTGCATATAATGGAGATTGTGCAAAGGCTTATCTCTATTATATATATTTACTATTATATCATATTGTATGTGTGTTGATATGTATTTGGTTATATACCTATTTTCCCTATTAAGCCATAGGTTTTTTGAAGGACTGGGGACTATGTCTTCTTCTCCTGACTGTAATTTTTTAATTGAGATATAATTCACATATAACCTTAATTTCAGGTGTACCACACGATTCCATATTTGTATATTTTGCAAAATGATCACCACAATAAGTCTGGTTAACATCCATCACCACACTTAGTTGCAGATTTTCTTCTTATAGTGAGAACTTTTAAGATCTACTTTCTTAGCAACTTTAAAATATATGATACAGGTATTATGAACTGTAGTCCCATGCTGAACATTACATCTCCATGACATTTATTTTATAACTAGAAGTTTTTTACCTTTTGACCACCTTCACCCATTNGCCAACCACCAATCTGTTCTTTGTATCTATGAGTTTGGTTTTTGTTTTATTTTTTACATTCCACATTTAAGTGAGAAATTAGTATTTGTCTTTGACTTATTTCACTTAACATAATGCCCTCAAAGTCCATCCATATTTTTGCAAATGACAATATTTCCTTTATTTTTATGGCTCAATAATATTCCTGTGTGTGTGTGTGTGTGTGTGTGTTTATCCATTCATCCATTAATGAGGAGTTATGTCTTGTACACACACACTTTTTTCTCCATTGCTGTTTCTGACATAGAGTAGACATTTAATTAAATTTGTTCTTTATTTAACTCAGCCCACTTTCTACGTTTTGATTCACCAAGCTACTATTAGACCTTCACTAAGTATGATTATATGTTTAATTAATAACAATAGAATGTAATTTTACATTTATTTTGGTTAATTGATCAATTTATGTTTTTCCATTACCATAAGCTTTGTCAGGGCAAAAATTATGTCTGCTATGAATGTTTGTATACTCTGTGGTGAATGTAGTGATTGGCACATCGTTGATTATTTAAAAATATTGAATGAATATTAAGTTGGAATGGACAGATTTATCTTTGGAGAAGATATGGTCTTTGGTGAATTGGTTTGAGTTTTCTATGTCTTTGTTGGAGTCTTCTCTAATATTTTTCACCTAGGATTTTCTCTATTGCTTGGGTAGTTCAAAGGGTTGGAAAGTCAGTTCTTGCCTTTAGTAGTGAAAAATGCCCTACTTCCCTTCGTACTACTCCTGTGACTTTGGCTGTTTTCTCCCCTAAGTGATTATGTCGAAACCTCAAATTCAGATTTAATTACTTCATACATTTTGCAAGCATTTATGAAATGGATTAGTTATTTCTAGCATTCTCTCATTGTGACTCCTGGGCTTTCTCCTCCCCCCCCTCCATTACTCACACTCTTACTCTAAGATCTCAAGTCAAATGACCAGTTCCTTTTCTCCCTTCTGCTCCTGATCTGCTCTCTCTAAGAAATACTTCATGTTTTGAAATTATGATACCTTGCTTCTCACTGTAAGTGAGAGGGTGAGAAGTGGGAATGAAGCTTCAGTCTGTCATTAGAGCTTGAACCTAAGCTTTTACCAGCTTACCACTTTATAATTTTTTGTTTGTTTGTTTGTTTTGTTTTTTGTTTTGTTTTGTTTTGTTTTTAGAGAGAGAGTGAGAGAGAGTGCACAGATGTGCAAGTGCATGAGTTAGGGTGGGATAGAGGGAGAAGGAGAGAGAGAGAGAGAGAGAGAGAATTCTAAGCAGCTTCCATGCCCAGCATGGAGCCCAATACTGGGCTCGATCCCACAACCTCATGACCATGAGATCATGACCTAAGCTGAAATCAAGAGTCAGATGCTTAACTAAGCCACCCAGGCACTTCTCCACCACTTTATCTTTGAATACGTGCTTATTAAATAAAGGAATGAACCAATGGAGCCTAATGCAAAGATGATTGATGACTAAGATCTTAGGCAGCATTTATTAAATAGCACTTGGGGGTAAGAGTCATGCTTTACTGAGGCTTTATATTTCTAATTTGTTGTTTTTGTTTGTGTTTTGATAGGCAATGCTTTTTTACTTCATAAGAGGCTAATTTCTTCTCTGAACATTAAAAAATTATTGAATTGATTTAAAAACATGTTGGCTTCCTTTCAAATGGTCATTAGATCAAAGAATCTAGATAATCATCTGTGCTTAAGTCTAACTCAGGGTAGGAGCAGTTGCCCTCCTTCCGTCTTATTTTCCATGATTTCAGTGTTATCATGTGCATAGTTTCACAACTATATCAGATTTTTGAATAGGGGAGAAAATATACCAACTCATGTAGGAAAAAATTCAAATAATGAATCCACATTATGACAAAATTTTATTCTGTAGTACACCAAATGCAGCATGCTCAATTCAATCATTTATTCAACAAGCATCCCTTGAGTGCATACTATGTATTGGGTACTATGCCAGGGTTTGGATTGTAGAGGAGGATACAAAGTTGACCGACAGTTCTTGAGGAAGTTAGTCCTCTGGAGAAGTCAGAAAAAAATGTGGTGTTTAAAGAGCAGGGAGTGGGGATGATGTTTTTCTTTTGGGAAAATGTTCATCCTGACGTGAAGAAAATTAAAATTGTTTCAGAAGAAGCAAAACACAAGTTAAAAGAACACATTATTTGTTTGAGAAATTATGAGAAAGGCTGAGTGGCTCAAAAACAAAGGAGTGGGTCCCTGAGGAGAAGAATTATTTGACTTGGGGATTTAAAAATGTGACAGAATGAAGGACAGCCCTGCAGTAAGGAGAGACTGAAGAAGGTTGATACCTGATAGTACTCTACCAGGACACGATGTGCATCTGAAGGAAAGCCCTGGTAAGAAGAGACAGGAAGGGGAAATATGAGGTTTGTTCAAGAGAACAAACCGCATCTTAGGTATGTGTTGAAGGGGATGAAGGATTTCAAGGAGGTTCCACAGTCGTCGGCTTCTGTGCTGCTTGAGCATCATGTCCTTTTTTATCCCAACCATCTATGGCCCATCAGTTTCCATTGGCATGGTACCTTGTTTCTTATAACATATATCTTGCAAGAATATATGGTACTTTTAAAATACTGTAAGAATGGTCCTACCCCAAGGGAAGATGCGTGAGTTTTACCTATATTGGAAGTGATAGTGAAATATTCACCCTGGATAAGATAAATTTTCTTCCTGATTCTTATGCATAAAGTCAATGTCACAAATAGTCAGTGGTGTTTTATGGTTTTGTCACGATAACTGGAAAACAAAAGTCGATATGTATTTTAAGAAATCAGGGGCACCTGAGTGGCTCAGTCAGTTGTGCTTCCAACTTCGGCTCAGGTCATGATCTCCAAGTTCATGATTTTGAATCCCGTATCGGGCTCTGTGCTGACAGCTTGGAGACTGGAGCCTGCTTCAGATTTTGTTTCTCTCTCTCTCTCTCTCTGCTCCTCCCCACTCACAGTCTGTCTCTCTCTCAAAAATAAGCATTAAAACAATGGAATACTACATGACAATGAGAAAGAATGAAATCTGGCCAATTGTAGCAACATGGATGGAACCACAGGCTTTTATGCTGAGCAAAATAAGTCAGGCACAGAAGGACAAATACCGTATGTTTGCACATACAGGTGGATTAGGAGGAAGTTAATGGAGGATGAAGCAGGAGAAGAAGGGGAAAAATAGTGGGGGAGAGAGGGAGGCAAACCATGAGAGACCCTTGAATGCTGAGAACAAACTGAGGACTGAGGGGGAGTGGGGGTGAGGAGAAGGGGGTTATGGGCATGGAGGAGGGCACTTGTTGGGATGAGCACTAGGTGTTCTATGGAAACCAACTTGACAATAAACTATTTACGGAAAAAAATAAACATTAAAAAATTTTAAAAAAGAAATCAATATAAATTCTACTCACATTGCAACACAGTTCTCATTGCTATGGTGATTTCAACTGGACAAAGTCAACTTTTTAATATATATATTTAGTTAGTTAGATAGGTAGGTATTTACTTACAGCCTACTGTACTAGCTACTTAAAAGCAGTTAATTAGGAGTCAGGATTTGAATTCTTGTCCTGCTGCTGCTAGAAATATTTATAAAACCTTGGGTAATCTCTGCAGTCTAGATTGTAGACAACTTCTTTAAAATATATAGGCACCTTAGAGAAGAAAGAGGTGAGGACATAAAGCTTAGGTTAAGGAACTGAAAACTTTAAATTAAAATATCTTGGGAATGAGAATCCTGGGTTATATTTTTGGCATTGTCAATGATTCATTGCTTATAAACACTATGAAGGTACTATTGAAATTCATGTACTCCAAAATTATATGATTCCAAAGAATTTTATTCATTCAAATATTTAATAATAGTCAAAACATAATAACTAATATTTATTGAATATTTAGTATGGTCTAAGCATGTGTACATATACATTTTCTCATGTGCTCTCTCAACAATTCATGAGGTATCATGACTACTCTGTTTTAGGGAGAAGAGAATGAGTTTCAGGGAGACATAGTAACATGTCCCAAGTCATAAATGCTGGTAATGGGGGTTGTGTATGGCTGGGGATCGTATGCCCCCACCACATACACCCTAGACAGTTTTGCAGAACTGAAATGAAGCAGAATATGGCAATATTGCCTGATGGATTTTGTATGTCGATAATTACGTGAATAAATATTTGCCTGTTGTTGGGCAATGGTCATATTTATTGATTTTTATATCTTGAGCAACAATTAAACTGCCTGGCATTTAGATGCTCAAATAATATTAGTTGAAGTGTTTTAAATGATCTGAATATTACTAAACTGAATTATTCTTGGAATTGTTGGATATGTTTCTGGGACTCTTGATAGACAGAGTAGATTAGGTAATTATATGGAAGAAAACTAGCTTCCCTGACCCAGGATGATGATGGAGGAGACAGATCAGAACTGAAGGAAAGAAATTTAAGATGTTGGAAGATTATTTCTATAATACTATAGACTTTTGCTATCAACTGTGTGTTGCCAGACCAAATATATTTTCATTCTGAACCTTTAAGTTTTGTTATTCTCAAAAAACATCATCAATCATATTTTATTTGTTCATTTTGTTAGTATACTGAAATTCAAAGTAGAGAGCATAATTAGGTCTGTTTGAATACCAAGAGTTAGGTTAAAAAAAAAAAAAAAGCCCCGGGGGGAAGAGTCATAGACTCTCAGTTATAATTTACCTCCTTATCCCGGCTGGTACTATTGATCCAGATTCCTCTTTTAAATGTTATCCTTAAACCTGTTTTTAAAAATGTCACTAAGATATGTATCCCCAGGTAATATAAAAAACATGACTCCTCCTCTTCCTAACATTCTCTTGGGAAAAAGAATAGGTATTTATTGTGTAATAGCATCTGTCACAGCTTTCAATCCAGCTTTTTCTTAGAATGCTTATTATCCAAGGAGTTATGTAACTTTTAAATGCTCTTTTGAAACAAAACCGAAAAGTCACATCTGTCTTTACACATTGCTTCCTACTGTTAGTGACTTTTATTTTCCGGTTTTTCTTTTTAAGGATTTTCCCTATTATTAAAAATATTTTATTTTTTTAGACATTTTTCAGGAAGCTGCTAGAATGTTTCTCCCATTATTATTAATGGCTCCCTGCTGTCTGTTTTGGTACTAGAAATAGTTCCATTGGTACTATCACAAGTTTTTAAAAAATTTATTCCCATATCATTATTGCTTAGATAACTATAAAGCAGGGAAGCTGTGCTTGGGGGGCTGGTCAGTTTTTGTTCAAGTATTTTGTCTTTGTTCTTAGTTTGTCTGGGAAACAAAAATGGACATAATAAAGTTGCCGTGAAAAACTGCATATGATTCATAATAGTTCTGGAGGGGAAGACTAGAACCAGGAAGTAAATATTACATACAGAAAGAGTTAAATTTATTGTGGGAATTAACACTATTTAATTCCAGGTGTCAGAATTTTAAATGTTAATCAATTGTACATTTTTAGGGATATTTAGGTAGAGATTTAATGAGCTCTTCCCTGAGATGTGATAGAAGAAATTATATACATATAATATAAATGGAATTGAATGAAATGATTTAGGGTGTTTTTCTGGCTATAGATATGTAAATACATATATATGGTTATGTTCCTACTTGTATGCATTCACATATTTCTGTAAATTTTATGTGTGTGTCTAATAGAATGGATTGACTATAAAATGTTGACTAGGGAAGTAGGGAAATTGTGGCATTCTAATTTAAAAAAAAATTCCAATATTTGAGAGATTGTCAAATCCATAAATACAGATGGAAGCCGCCATACCACCACTGACACATGGCAACCAGGTATGAGTAACCATTGCTGAGACCAAAGTGGTGACTTGAGTAGGTAAAGAGAAAGTCAGGAAGGCAACAGATTCACTGTGATATATGAATTCCTAGAATGTGGGAAGTAGTGTTATGGCAACATAAATACTGAGAGGGCAGTGACATAAAACATGGTTGCATTCAACTGGGATAGATCAAGTGATACATTCTGATTGCTTCTAAGACTTGATAAGTGTGAGCTTTAGATTGGGAAGAAAATCATTTGTTTAACTTAAAGATGTTTCTTCCAGCATACTTTCGGAAAGGATGGAAGTTAGTACACGTCCTTGGAAAACTGGAAGAGCAGACTCATCTCATATGCTTGCCTTGTGATAATATTGGAAAATGCCTGGAATGAGCTGGATTTGTACTTGAAATATATTACAAGGGAAATATGATACGACTAGTGATATAGTCTCACTTGCTCCACAAAAGAACAGAAATTTTGCTGTGTTTGAGAGTATTGTCTCTGTGTGACTGGGTGTCAAAAGTTGGGACATATTTCAACTTCAGAATATGTACATTTCTCCTTTTTCAAAAAATGTGTAAATGCTAGTATCAAAGACAGAACTCTTAAATTAATAGGAATAAAATGAGGACCACTCTTCAAGTACAGAGATGCTTCTGGTTTAACCATTTAGTCTGTAAAAGAGCTCAGCCTGCAACACTGTTCACATAAAACCAATTTATGTTTTAAAGTATGGACTCTAATATTAATCTCCACATTTCCTCATCACTTAAAATTTTTTTTTAATATGTATTTATTTTTGAGAGACGGAGAGAGAGATCGAGCATCAGTTGGGGAGGGGTAGAGAGAGAAGAAGACATGGAATCTGAAAGAGGCTCCAGGCTCTGAGCTGTCAGCACAGATCCTGACACAGGGCTCGAACTCAAGGACCATGGCCGAAGTTGGATGCTTAACCAACTGAGCCACCCAAGGGCCCTTCCCCATCACTTTAAAACAGTACAGTACTTATTTACCTTTTCCATTTCTACTTCCTAAATTTGCTGACTGCTTGATGGGATTAATTTATACTAGAATAAGGAGATAAAGGTAACTAAATCAGGTAAATGAGGTGATAATATCTAATTCCAGCACGAAAACCATATAGACTTAACAAGTGAATAAACAAAAAAGTTTTAAAGCAGAAACAACTGAAGAAGTTAAAAATTTTGGATTAGTTGCAGCTGCACTGCTGACGTCCGTACTAGATTCACTATGGCAAAACTAACATAGATATGGATACTCAGACTCTTGCATTTGTAGACAACCTTCATCCTCCACTCTAAAAGTACTACTGTGACATAACTACACACATTAAAAAGTTCTATATTAAGAAGCTCTGGTTGTGAGAAATAGCGGTTCTTATTTTAAAGCAATATTGGGACAAGATTAGTTTTTCACTAAGAATACAGGTGGTGATGAGAAGGACTCTGTACATTTTGAGTAGAGTAGCAATCTGGGGTGCTCCTAATGATGTCCAAGTTTAGGCAGAACACATGTCGAATAATGCTGAACTGATCGTCCTTTGAAAGATTTAATCTCAGATACTCCGACGACCCTGAAATTCTCTGTCCAATCAGAGAAGGTTTTTAGTACTTACACTGTCACTTTCCTAGTCCAGACTTTCATCATGATCAAGTAATCTTGATCTAGTCGACCTCTTTTTGCCAGGAGATCCAAAAGAAATATGGAAAATAATAGTGAGTAAGAGAGGTAGAAAATCTGTTCATGATTAACCACACTCTATGTTTTTTAAAGTAAAAAATCCACATCAGTCAAGAACTAAAATTCTAGACCAAGTAATCTAGTAGTGTTGTCAGGAGAGGAATGAGAAAGGCCATAGCCAATGAGAGCAAGCTAAGGCACTGCATTTTCAATCCACCCCTAATGGAGTGTTGGAGTGTGTGTGTGTGTGTGTGTGTGTGTGTGTATGATGTGGTGTAGTATATGTTTGCCTTTTGACTCCTGTATAATTTTCTATTTTCTGTATCTACCATCTTTGACTTTCCCATTTCTCAAGTGATGTTCTCTTTAGTTGCCTCAGTTCCTATTTATCTCAAACGGTGCAGAGATGAACAGCCTCATACCTGTGTTCTATTGGGTATGTTTGTAGTTTCTCTGACTCATATATTATTGAGTCATTGTGTATATGCCTCCGTAATTTCTCCTAAATGCTGCATAATGCTTTGCAAAATGACTTCATGGTTTGACCCCCTCTCCACAGAGGATCCTGCTTTCTCACATGTTTGATAATCCTTGGAATTACCTGAGTATAATTATTTTTGTCAAACTTAAGGGTGGCAAGTAATGTCTAATTCTCTCACTTATTCTCTGATTATCTGTGAGGCTTAGTATATCTTTATGTATTTTTAAGTCATTTGGATTTCCTTGTTTTGTAACCTATTTCATTGTTGACTACTTTTGATTTCTATTTGATTTTGTTTGTTATATTATAAACAGTATCTTTGTCTTCCTGAAATAAATTACTTGATGGGCTGAGACACCAAAAAAGCTATTTCCCATCTTGCAATATCTATCAGCTTCGTATATGGTGCCTTTTTTTTGGAACAAAATGTTAATTTTAGTGTAGTCATAATTTTTGTTTATTGTTTTGAGTGCTTGAAAAGATGCATTGGTTACGTGTAGCTTGTATGTGTCTATTATTAATTCATGGATACTGATTTAGTTACTTAAATATTTTCTGTTTTTGCATATTTTGCATTAAGCTTTATCTGTTTCTAGAAGTGATACGATCAGCTTTCTAATTGTAATTGTGTAATTCGAAGTCTCCTTGTGGTTTGCTTGTTTTTGTTGCTGTGGTGCAACAATTTTCTTCTTTGTCTTCCTCTTCCTTTTTTTTTGGGCAGTGGGTGGGGGAGGATTTCAGGTACACAAAACAGCACAGCAGCATGAACAACTTATGCAACTCAATTCTTTTTTTAAATTTTTATGTTTTTGTTTTCCTTTTCATTCCCCAATTCCACTCTTACATTCACCCCTACCTCCACTATGGACAGCCACTCTGGTGTATATATTTAATACATTTAGTGTTATGGATATACGTTATGCGTACTTCTTTCCAAGATCTATATTTTTGTTTTGTTTATTGGTGCATGTCTCTTAATTTTAAATAAATAATTATATTGCTATGGTAGAGATTACATACTACGTATTTTTGGATTCTTCTGAATTTTTTAGCAAAAACCTTTTTAAAAAATTTTTAAGCTTTTATTCAGTATTGAAAAACAGTGTGTGAGCAGGGGAGGGGCAGAGAGAGCAGGAGACAAAATTTGAAGCAGGCACGGAGCGCCTGGGTGGCTTAGTCGGTTAAGCGTCCGACTTTCACTTAGGTCATGATCTCGCGGTTCGTGGGTTCGAGCCCCACATTGGGCTCTGTGCTGACTGCCAGCTCAGAGCCTGGAGCCTGTTTCGGAGTCTGTGACTCCCTCTCTCTCTGACCCTCCCCTGCTCACGCTCTCTCTCTCTCTCTCTCTCTCCTAGAAATAAATTAAAAAAAAAAAATTAAAAAAAAAATGAAGCAGGTTCCAGGTTCTGAGCTGTCAGCAAAGAGCCTGATGCAAGGCTTGAACTCATGAATGGTAAGATCGTGACCCGAGCCAAAGTCAGCCACTTAACCGACTGAGTCACCTAGGCACCCCCTCAAAAACCATTTTTAAACTGAGTCTAGCGTGTCTGAAACCCACTTTATCATGTTTTTGCATGTAAATGAAGTTTGGGTGGACATTAACATTTTAGGTTCAAATATTCTTCCTTCAGCACTTTGAGAATATTGCCCCATTGTAATCTTGTATCCAGAGTCAATTTATGTTCCTTTCTAGATAATTTACTTCTTTAATTTCTTTTGATGTCTTTTTGATTCTGATCTTATCAAGAAACATCTTTTTTTCTTTTCTATTCTATTTGTTTTGTGAGGGAAACTTTCATTCTATAGACTTACATCATTGTTTTCCTTTTTTAATCCTAGGGCAATCTTAATCATGATTTCATCCCCTCTTTTTTTTTTTTTTCTCATATGAGCTTCCAGATGTGGGCTAACACTTCCACAACTGTCTTTTTTATATCTTAACTTTAATATTTGCCTTTTCCATGAGAATTTTCCTGCTGGTGCTCCTTAGACATCTTATTTTTCCCATGTATGTACTTCCTAGAAGTGTCAACATAATAAATATACATAGGGAGAGAGGAAGGGAGAAAGAAAAATTTCCAGCCCAGCCTCGTTTGTGTCCCTCCTGGTGAGTTTTAAGAGATATTTAAAATCTACATTCAAAAAAGGGAAAAAAGCACCTTGGACAACCAATAGAAAGATGGGCAAGATACTAAATTTCAATTAACAGAAGAAAAGAAGCAGAGGAGACAATGAAAGAAAAAATGTTCAAGCACATTGCCAATCAGAGAATGTGTTTCATATGATTCACTCATATATGGAATTTGAGAGAAACCGAATAGATGAACATAGGGGAAGGGAAAGAAAAATAAGATAAAAACATAGAGGGAGGTAAACCATAGGAGACCCTTACAGACAGAGAACAAACAGAGTTGCTGGAGGGGAGGTGGGTGAAGCGATGGTCATTAAGGAGGGCACTTTTCTGGATGAGCACTGGGTGTCATATATAAGAGATGAATCACTGGGTTCTACTCCTAAAGCCAAGACTACACTGTATGCTAACTAACTTGAATTAAAACACACACACACACACACACACACACACACACACACGCAATGAGATATTACTATGTTCTCAGGAAATTAGTAACATTAAAAAATCTGTGATACAATCAAATGCTGGTGAAAATGTGGGGAAATAGAAATTCTTGCCTATTGCTGGTGGGAATAGAAACTGGTAAATCCATGTTGGTAAGCAGCTTGCCAACACATAATATGTAAAACATACTCTAAAACCAGCAATTCAATTTTTATTAATATCCTCTGAGGAAATGCATACACATATGTTGGAGGATACATGTGTAAAATTTTTCATAGCAACATTTTTTTGAAATAACCTGTAACTTCCATATCCAAAATATTTGCAGTATACAAAATAAATGTATTTGTATAATTGTATGATGGACTATTATACAGCCATGAACCTGGATGAATTACACTTAACACAGCAACAAAATTCCTGTAATCACAATGTTGAGCAAAGGAAGCTTTACACAAAAGAATTCATATTATATGATTCCATTTATATAAAGCTCAAAACCAAGTGAAAAATATTTATATTGTTCAGGGAATGAATAGATAGTGGGCAAGAACAAATCTCCTAAGAAATTAAGCATTGAAAGCATGTTTTATAAAGATACTGGGGGAGAAGGCAAGAAAGTATCAAAAATTCTGTAAGCTGAAAAAGAACAGAACATTCTGACAAGTGAGTTCAATAGCCTCTTGGATACCTGGTGGCCCGGAGCTTCATTTCAAATAGATCTTTACTCTGCAAGAAAGGGAATACGAAATCTAGGGCGCAAGCACAATAGTAAGTCATTAGATTGGAGACATCTGCAGGAATTCAATGCAGTGAAATAGATAAACAAAACAAACATAACATATATAGGTAAACAAAAAGAAAATTCCTCCCTGCCAATGAAATATGGTGTTTATGGCCTTTGTTTGTAAGTATAAGGGAAAAATATTTTTACCTAAACAGATCTAAATGCAAACTGTGCCTAATGTGGCTAGACATATTTGTAAATCTTTTAAAGCTAAGAAGGAATACATAGATATTAATTTATTGCTATTCTCTAATAAAAATAAAATATTTAATAATAAAAAATGAATGCAGTAAATCTACAAATACTGATATAGAAGTTTTCAGTTTCAGAAGCAAGCAAACAATTGGGACAGATTACTATTGGGGAATAGAAGTTAGACTCTTGTCTGGAAGGAGAATCAAAAAAAATGTAATTTTTTTCTTTTTGTATCATTTTATGACCAAGTATATATATTATCTATATATTCACTTAAAATAATAATGGTAGTTACCTGAGTGATGAAATTATGAGCCATTTTATAGTGTCTTTAGATAGAGCTATATTCTTTTAAATTCTCCCAAAATTGTTATTAAAAAATCATTTTCTCTGGGTAGTTCAACTGGATTGAATAGAATGACTTAACTTTACATTTTATATCCTTTGGGTTTTGATTGTTTGTTCAATTTATTACTTTCTGCAGGTATTTCTTTTAAAAGAAAATAAATAAGAGGCACTGGTGCTGAAGGAGAGAAACCTGTCCTATTGTTTAATAACCTCCCTTACAACTGAGAGATGTAAAATACCTGAACTTTCAAATATGGAAGGAGATTTTATTCCCTGAAAGTCATTGTTAGGAAACAAAGAAAAATTGCTATAGAATGAATTTGGCCAGTCAGGGGAAATAACCGATAAAATGATTATTGGTAGCCTACTTGAAACTACTTTCCAGATAAGTGTTGGTAAATTGATTATTAGGAGAATTTCACATTAAGAAAAATTGTGGTTTATTGTGAAATGCTTTTTGGAAATTAAAAGAGAAATAATTCTGCTCTTAGGGAAAAAAAATCTTCTTGACCACGTGATCAAAGCTGGCCCATTTCACAGTAAACAAAGGGGCACGGAGACTGGGAAAGCTAAGACCTAAAGCACATGATGGTAGCACCTGGAGAATGTCTATAAACTTGCCCATCAAAACCCTGGGGAGATTGTCCTTTCCCTTTGTAAGCCTTAGTTATACATCCTTTTCTTTATTTCAATAAAATGCCCCATTTTTTTGTTTTTATTTANTGCAGGTATTTGGCAAGTACGTTCTTACTATGACCCGAGCGGAGGTTTTCCCCCTGAGCGGAGGTTTTTCTGTTTCGGACTCTCTCCTTTTCCCCTCTCACTCCCCATAGAGGGTAGAGGGGGATCGCCTCCCACCCTGGAGTCTTCAATCCCCGCCTGATTTTATCTTCCCCAGTTCGCACTCACATTAGAAGGCTCTCTCAGTGGATTCTGCGTCCTTTTTCTTCCAGTCTCTCAGGTTTTGTAAGGTTTCCAATGGCTTCAGATCTTTTTTGTGTGATGTATGGGCGCGAGTGCAAGTACGGAGCTCCTTACTTCTCCGCCATCTTGCCCCCTCCTCCTAGAAACTTCATTTTAAAGCTGGGTGGGTTTACATGCCTAGACTAGTGTCACACAGCTAATAGGTGGTGGATTAGAATTCAGACCTAGATGATTCTAAATCTAGATATCATGTTCATTGTTTCCATGCTTCATTCCCAAACACTAGTCATTAAACTGCTGTTTCTTCATCTCAAAATTTTCACTGGTTTACTGAGTGTCTTTCAGAGGAATTCATGACTATATGTTTGATAAATCTTAGAAAACTAAAAGTTGGATATTCTGTGTTATTTTGTAGTAAATTTCCTATTTATGAAATTCAGACATCTTTACACCATACTGACTATATAAGTAAATGATTACAAAATATTAAATGCTTAAATATAAAATTTCATCTCTGAAAAATATTAGATCGAAAGGCCAAATTATTCTTTTATACCAAAATGTTCAAGTCATTTATACTTTTAAATGTACTAAAACAAAATACACCAACAGGCTATGAAGAAAGCTTATTATTAAGCCTCATTTTTAAATTATTGACGATTAAAGCATTTGCTATTACAGGACAATGCTCACTAATTGTGAAGACCAGAACCCACCTGCCACATGCAGACATCCTTTGAGGAAGCACACTTTCCCTTCCCTTTCGTTTGAGTGCACATGGCATTTCCTAGGGTTATTTCCATGAATTTTCCTTGTGTGCTTTCACTGGGGCCTTCATCCAATTCATGGTTGAAAACATTAAAGTGGTTGCTTAGAAACGCTGAAGTTGGAAATTTATGAGTTTTCAGAAGGTTGCATTGAAGTAGGGGTAGCATATGGTGATCTGACATGTTTTGTTCCCTAGCCAAGGAGAGGGGTAGCCTTCTGTGATCTCTCTAATTATTTCATGGCACTTTAAGATGCCAAGCTGAATTTAGAAAACAGCAAGGCATTAGGGCTAAGAAAAAACAGAATGTACTTTTTTGTATTCAGTATTTTTGACCAAATTTTTTGTTGTTCTTTTTTTTTAAATTAACTGAAATAGTTTTGGAAATACTAAAGCAGACGGTTTTAACTAAAGGATAAAATAAAAGTCTCATTACTTTGGCTGAAATAGAAAGACTGGAAAGGGAAACAGCAGCAATCAAATGAATATATTTCATAAGGAAGAGTTATGGTCCTAAAAGAAAATTTTAACATTTCAAAGTCTATTTAATAACTATATAGTAGAAGATAATTCGTTTTTTTTTTCCCAACAACTTAAGAAGTTTGTGGGTATTAGGGAACAGAGTCAAGGAGGACAAATACAAATAAGAAATTAATAAATGACTAAGAAATTGAAGCCCTAGTAATGTATAGGTATTAGTTTATGCTTTGAACTTGGCCTGGGGAAAATATAATGAAAATTTGAGTGAATGAAATGAATAATTCATTTTCTCATGCTTAAAATGTTCACCAAAACCCAGTTGTTTTAGGAATCATGTTAGGATCTAGGGATAAAAAGAAGAGAAATACATGGACTTTACTGTCATAGAACTTATAGTTTTTGAGATGCAGACTTAGGAGCCGATATGGAGCCCCATATGAAAAGTGTAATGATCCAAAATTTCATGAGGCTTTGTGAACATACAGGGACTTTAATATAGCCATGGAAAATTAGGAAGATTTCAGGTTAGGCTAATTACTGAACAGTTCTAAAAAATCAGTGGTTTAATAGATTAGGACTTTTCCTTGCTTATTCATTTCTATATATTTGGTGTATATGGTAGAGCCCCTTTCATTTGGTCTTTCAAAGGCTTCCATCCTATGGTTCTGGAATCTCCAAAGAGCTGAGTCCATTGCTGGATCCTGGGCATCAGACAGGCAGCTAGGGATAAGGAAGACTTGAGGTCTGTTTTTTAGAGGGTAGGCCAGGTAATAAGACATAAGTCTATTGACCACAACTTAGTTATATGGCTAAATTTAACCTCAAGGGAAGCTGTGAACTAGGAGTAGTGAAAAGAAGTTTGTTGACTGACTAGCCTGTTTACCACACAGCTTTTGGAGATTTCATCAGGCTGAGCCTTAAAGATGTGAGCCTAGTATCCAGGTAAAGATTATGCAAGGACATTCCAGAAAGAAGGAGTATCATGATAAAATACATAGATGTAAAAACCTCATAGGACATTATAAAAACCAGTGTTGTTGGAGTGTACATTTCAGGTGATGATTAAAAAGATTTGAAACTCCACTGCTGATGATTTTTCCTTAGTTATACTTTCCAATATATTCAGTTGCCTACTTGACATCTATCCTCTGCTCACTCAAAGACATATCAAATTCAACCTGTACAAAACCAACTCCAGGATCTTCCGTTCTGCTTCCTGGCCCTTGTCTCACTTCAAACCTAGTCTTCCTTCATCCTATTACACATGCACGAAAAATGGAAATAATCCTTGACATCTCTAATTCCAGAAAACTAATATACCACTAAATCTTACATATACTAAGTTCAAATTTTTCTTGAATATGTTCATTTTGCTCCATTTCAACTCTACCATTCTACTCCATACTAATATCATCTACTGTCAGATGATAGCACAATAGGCACCTAACCCATCTCTCCTCTTGCTGTCCATTTTTGCCTGTCTTCAGTTTGTTATATACAGTTACCCATTAGAGACAGGATCATTACCATCATGTTAGTCTGCCTTTATTGTATCGGGTACTCACAAAGTCCTAGGCATTATTCTGTGGTGGGGGGGAGGGAGTGAGAGAGAGAGAGAGAGACAGTGCAAGTGGGGGAGACAGGCGGAGGGAAGGAGGGAGAGAGGGAGAGAGAGAGAGAGAGAGAGAGAGAGAGAGAGAATCTCAAGCAGGCTCCATGCCCATTGTGGAGAGTGATATCAGGTGAGGCTCAGTCTCATGATAGTGAGATCATTATCTGAGCTGAAATCAAGAGTCAGATGCTTAACCGACTGAACCACCCAGGCACCCCTAGGCATTATTCTACATACATTGCATTAATTATCTAATTTAGTTCCCATATAGCCCTATATTGTAGGGTCTATTCCTATTTCATTTTATAAATGAAGAAACCAAGACTTAGAAGGTTTTGGTAACTTGGCCAGTTTCAAACAGCTAACAGGCAAAGTCTGATCTTCTAGGCAGTCTGCTTCCTGAACCTGTGTTCTATATCCTTATGCTATAGTTTTCTCTTCGTGTAGATTTAAGGCAAATATTTATTTAAAAAATGAATGAAGAAAAAGTAGATTGGCAAGTGCCACATATAATAGAGGGTCATGTTGACACATTTTATCTTGTCCATATGTTGGAAAAGAACATTAAAAGATTTTAAGAAAACAATGGCATAGTCAGACCTAGAGACTTGAAAGATGTTTTTATTACATGTATGGAAGATAGAAAGCATGAAGAAAAGATTCAAAAGAGAAAGTAATTTCATTATAGTATAAAAGAAATTGGCAAAGGGAATAAGGACTACATTATATCATAAAAGGTTTGAGGTTCTTTCAAGTTCTTGATGGCATACTTCTCCTTTGTCTCCTTCATAGTCTCATTTCCTTCCCCAATATATCACTTAGTCTAAATGCAATATTAATTGCATCTTTCAAAAACAATTTCAGAGTCAACAGACTTTATGATGATTAAATGAGACATTATATATACAGAGTGTCCAATGCAGTTCTTCAAGAAAAGGAAATTGTTTTCTTCACTATCTTCACATTCTATTCCCAAATGACTTGAATATGAGATGAATGTAAAATTATTGCAGTCTTGAGCTTAGAAGAATAAGCAGAGTCACAAAACTATTAAAAATAATGAGGATAAGTGTCCAAGCGTGGAGAACTTTACTTTGGTGACTTTAGAAGATAGAAAAGAGTCAGCAAATATGTTTTAATTTTGCTTGTTTTGCTTATTCTGCTTAGTTCTGGTCAGAGCTACTGCTTTCAAATGATCCCAAATGGACTTTAAAATTCGGCTAACTGCAAGCACATATGCAAGTAAGCATAGAATGGTATGCAGTTTTAACTATTTATGTAAATGCTTAAAATAAATATAGCGTAAATAAATAAGCATACAAAATCTCTCTATGTGGGTGTGTTTGGTGTGTATCCGTGTGTGTGTGGTGTATATACCAAAATTTAAAAGAGATATCCTAAACAGAATATATCTTGAGATATTTATTCTGATATAAATAATATGACCCAATGTATCAGTTAAATAACACATGATAAAATATGTTGGCCTAAATTTCTAGTTTCTACTGTAAATGCTATAAATCTATTTGTGTATATAGGTTTCAAGATAAAATAGAAAACCTCATGTATAACAAGAATATTCAATGAATATATGAGAAAATAGTATCAGTAGTCACAAAAAATACTAAAGATACAGGTTCTGCAAGATGTTATGCAGTTTTGCTGAGTGTGTAGGACTTTGTATTTTCTGAAAATGTAGAGTCCCTCTGTGCATTATTTAACTCTTAGAGCAAAGAATTGGAAGGACTAGCGTTATAGAATGAATTCTTTATAGGAGAGAATCTGGGGAGTGCCACAGAAGGAGACAATGGCAAATGGAAGGGAAATTTCTTCCTTATTCCTCCTTGTAAATATTTCTAGTGCAAGGAGAACACTTAGCTGGATAAACAACAATTACCCTATTAGCATGAGGTTTATCAGGGAAAAATAAATGAAAAGAAAATTTGCATGTACTGTTACAGTTCTTTCCCTATATTTTATATTGACTTTTATTTATTTATTTTTCCCCAAGACACACCAGCTTTATTAAAGCTACTTTTCATAAACAATCGTGGTATTTCAGGCAGAACATGGGGAGACAATCATTAACAGTATACAACTTTCAAACTCCTTTCTTCAATGGACTACAAAAATCAGAAAGCTGCTATAAAACCCAACAAAGTCTTCATTTGATGCCCTGAGCAGGGAAAGTTTAGAGTGGGGATTGACACTTCACATTTAGCATGTTGTTTAACAACTTTTCACAAGTTGACCTTGACTTTCATGAAATAAAATGAAAATGGCAGAATTACCAGTTTGAAGATCCACAAGTTAAAAAAGGAACTCTTTTGAAGAATACCATCTCCATGGTGACACTGTAAGTCAAGAATTCCTCACATACTGGGAACCATTTTGGGGGGTCATGTTCCAACAGATCTCTAGATTTAAAGAGGTCAAGTTTATGTTGAAGGCACTGAGGGAAAAGAAGAACAAAATGAATTTTAGTTTTTCTGCACCACAAGACATTTGTGCCAAGATGGTTAATGTGTGTTAAGATCAAGGAATCCCTCCTCCTGAGAACCAAGAGGAAGTTTCTGAAAACTAGAAGGGAAAGGTATTTCCCCTCTATCAATTTAGCTTCAAAGATGTTCTGTTAGTGACATAGACCCTTCCCTTAAAACAACAAGGGAGTGTTCTGTGTGCTAATACCATAGTTAAAAAATAATTAAAACAAGATTCTGCATTTTTATAAAACTTGATAAAAATAGTATTTCAAACTGTACAGTCACCAGAAGTACACAGTTATCAAAGCTGTGCACACTTCACTTGGCATCTCCAGCACCTTTAGCTTTCTGTGCCTGGTCTGTCTTGGCATCTCCAGGGTCATTCCAATCCTTGCCAGTATTAGCTTTTCCCTCTCCCCCTTTGGGTTCCTTGTCTCATTCTTTGTAGAGGCTTGGGCTCTGGCTTTGAAGGAGCAGGTTTAGCAGATAATCTTGCACATCTTCTTTATGGCTCATCCTTCACCTTGGCTTTATCTCCTTTAGCATTCCCTTCAACCTTTCTCTTGGTCATGGTGGCGACAGTGGCAGGCCATAGGCTCTGGACATGGGATGCCCTGGTGGATGGGCTTTGGTGGGTCCGGGGGTTGTTCTTGCCTCTTCTTCATACTGCTTGTACTGACTTTTAATACTTGTATTTTTCTTTCTGATTTCGATGATATATCCACTATTAATAGCATATGAGTAACTTATCATAATTTAAGTATTTCATAATGATCCTAACATGAATATGATTGAGGACATATATAAATAAAAAGAGTGAATCACAATAATTTCTTATGTGAGAAAAGGGAAGATAAATTAATGTTTGGATTTTTATCACTGAATAATAATAATACAGGGGTGTGGGGAGTGGGTGAAATGGGTAAAGACAAATTTCTAATTATAAAATAAATAAGTCATAAAGATGTAATATGCAACATGGTGACTGTAGTTAATAGTACTGTATTATATATTCGAAAGTTGCTAAGAGAATAGGTCTTAAAAGTTTCCATCATAAGAAAAAGATTTTGTACTATGTATGGTAATGGATTTTAACTACACTTACTATGGTGATCATTTTGCAATATATACAAATATTGAATCATTATGTTGTATACCTGAAACTAATATTATGTATCAATTGTATCTTGATTAAAATATAATAAAATAAAAATGTTATGATTCTTAGAAGTCAATTAGATGTGTCAAGAACTTTACGTTATTATTAATAAAAGGCAGCTCTGAAAAAGATTGAAGATTTTATCTAGAAAAGGCTCTACTGGAGAAAATGCTCTTTTTTTCCCTGAACTATATCAGTGTCATGCTATGGGAGATAGGTACGGTTAAGAAAATTGGTAATTATGTGTGGCACATTTACTAAAATTATTTTGTTTATCTTAATTGGTAGTATTCAGATAGTCAGCATACTTTTTAAAATTGCCTTATTGTATATGGATGCATATTTTCAGAAAGAATTTTAGTTTTGAAAATAGTTTTGATTCAGGACTATTTTATAGGATATTTAGTAAATCATACTTCAAAATTATATTTTTAATTATTTTCAACATTGTCACATATAATTGCATAGTTTGAACAATAAATTACATGGACATTCTCACTCGCAAACATATATGTGAAGCTTCACATGGTTCTATTTCCCCTAGGGCATGAGAGTTTTATAGGCTGACATATATGATCATTCAAAAATGAATACATGTATATGTACAGTTGAAAATGTAAAAATATCTAGGATGCAATTCCGCAAGCAATTGGATTACATATTTGATTTTGTACATCTTTATGTTAAAATTTTCTTGAATTTCAAATTAATTAGTCTTCTAAAAAGTGTTAGAGAGTACAAACGAGCAAGAAAGGGGCAGAGAGAGAGGGAGAGAGAGGATCACAAACTGTGAGATCATGACCTGAGCCAACATCAAGAGTCAGATGCTTAACTGACTGAGCCACCCAGGCGCCCCTCAAGTTAATTACTCTTTATAACAGTCTATAAAATGTGGAAGAATTTGTGGTAATTCATATGCCTGAGGGATGTAAAATATTAAAAAGTTATTAGGGGATTTGGAGAGAAACCCACATTTCTGTCTAGTCATATTTAGCCATGTCTAGCCACAAATGAGGTGCTGCCCACATTTCTTTCTGGCCATATAGTAGGGCCCCCAAATTAATGGTTGCCAAACCAAATGAACAGGACACAAAGGGCGATAAGCAAGAAGGCAATAGTTACTCCTCAAAGAGAAAGGATCCATAACCAGTTTTTTCCTGCCAATCTGAATTTGAAAAAGAAAGGACTATGTAAAATTTTACCTTCCTTTGTCATCCTGGCATCAAAGATCTGGAAAAGGGGACTTTGGCAAGAATTCTTAGCCTTTACTGGTTTCTGCCACTTTCCCCAGGATGCTGTCTGCAGGCTCAGGAGACAGTTGGGTGTCCCATTAGGTATCTTGGTCACCAAAAACTTTTGAACGGGAAAAATAAGTTTCTATTTTTTATAGTGAGTGCCTGGCTGAAACCTCTTTTTCCTCTAGGGCACCTTGTAAATGGATAAACTTATCTACAATGGTTAGAAGTTCTGTACTATGGCCACTGTAATTCAGGACTATCTTTGGTAAGATCAACTTTACTTGTTCAGCCTCAAAATTTTATTCACTTGATGCCTCACACTGGACTCAGTGTGGTTTCTAAGTCAGAAATAGTCTCATCTGGACCCAGTCTGACTACGTCCAGAAAGAGAAATGCTCAAATAAAGTCTGAAAGCTCAAAATGCAAAAGCCACAGAGGTAGGATCCAGGATCTGAGAGGGACTTACCCATGACCTCCAGAGACGGGGAGAAAGCAGCAAGCACAAGGTTGATCATTGCTCCTGGGAGACATTAGGGTGTGTCCTTCGGTTCCCACTTCTGACATCTGAACTGTTAAAAGATAAACTGAAGCATATTAAGAATTTTAAGAGTTCATTTGAGCAGCAATCGATTCAGATTGGGCACTGGTCAGGAGTACTTAAACCAGAAGTGGTTAGGAGTGCTCCCTGGGGAGACAATTCTTTGCTTTGCTATGGGTTCAAAATATGTAATTTTTAACTCATAAAACATTCATGGAATGACAGGTGCCATCATTAAGCCTGGGCCTCGGGATTTAAAGGTGAATAACGAAGTATTTGACCTTACATAGCCTTCGGTCTGGTAGAGAGATTGTAAGACTCCAATGAGAGGTCACATGTGAACTGAAGGAAAACCATAGACCTGTCTCTGAGATTGTATGACATGTGATACAGCTTCATGTATAAAGTTTTCTTTCTCTTAGTACACAAATTGGTTAAGCCTTCTGCTATTTCTGAAGGTTAAAACAACTCTGGATTCATGTCCTGAACTCCATTTCACTCTTTGCTTAAACTGTTTTAGGATGACATCTCTCACTCCTAAACTATCTTTTATTCCTACAAAAGCATGAATCACCCTGCTGATGCTGAGTAACCAAGAACTTAAAAAAAAAAAGTAAAATAAGGTTTTAGTTATTGAGCACTAATTCTGATGGACTTAAAGGCTGTTATGAGACTTGAATGCACCACACAGCATGAGTTAGCAGGTCATGTTGTGCAAGGCTCACAATGAGCCCTATGCCTGAGTCCGTGTTTACAGGACTTTGCCTCTCTGCATGTGTCCAGCAGAATGATTGGGCTGGGACGAGGGTTGATTTTTTTGTGTGTGGGACTAGGGCTGCTTTTTTAATTGGTGTGTTTACTGGTCATTAAAAGTTCAAATATATGTACAAAACATTCTAAAGAAGCCCATGTATGCAATTAGAAAATTTCTCTGTAAAGATGTACATATTAGCTCTTCTAATAATTACCTTCAAAATAACTATATGAAAGAAAAGACTTAGTAAATTATAGTAATAACTCCTACCATCATTCAAATAAAATGTTGAAAAAACAAAGAAGTTAAAAATTGGCCTGGATACCTGTCCTTCATTATTCCAATCCATAAGCCCCATCAAGGGCACAAAAGGCTCTCACTGAACACTCTCCCACTTGTGCCCCCATTAATTACACTATATGAACACAGAGACCTTCAAAGAAATGAGTGGAAAAGGCTGTCCCAATTTAGCCAAAAAACTGAATAAATGATGTTTGATTTATTTTTTCCTATTAAAAGTAAATTAGGGTTAAACTGGAATAGTCATTACCATTTATACAAACAATATTTACAATGAAGTATCAATTTGAGGGTAGCCAGAAGGACCTTGCAGATGAAATAAGCTTAAGCTCTGGACCACACTTTGACAAAGATTCTTATATATAATTAGGTATATAAATGAATTTAGCTGCTAATTTCAATCTGACATTCCTATAAAACTTAGAAATCCCTTCTGCATGAACATTTTAAAAGATCAGTTGTAAATTTCTTTTAATGTGTAGCAGTAAAAATACTGCTCAAACTAAGTATTTTATACTTTATTTAATCGAACCCTCCCATTTGCAAATTATTTACAAAAAAGTTGTTTAAGAATACAAAGAAAACAATAAGCTGATAAAAGTATCAAACACTGCTAGCAAATCAGAAAACTATTGTTTCATATTATTAAACTGGTAGTATAACTAAATTATTTTTCTGACCAAATGAGTTTTGAGGGTTTTTTCTATTTAAAATGAAGGCAATAAGGAGTTAAAGTATATGAATGACTTGGAATTCTCAGAAGAAAAGTGCAGTGTAAATATAATCATAATAATCATTAATAATTTAATATAACATCTCTTGCTATAAACTGATCTTTAGCTATTGATTTGACAAATGATATATTCAGATGATTTTTTAAAATCAGACATCTTGGACATGGTGATCTTGTAGTTTTTACTACAGTTAAAGCTGGGTCATAACATTTAGCTCATGCTATATTCAAATGTGTAGAGAAAATTTGTTTTATTGTGTATTTAAGCTGATTTGGATTTCTTCCCGGGAGGAAATATAAGTAAACGCTCAACCTATTTTAACTTTTCCAATGCAGTATTATACTCTGTTCCTTCATTCCAATGCAGTATTATAATCTGCTCCTTCATGCCAAGGTCAAGCCATCTGCTTGCCTTCTCCTCCACTCTTCTGATAGCACATAGGTACATAGGGCAGTGGAGGTGGCTAAATGACATATAATGATGTCATAACATCAGAGGGAACTGACAATCCTGGACCCAAGTGGCATCTTTAGGTAACTGGTTATCTACCTTGTCTACTGGTTTGTAGTGACCTCTGGGAGCCAAAGTCTGGGGAGAGGAAATTAAGGACACCTATTACTCTCTTATTCTCCTCATTCCTATTCTTCTTACCAACTCTCAGGCTAGAAAAAGTACAATCTCTTCTTTATATTGTCCTCCTCCAGCTATCAAGCTGCAAGGCTTCTGCCATAAAAGTCCTAGGTGGAAGAGATAATAACTCTTGCAAAGAGATCTAGTAATACTAACTAGTCTCGGGCTTTCATATGTAAAAGAAGGCAAAATGGCCACTAGGATATTTGGGGGGTAAGTATCTTAATACAATAAGCTAATGTGTTGGGAGCCATTCTGAGGCCACTAGTCGAGAAAACTCCTGGTGAGGTTAAAGCAAGTTTGCACGGTCTCTTGCCNAGCCAGCGTGGCCTCCGACACTAATGTACAAGACAAGACTATTCTAGTTTTACTGAGCACATATCTGCTTCCCAAAAATTAAATATTAATATTTTCTTTCTCTTTTCATTTCTCCTGTAAGAAATTCTGTTCTCCCTATAGATAGAGGATGCCTTAGGCCAAGAAAGTCAAAGTAAATACATAGAAATATTTTTTTTAAAAAGCACATTAATGCTTTTCTAACTAATTTTTAATATCACACAGTCTTTGAGTTTTTAAAACTTGGTTTGGTTGTGAGGTATTCTATTTTGAAAATATCATGAAATGCATATTTGACTCAAGCTATCATGGTAGACTTTTACACAATATGTATTTACTCATTTTTCTGTGCAGTGGGTGTCTTTGAAAACCATATTCTTTATTGGGGAATTCAAATTAGTTGTCATATATTCTTTTTCAATCACGTTCTTCTTCCTTGCCTATTATTCCCTTTTCAGTTAGACCCTTTTGCTTGAAGTTTAAAATCTGTATTAGTCTCTGTTTTTCATACTATTTGTCACTTAGTTTAGCATTAAAGAAACTAATAAAACTTTCTCCCCTTCTATTTATACTCCTTTCTAGCATACTAGTTTTAATTGGGTCAAGTGAATGTACTGACATTTATTACTTACAGAGTCCTGCTCTCTGCACACTGATCTAATTCAGAATTTTGTTTTTCACATACTCACATATTTCTCCCTACTTCTGTCCATCAATCCATGTAATGTAACTATACAAAATCTACTTCTAGTCTCATTTTCTACAGGAGAATTCCCTGGTTAATACTAGTCCATTGTGATCCACCTTTATTCTATTGATCTATTTTAGCTTTTTGATTCATTATTTATTATGGAAGATTTAATTTTAATAATTTTGATGAAACATTTTTTAATTTGTCAAATTAAGATCTATTTCCACAGTTACACAGAGATATAATTTGTATATTGGGTTCATTCCTACTGAAAAAGCCCAATTTGTGTCTTGTTATGGTTTGACCTTTGTATGAATTCCTCTACCTTTATCCTGTACTCATCACTCCTCATTCAAATCATTTGTTCTCAAGAATTTTAAGAGCATTTTTGTGATAATAATAATATTTTATAATATAACAAATAAATGTTTCCTATTTTAATATTTTTACATGATTCTGCCCTGCAGTGTTTATTCTGCTGTGTCTATTGTTTCAACTCCCATTATTCACTTTCTCACTTCTCATTTTTAGTTATTTGGTTCCTATTCAGGCTCTTGTTCATAAATCTTCCTAAGGTTTGTATACTTTATTAAGTATTTAGTTTATTATGTATCACCCAATTTTATCTCTAATACTAATATATTTTAGCGTAATGGGGTTCTATCTGACATTGGAGTTGTTGATATATAATTTGTCTTCTTCATAGTTACTTTTTTATTAAAAAAAATTTAATGCTTATTTTTGAGAGACAAAGAGATAGAGAGACAAAGAGACAGAAAGAGAGTCAGAGTGCTACCATGGGAGGAGCAGAGAGAGGGGGAAACACAGAATCCAAAGCAGGCTCCAGGCTCTGAGTTGTCAGCACAGAGCCTACTGCAGGGCTCAAACTCACTAAACTGTGAGATCATGACCAGACCTGAAGTCAGATGCTTAGCCAACTGAGTCACCCAGGTGTCCCCATAGTTACATTTTTATCCCTGATTTGAATAAAAACTTTATGAAAGTATGGATATCAACTATTCATTTTATACATTCATAAACATTAACAGAAATTCTCTAATCTCTTTCCAGATTACCCAGGACTATCTATTACTGTCAATAGAGTAGACATTCTGGGAAATTAAAATTCATCACTATTATCAAGAACAAAGTACAAACAGCATTCCAGATTCATAGTTCCTGGTTTCAAAGAGCTCTTCATATGCTGTTGCTTCTATCTGAAGTGTCCTTCCCAATCATGCAAATTTATGATTGTCCTTAAAGACTCAGCATAGTGTCATTTCCTTCATAAAAATCTCTTATCCATCTCCTTCTTAAAAACCAACCTATCTTGGGGGGTAGGGGGGAGATGGGCATGGAGGAGGACACTTGTGGGGATGAGCACTGGGTGTTATATGGAAACCAATTTGATAATAAACTATTTGTAAATAAATAAATAAAGCTAATCCACAAAAATAAAAATAAAGACCAACCTATCTTTCATATCCCACTTTTGATTAATGCCCAATCCTCATCAAAGCTAGTCCCCCAATACTGTGTGTTTCACAGTGTAATGTATTTTTCTGGCTACACATCTGCTCTTTGAACATTATGACTATGGACTATGAACATTAAGCCTAGGCACTGAAGTGTTATTCATCTTTGTATCATCAGTGATCAGAAAAGAGTACATATTCAGTCAACACTGAATAAATCATTGGGACTTATATGAAGCTACTTTGACAAGGTGGCATTTGGTTACAGTAAGTAGTCAAAGGAAATCTTCAGAATGAAAATTCTTGAAGATTTTGTTTCCTTGTGTGTGCAGCTTGCTTCCTTCACTTAGATTTACACATATTAAACTGCATTTGTTATTCCACACTTAGTTTGCCCTTGGCTACATAAGTCTGTTTGGAAGCACAATAGAGTACCCTGATAATGGGTAAAACAGTGCTCATAACTAAACTACATTCTTTTGATTGGTATTTTCTTGGTGAGAAAGTGACAAAAGCTAGGCAGTTCTCTGTGGATATTTAGAACATGTTACTTGGTCACTTTGGAATACCTGGAAAGATACAGATCAAATTTTTAAGTATAATGTAATAACAGAGGTTCAACTTTTTTCCTGAACTTTAGCATGAGATATTCCTTAACACTTACAACAAAGGATAATCTATAAATAGCTATGATATCTTGGCTTTGTTTAAAATAACAAAAAAAATTTTAATAATAAGTAAATATGCAATGGGGCACCTGGTTGGCTCAGTTGATAGAGCATCTGACTCTTAATTTCGACTCATGTCATGATTCCAAGGTTGTGGGATTGAGCCCTGCATCAGCCTCTGTGCTGAGCATGGGGCCTGCATAAAATTGTCTCTCTCTCTCTCCCTTTGCCCTTCTCTCCCTGTTTGTGCTCTCTCTCCCTTTCTTAAATAAATAAAAAAAAAATTATTTTAAAAAGTAAATATACAGTAAATTTGATAATATATAAAGTTTGGATGGAGAAGAAATTCCTAGTCCAGCAATATGGCAAACTAGACTACTTGTAAAGACCTTAACAGAAAGAAAACAATAATACATAAAACATAATATGAAATACATACAAAATAGAATAAAATAAGTGCAATGTACAAACATTTTAATGGAACTCATGGCTGACTTTAATAGGGAAAAAAGGCCTTAAGAATCAAAAAGAAAATGAAAATACCTTGAGAAGAACAGATGTGAGGTGATGCTGAGCCTTGCCAGTGCTTGCCGGTTCTGAGAGAACTAGCCTGTCTGAGTAACTAGGAGATTGAGTCTTAACACCCAACAAGCAGAGAAGAGAGTTGTAACTGAGACTCAGTTTAGTTTACCTAATAATGCCAGAACTCTCATCTGGCTAATGTAGGGAAGTGGTGGACTAGGAAAAAAAAATCCATTCCCTGGAAAAAGATATGACTTGAAAGATTGCCATTTTGGAGTATTTTGTAGGTTGAATTGTTTTCCTGTGATAATTCATAAATACAGGTTTGAGATTTGAATTGATCCTACGTATATGATCTGGGAACATTCAGATAAGGAATTAACATAAAAGTGTTGCAAGTCCCATAATGCCTCCGGAAAAAAAAAAGCCCAATGGCTTGTTTTCAACAAAGCTATTGGAGAGTCCAAAAGGTAAAGTCCCAGTGAGGAGTTCAGCCCAAAATTGTGTGAAAAGATACAAAGAAACAATTCAATATGAGTAAGAATCAGTGCATACAGAGTAGCACTGTCCCTGATCTTGTCACATAATAGAAATATTGGAAAGCAACTATTAAACAATTTTAAGATGACAACAATAATAAGAAAATAATTTATAAAAATAGGAATTGAGCAAAATACCATGACTAAAAGAGACAATTTTGAAAAGTATCAAATAGATCTTGAGAAATTAAAAGATATTTTCTTTGAACTTGTATGTACTCATAAGATGGTTATTTATGATACTTTTTTGCTTTAGAATTTATTTTTTTAAAATAGTTTATTGTCAAGTTGGTTTCCATATAACACCCAGTGCTCATCCCCACAAGTGCCCTCCTCCATGCCCATCACTCCCCTTCCCCTCCCCCCCGACCCTATCCACCCTCAGTTTGTTCTCAGCATTCAAGAGTCTCTCGTGGTTTGCCTCCCTCCCTCTCCCCCACTATTTTTCCCCTTCTTCTCCCCCATGGTCCTCCGTTAAGTTCCTCCTAATCCTCCTATACATGCAAACATATGATATTACATATTCAAATGTATTAGAGAAATATAGAGATAAAGATATTGAAAACCTGACACCTATTCATTTAAGAAATTCAACGTGCAATTTGTAGACGTTCCTCAGCTGAAGACAGAAGGTAAAATTGCCTGTTCAAAAGATAATGTCTGATAATTTCAATATTGATGAATGACAGAAATCCTCTGATATAGGAAACATTGGAGGCAAGAGATGTTGAAAAGATGGGAAGAAGGAAGAAAAGAAGGAAGGAAGGTCATATATAGGAATTCTAGTAGAAGTGAAACAACAAAATATAAAATAGAGAAATGTGAAAGATGAAGAAAAATATTGTTCATAAAAGAACAGCAATTAGATTGGTAAAGAAGTTAATTAAAAGAAGTCAGAATATATTATGTTCAGAATAATTGGAGAATACAATTGTAAATCTAGGTAGCTAACATTATCTGGTAAAGAAAAAAATTATGCTATATTATATATTTAAAAGCTGCAAGATATTCAAAGTTTACATCAGAAGAAAAAAATTCTGTAACAGTGTGTGGTAGTGGATGTTAATTAGATTTATTGTGATCATTTCACAATATAAACAAATACTGAATCATTATTTTGTACAAGTGAAGATAATATAATGTTATATGTCAATTATATCTCAGTAAAAAAAAATCAGAGAAAGCAGTTTTCCACTAACAAAACCTGCTGAAAGAATTTTTTTGAAGAAGTCTCTACACCTAACATGTGATATGAATTCACAGCCCGAAGGTCAAATGTCACATACTCTACCAACTAAGCCAGCCAGGCACCCTACCCACTGAATATTCAAAAAGAAGTGAAATGAACCCAGAGGTAAGATGTGAGAAGCAAGATGAAATGGTAGTGTTAGGGATGCCAGGGTGACTCAGTCAGTTGAGCATCTGACTCTTGAATTCAGCTCAGGTCATGATCCCAGGGTTGTGGGATCAAGCCACCCCAAGTGGGGCTCTGTGCTGAGCATGGAGCCTGCTAGGGAATCTCTCTGTCTCTGTCTCTGTCTCTGTCTCTCCTTCTGCCCCTCTACCCTGCTTGCACACTCTCTCTCCAAAATAAAAAAAAATATTTAAAAAATTGTAGTGTTGGCATAAAATAGACCAATGAGACCAGTAAAATAGAGAATCAAGAAACAGACTGAACTTAAATATTCTATTGATTTATGACAAAAGTGACATTACAGAGGTAGAGAGAAGGTACTGAGTCAATTGGCTATCCATATGGAAAAATTATATCCTGACATCTACTTCACCCAATACACAAAATTCAATTTTAGAGTTAATCTAATATGTAAAAGGTAAAAAATGAGAGTTTTGAAAGAAAACATAGTAATATATCTTCATGACCTTGGAGCTGACAAAGATTTATTAAACATAACCTAAAGAGAAAAGTGGGTTTCATTAAAGTTAAAAAATCTTGTTAAATAAGAGACACCATTAAGAGAGTAAAAAGACAAGACACACAGTAGAGGAATACATATATCTGGAAAAGTACTTAGATTCAGAATATATAAAGAACTTTTATAAGTTAATCATAAAAGCTAGAAAAGCTAATAGAAAAATTGGCAAAAGGATACTCTAAAGAGGATTTCCAAATGTTCAAAAAAAGCATATGAAAGTGCTTATCTTTACTAGTTGTAAGTTCATGCAAAATTAAAACCACAGTGAGCTACCACTGCATACATATTACATTGGTTAAAATGAAAATGATATAGAAGTGTTGGAAATAATGTAAAGCAACTCTTACACTATTGTATTGATGTATACACTCTTATACTATGTACTATAAGTTAGTACAACTTTTTGGAAAATTCGTTGTAGCTATAAAGTACCCCAGGACCCAATGATTTTGAATAAGCCTCAGTTTACTTACTGCTAAATTAAAGATAGTAATATCTATTTCACAAAGTTATTGTAAGTATGAAACTAAGGTGATTATATTTTAGAAACAGAAAAACCCATGGTATTATTTTATTTTACTATCCATCACAATGTAATTATAGTATTTTGCATACTCAGAATGCTTAACAGTTGATTGAATCAAATAATTTGTAAATACTTAAATAAAAGTTCTTATTTTATTAAACCTTGCAGGAGACAAAATAAAATTTTGCTTCAGTAAAAAAAGAAATGAGGGTGCCTGGATGGCTCAATCTGTTGAGCATCCAACTCTTGATATCTGCTCAGGTCATGATCCCAGGGTTGTGGGATGGAGCCTTGTGTTGGTCTCTGTGCTGAGTATGGAGCTTGCTTAGGCTTCTTTCTCTCTCTCTGTTTGCTCTTCACCCCCACCTGTGCTCTCTCTCTCAGAACAAAACAAAACCAAAAACAAAACAAAACAATAAAACAAAGTGAAAGTCAGCAACAGTGCAAGTCTCTGAAGTACTATTTACCAGTGTCATGTTTAAGTGCCTGGATTTCAAACTGGGTTCAAATTCCAGTTTTGTAACTCACTAGGAGTATGTTTATGTCAAATCATTTATTCACTCTGAGTCTCTATTTTTTTCTCCTTTCTATAATAGAGATAGTATGCCTAGCATATTATAAGCATTCAACAAATATTAGTTTTATACTGTTTATTAGAGGTGGAGATGAATGTCATAAAATGTTTTAAATTTTCAGGTTCATTAAGTGAAAAAAAGTATCAGTCAATAAATAAACAAGGAAACAAACAAAAAAAAACCAGAAATATTTTATGGTATTGAGTATAGATTCCCAGGCATCATAAAAAAATATACTATACTCAACTTTAAAATATACTTTATTACAACTTATAAACATTCAATATATGCATAGAAAAATACATCTTTTACTGGGGTACTTTTCCCTCTAGTATTGATTTTACTTTTTGTTTCTCAAGTCTTAAAGAGATTTGATCTAACTCATATTGATATTTCAGTAAAGAGTTATAGGTTGCTATGTTGTGTTATGAGATTTTTGGCTATAATGGTGTGATTAGATGGATCAATAGATCTTGAACTTTAACCAATTTTTAACCAATTATGTTACTGGCTAAATGCTTTATCCTAGATGGCAGCACTGTCATGTAATGGAAGCTTTCAGATTTATAAATGTAATGTCCTGGTGGATGAACCTCTTGGGAAGTTATTCAAACAGTGCTCCCAGAAGTTCTGTGAATTTCAATTTGACATTGGGTGGATAGGAGTTTGAGATGATAGGGAAGAGTTCTCAGGGCACTTCCAGTTCAACTACAATGATTCATTTATTTAACTATTCATACATTAAGCTTCTTTACATAATAGAAAATGGGATGGGGGGATATTACTCTTCTTGACCACAGCTACTTTTAAGAATGGAATTAGTTAATTGTAGGAACATTTTAATGATTTGTTTAGACTACATCCAGCATAAGAGAAGGGGTATGCTTAATTGTTCTTATAGTAAAGAGCAAAATACTTTTGTGCTATAGAGCAATCTGCTAAGAATGGTGAGTAGGAAAGGAAGGAGAGAGAGAGTCCATTCTGTTCCTGGACTCAATTCCCACCTTGGGCTGGGGGTTCTCACCACACCATCAAATAATTCTTGGAACTCCAGCTTGGTGTCCTACAATTCAACTCAATTCTGACACTACCTACCCAGAGGGTAAGGTTTCAGTCTACAAGACTGCCTCTCTCCCTTGCCCCTACTTCAGAATTCAGGCACAAGCCTAATTATCTCTGCTTCTGACTGACAAGCTAGATATTAAAGGTTCTCATGACCTTCTGCTTGGACTTCAGAAGCCAGTCCAAAGTCCAGTTTGTTCCCAACTGGTTAGAAATCAGAGGTTCCAATGACTTCCTTGGGTTCAATTAATTTGCTAGACCAAGACACCTACCTAGGTAGCTCAGTATGTTAAGTGTCTGACTTTGGCTTAGGTCATGATCTTGTGGTTTGTGAGTTTGAGCCCCATCTCCAGCTCTATGCTGACAGCTCAGAGCCTGGAGCCTGCTTCGGATTCTGTGTCTCATTTTCTCTCTTTGTCCTTCCTCCACTTGTACTGTCTCTCTGTTTCTCTCAAAAGTAAATGAAACATTTAAAAACATTGCTAGAGCAGCTCACAGAACTCAGAAAAACATTTTACTTACTAAATCACAGGTTTATAATAAAAAGGTCTAACTCAAGAACATCCAGAAAGAGATTTCTTGGACAAGGTATGGAGAAAAGTAAGAGGAGCTTTCATGTTCTCTCCAGGTGCTCCTTTCTCCCCAAATTTCCATGTGTCAATCACCAACCCAGAAGCTACTTGTCCTCTTCGGGTTTTATGGAGGTTTTAACACATTGTGGTCATTGATTAAAACATTAGCCAGTGGTGATTAACTTAACTTCCAGCCCTCTCCTATGCCCTGGAGGTGGGAGTTGTTGCTGCCAGAGACTGAAAGTTCCAACAATTTAACCCTTGCTTTGTTCTTCTGGCAATCAACCTACATCCTTAGGTAGGGTCCAAAGGTCACTTCATAAACATAATGAGAAATACCTTTGTCATTCAATACCTAAGAAATTCCAAAGGTTTTGGGAGCTGTGACTGTATTTATTGAGTCATGAATGCTCCTTATAATTTATATTTCTGAGAGAGTTTAGAAGATGCTTGACTATGTACTTAGAAGCAGTTCTCTTAGAAAGGGGGCAATGAGGTGGAGGAATCTATAAAAATGCCATCACAAAAAGTTGTATAAATCTAAGAGGAGAATCTGACTTCCTTTGGGCATAGAATTTTAGGGGTTGAAAGTATTGCACCAACAGTTTTAAAGTACTCATCTGGAATCTGGGATACAGGGGCAATATTTCATTTGGAGAAAGGATTTTGTCCTTAGTTTAAAAAGTATTCCTATAGTAAATAATTCTTACATTAGATTCTGGTTTCAACATAGAAAGAACCAGGCCATATTCCATATACTATAAAAGTTTTTACTGAAGTTGAATCTACTGCAAGAAAAACAAAACAGGGGCACTTGGGTGGCTCAGTCGATTAAGTGTCCGACTTCGGCTCAGGTCATGATCTCACGGTTCGTGAGTTTGAGCCGCGTGTCAGGCTCTGAGCTCAGCTCAGAGCCTGGAGCCTGTTTTCGGATTCTGTGTCTCCCTTTCTCTCTGACCCTCCCCTGCCCACGCTGTCTCTCTCTCTCTCTCTCAAAAATAAATAAAACATTAAAAACAACAACAACAACAACGAAAAATTGGTTTAACTTTACTCTTTTATTGTTGTGTTGGAGGCAACTCCACATTAATGGAGTGGGTATCATCATCATAAAATAATTGTTGATTTCCAAGAACCAAGTGGAATCAAGAAAGGACCTTGGCATGGGATCTTTAACTACTTCATGCTTCAATAAGCTCCTGTAGTGTGACTTTCCCTATGGTGCACTATTTTCTAGTCAACACATGACTCCTCTATTTTAAACCACTTCTAACAAATTGATGGCCATTGTTGACTGAATAGCTGAATGAGCAAATGAATGGATGGATGTCATTTGTAAATATCACATTCTTTATTACTACAATCTTTCTAAGCTATTTTTCAGGGGTTTTTTATCATGAAGGGAGAAATATAAATGTAAGTCTTATATTGAGAGTACTTTGCTAACTGTAAAGGTAATAACAGTATTTAATAATATCATCTCTGGTAGTAGAATTTAGATTAAATACAAGGTCATACAAGGTCACTTATGTATTGTTATGATTGGAGGACCTGGGGAGTCCATTTGTATAAGATTCAGGAAACTTCTAAGGAAAATCTCATTCTAACAAAGAGACAGTCAGGAAAATAAATCTGAGAATAGGCTGAGATTAAAGAAGATTGACAATTTGGGGCCTGTGTTGATCATTTTAACCTTTAGTCTTAAGGGTTTCCATTTCCCCTTCTCTCTCTCTGTCTTTCTCTCTCTCTCTCTTTTTTGCAAGTATACAGAAGTGTAGCAATTAAATAAAAATATTTGAAATAGTGGCTTCATTAAAATGGAATTGGTATCATAAATCAACAATATTCTGGAATCCATATAGGAGAAATGTGAAAAGAGGGAGAGTGATGTTCTTTATTTGTGCAGAGAATCCTGATCACAATGAAGCCAACTTTTAGACATCTTGGACTCTAGACTATTTACTGATGGCCTTAGCAATTAGCAACTGTTGGTACAGGAGTATGGCAATCAAAGAGAGATATTTGTCTCTGTTAAAATGTTTATACTACCCAAAGCAATCTACACATTTAATGCAATATCTATCAAAATAACAACTGCATTTTTCACAGAACTAGAACAAATAACCATAAAATTTGTACAGAACCATAAAAAATGCTGAATAGCTAAAGAAATCTTAAGAACAAAACTGGAGGTATCACAATTCCATATTACAAGGGACACTACAAAGCTGTAGTAATCAAAGCAGTATGATACTGACATATAAATAGACACATAAATCAATAGAACATAATGGTAAAGAGCTCAGAAATAAACCTACAAATATATGGTCAATTAATCTATGACAAAGGAGGAAAGCAGATGCAATCGGAAAAAGTCTAACAAATGGTGGTGGGAAAACTGTACAGTTACATGTAACAGAAAGAAACTGGACCACTTTCTTTACCATACACAAAAATAAATTCAAAATGAATTAAAGACCTAAATGTGAGACCTGAAACCATTAAAATCCTAGAAGAGAACACAGGCAATAATTTCTTTGACGTCATCCATAGCAACATTTTTCTAGATATGTCTTCTGATGCAAGGGAAACAAAAGCCAAAATAAACCGCTAGAACTACATGAAAATAAAAAGCTTCTGCAGAGCAAAAGAAACAACAAAAGGAAACCTACCGAATGCGAGAAGATATTTGCAAATGATATATCCAATAAGGGGTTATTGTCCAAATTATACAAAAATACCTATAAATCTCATTACCAAAAAACCCAACTAATCCAATTAAAAAATGAAGAGAGATTTCTCCAAAGAGATGGCCGGCAGAGATATGAAAAGTTGCTCACTGACACTCATCATCAGGGAAATGCAAATCGAAACTGCAATGAGATATTACCTCACACCTGTCAGAATAGCTAAAATCAAAAACACAAAAAACACGTGTTGGTGAGGATCTGGAGATAAAAGAACCTTTGTTCACTTTTGGTGGGAATGCAAAATGGTACAGCCGCTGTGAAAACAGTATGGAGTTTCCTCAAAAAATTAAAAATAGAATTGCCATATGATTCAGTAATTCCACTACTGGGTATTTACCGAAAGAATATAAAACCACTAATTTGAAAAGATATATGTACCCCTATGTTTATTGTAGCCTTATTTATAATAGCCAAATTATGGAACCAGCCCAAGTATCCCAATAGATGAATGGATAAAGCAGATGTGGTATATATCTACAGTGAAATGTTACTCAGCCATAAAAAAGAATGAAACCTTACCATTTGTACCAATATGTATGCATCTAGAAGGTATTATGTTAAGTGAAATAAGTCCTTTGGAGAGACACAAATACCGTATGTTTTCAATCATATGTGGATTTAAGATACAAAACAAATGAATAAAGGAAAAAAGAAACAAACAAATTGACTCTTAACTATAGAGAACAAACTGATGGTTACCAGAAAGGAGGTGGGTAGGAACATGGGTGAAACAGGTGAAAGGTGATCAGCACTGAGAAATGTACAGAATCGTTTAATCACTATATTGACACCAATATCCTGAAACACTAGGCTAAAACTAATGTAGCACTGTATGTCAATTATATAAGATTTTTTTTAAAAAGGCGTTTGTCCACCCATTCATTCGTGCACTCACTCAACAAAGATTTATTGGGGCTGCAGACAATATACTAAGAATATACAAACTCCTTTATTCATGGAAGCATGGGACCAGACAAGTAGATCACTACTTCCAGGGCATTGTGAAAAAGGAATGCCCTCTGTAATATAAGATTATTTGGATGGGCAGTCAAGATTATTCATAGATTTCTCAGATCTGGGCCAAAACCTGAGTGGTAAAGGAGTAGACATTTGAAGAATATTTTAATGGCAGAGGGAATAGTGGCTGTGAAGCTCAGAAATGAGACAAAATAAATTTGCAGAATATTTTGGAAAACTACCTACCATCATCTATTGAATCCTTCTTTGGGCTTATTTAAATAGATCATGAGATTCAAAAAGTATGAATTCTAAAATACTCAGAAGGATTAGGCACATTTCTTCAGTTGGGTTTCTTGACTCCTTTGTATTTCTTATGCCTCTTACCACTCCACTTCTTAAAATTGATTCTGGTATTTCTATTAGTTGATTCTCTTTTCACCAGCATTTTATAGTATCTGAAGTCAAGTTTTGTGTATGCTAAGGACTAACTGTGAATCTTTTTTAAATAAAGATAAAGATAAAAATATAAAGAAAGCTCCAAAACTTTTTGTCCCTCACACCACCTCAATCATAGTCTGTGCCGAACAAAAGCCAATCTCTACATTTTTATATAAACTTCTTTAGCTTAAAAGTTCACAAATCTAACTATATATTCTGTTTGCTTAGATGGTCTTGGTAGTTATGCTCCTCGACTGACCACCTCGCGAGCGGGCAGTCTCTGTAATGATGTGACAAATGAAATGACATTAATTTAAAATTTTGTGATGTGTTCTGATGATATCCATCCCAGGAGCCTGTAATTCAGGTAGATATTTTTGGCAGTGTTCTGAAAAGTTGGAAAAACATTGCTCTGTGGGTTTCTGAGAAACATTTGCAATTTCTCTCATGTGCATCGTGCTAGTAGCAACTTCTAATCAGCAGGAAACCCAGGGCATGAGCAATTTATCCATTAAGTGAGTCATATAAGGCAAGCAAAAGAAAGAGACTTGCTGATGCTTATAAGGGATATTTTTACATTTGGTCAAAGAGTATTTCTCATAAATGTTTTAACATCTGCTAAAGTGGAAGTATTTTGGTTCACTTGTTAGTGGGGTAATAAAATCTCAGTATTTTTAATACGAATTTTTAAAACAACTCAAAAATAGCTATGGGTATTTTCCCCAAGACTACTTAAGAATCTCTTTTAAGTTGGGGTGCCTGGGTGGCTTAGCCGGTTAAGCGTCCGACTTTCGCTTAGGTCATGATCTCGCGGTTCGTGGGTTCGAGCCCCGCGTCGGGCTCTGTGCTGACTGCCAGCTCAGAGCCCGGAGCGTATTTCAGTCTGTGTCTCCCTCTCTCTCTGACCCTCCCCTGCTCACGCTGTCTCTCTCTCTCTCTCTCCTAGAAATAAATAAAACATTAAAATAAAAAAAAGAATCACTTTTAAGTTGAGATGCCAGTTATTAAAATAAATTTTGAAAAATGAGAAAAATCATTTGAATCTGCCAGTTAATATAGAAATAAAGTTTAAAAAGAAAAGAACAAAAACAAAAGAACTCAAGTGTCAGAAATCTTCCAATTAAGGAATTTTAAAACAAAAATTTTAAAACACAGTAATATTCATATCAGTACTTGTTTTTTGCATCACTTTCAATTTTTTATTTTGAAAAACTCAAATCTATGTAAGAGTTGTAAGAATACACATTCACCAAAGGATAACACTTAATCATATTTACATTGTTTTCTTCAAAGATTTGAGAATATACCTTCAAAAAACAAGGATACTCCCCTACTTTACTCTAATAAAATTATCACAATCAGGAAATTTAACACTGAGAAATACAAATATTTAATATATAGTCGACATTCAAATTCATCCAATTATCCAAATAAAATCCTTAATAGATTTTTTGATCCAGAGTACATTAAAAATAACACATCGTATTTAGTTGTTATTCCCTTTATTAATCTGTTAATAAAGCAAAGCTTTGTTAATTATTAATTTATATGAAAGCTAAATTTATTACAACTAATTGAAGTAAGAAAGACACCATGTTGACAGCATCTTAGCAGTATCTCAAAACAGACAGTGAAGCTCATATCATTCTAAACTGGAGGAATGCATTTCAATATGGTTTAATCTAATTTTTTTCTCATGATTTGATTGAGGTTAAACATTATTTCTGTGCATAACACAAAGGTGATTTTTGTGTCCTCTGTATAGAATACAATGTGATTTCTTCCATTATTGGTGACATGTGATTTGATCATTTAAAAAAGGTGTTATCCCTCAGATTTGTTCATCTCATAATTTCTTTTTAAGGCATTTATTTATTTATTTATGAGACAGGGAGAGAGAGAGAGAGAGAGAGAGCGAGAGCACGAGTGTGGGGGAGGGGCCGTGAGAGAGGACGACAGAAGATCCGAAGTGGACTCTGTGCAGACAGCAGAGAGCCGGATGTGGGGCTCGAACTCATAACCGTGAGATCATAACCTGAGCTGCAGTAGGCCACTTAACCAACTTAACCATCCAGCGGCTCCCACAAGTTCCTTTAATAAGTAATCTGTAGGAAGTAACTTTATGAGGATATGAATATCATGTTCTGCATATAAGCACTAACATTATCAGGACCTATTATTTCTGTTATTATTTTGATAGGTGAAAAAGAATACATTTGAGTTCTATAATTTTTTCAATATTTGTTAATTGATATTAGTCCATAAGGAAGAGCTTTTCCTTTTCCTCACTTTGTAATTGTTATAATTTAATAATAATATAAACAGTAAGGAATCTACTGAAAATCATAACATATGAGTTCATAGAAACTTTCTTCATATTTTTGTTTAAAGCTGCATAATCAATCTCCAATTTATGAGTTATGTTTTTAAGTTGTATTTTTGTTTTTTAAATATTTTTATAGTTATTTTTGAGACAAGAGAGAGACACGAGTCTGTCTCACAAGTGAGGGAAGGGTAGAGAGAGAGAGGGAGACAGACACAGAATCCAAAACAGGCTCCAGGTTCTGAGCTATCAGCACAGAGCCCGACATNAGAGCTAGATCTCTTTTATATTCATACAAGTAATACATGAAAATACTTATTTCCGACAGCCTTCAAACAGAGTGTGTTTTCAAATTTTTCTTTTTTTTCTATCTGGTAAATAATATATGGACTCAGCGTAGATGCCACCAACATGCAATTTTTAAAAATCATGAATGATTAGAGGAGCCTGGGTCACTCAAGTTGGTTGACTCTTGATTTCAGCTCAGATCATCATTTCACTGTTGTGAGATGGAGCTTCTCTTCCAGCTCTGTGCTAGGCATGGAGCCTGCTTGGGATTCTCTCTCTCTCTCTCTCTCTCTCTCTCCCCTTCTCCTCCTTCTCCCTCTGCCCCTCCCCCACCTGCACTCACACTCACCTTCTCCCTCTCTCTGTCTCTCACTGAAACAAAAAAAAAATCCTGAATGATTAAATATCTTTTTGTACGTTTAAAGATCAGTTGTATGTCTCTTGTGTCTCTTTTTGTAAGCTATTTATATTTTTTATTATCAATTAATCTGTTATCTATTATTATCAAGTGTGATAAACTATATTTTGCTGAGATGTTATTATCTCATCAAAGTTGGGCATTATTTGCATAAGGTTGTATAAAGTGTTCTTATAACATTATTAAATCCTTCTGTTTCAATGGCTATTTTATCTTTGTTCTTACCCTTATTCTTCAACTATTGTTCCAATTTGTTTTAATCTTAGATCTAAAATTAACTATATTTAGTGCTCAAAATCAGCCCTTTTGTTAAAGCTTCTCCAGTCAATTTTTTGTCACAAAGAAGTCTACTATATGAAATGTGTTCATTATTTCGTTAGTATAATGAATGTGGTTACATGTTTCAAGGGATAAGACTACTTTATAATAATAGGTGATTTTTTTCCATTACCTTTTAAGTAGGTACTGTTATAATGTTTTCTCATCACAGCCTCTGCCCACAACAATAAATAAGAACAGCAATTCAAAGAATAATTATAATCAAAAATAAATTTCCCTAACCAATATTTTATACATTATTTCAAGGATATTACATTTTAATTTTTTCCTATGCAATGATTTCTTAAAAGATAACAATGTAGATTTTAAATAGTGCTTTAATTCATCCCTTCCTTTTCTTTTGCCACTAATAATATTTTTTTAAGTTTTTATTTAAATTTCAGTTGGCTAACATATAGTGTGATATTAGTTCCAGGTGTGCAATATAGTGATCTGACACTTACATAAAATACCTAGTGCTCGTCACAGCAAGTGCACTTCTTAATCCCAGTCACCTATTCCCATTCCTCTACGCACCTCTCCTCTGATAACATCAGCTTGGTTTGTATATAGTTAAGAGTATATTTCTTGGTTTGCCTCCCTCTCTCTTTCTCTTTTTTCCTTTTGCTCATTTGTTTTGTTTCTTAAATTCCACTTATGAGTGAAATCATATGGTATTTGTTTTTCTCTGACTGACTTATTTTGCTCCAATCATCTCTTGACTATATTGAACTGGTAAAGGATTGTATAGGAATGCTCATAGAGTATTCCTGGAGTTCTTTCATGATTACATAGTTTTCTTTCTTTTTACAGATGTTTTTAATGCTTATTTATTTTTTGAGAGAGACAGAGCACGAGCAGGGGAGGGGCAGACAGAGGGACTCAGAATCTGAAGGAAGCTCCAGGCTCTGAGCTGTCAGCACAGAGCCCGACACAGGACTCAAACCCATGAACTGCAAGATGATGATCTGAGCTGAAATGGGACACTCAACTGACTGAGCCACCCAGTTACCCCATGATTACATAGTTTTCTATAAAGTTGATACTTAAAAACACTTCTGCTGGATTTAAAGTCCTAGGCTCACAGTTTCTTTCCTTGAGTTATGAAACTTAATATGTCCTACCTTTGTCTTGGTTTAGATATCTTTGTCTAAAATTCTCATGCCAACAGAATTTCCTTAACTGATTTCAGGCAGTCTTCTTGACTGAATTTTCTGAGGATAATTTTATTTATTTTTAAAGAAAGATATTGGAGTTAAACATTAAAGGTCAGATTTTTTTAGATATATGGTGATAAATTCAAGTTTTGAATTATGGCTTAAAACATTCTCAATTATTTCATTTTATTCTCTAACATCTCCAATTATGCCTGTCTTTTATCTTTTTGCCTCTCTATTTCATCAGTTTCTCTCTGAACATGTTTCTGTATTCTGATCTTTTTCTTAGTTATTATCGTGACTTCACTAAATGTTCCTTAGTAACTTAAACGGGAGTTTAAGCTTTTCTCTCTTGGAAACTATGTAATTTAGCTTATATTTTAATATGATTTTGTCTTTCTCTTTAATTTACTGCCTGATCTTGATCATTTCACATGCTGATGAGTTAATATTTATCCTAATATTAAAAAATATTTTCTTAGCAAATTAACCTAGATGTCTATTTCTGTTTGAATTTTGGAATTTATAATTCAAGGGTTTTTTATGCAAGTATTTACTTAAGGTTGTTTAGTTCAGTTTGGAGTGTTTAAGTTTTACTTCAATTAATTAGTAAAATAATTAAGTTGCTTATTTGATAGGGAAAAATCTGCTGGAAGATGGCTGACAGGACTGATAGGGAAATTCCAGTCCTGGAATAAAGACGCACCTTCCGGGTTCTTCCTGCCCAGTTTGCCGAGCGCACCAAATTACTACTAATGCGGAATGTGGAAGTAACACACTATAAATTGTTCCCTCTGTGCTTCGGGCTTAGACCTCTGGAGAGTCATCTCTGAGTCTGACAGTGTGAAATAAACCCTCCTGCCTTCCAAGATCTTCAAGTGCTGCTTGGTTCTTCACTGGGTGATCCAGACCAGATTCTGTAATATACTGACTCATTTGTAGAGAGACTTTTTATAACCTGAGGTGTTTTGATTCTCCTTGTTTATTTTCTTTTTATATTAGCTCTGTATGGAAGTAAATCTGCAAGTTTCTGTTGATTCAATGTTTTTAAAAAAATTACTCTGGATTGGCAACGAGGCTTTCAGATAGCTAATTAGATTTCTCAGTTCAATTATTCTCTTTTCTTTTAAGTATATTGAAATACAGTGTTTAATGGATAGTACCAATTTCAAGGAAAGAGGTTTTGATTTGTCTTCTGACTTTATCATTGCCTTTTTTCCCCTTTCTTTAGAAAAACAAATTTTCTTTTTCTTTTACATTCTTGCCTTTCATAGTGGAATCTCCAATGAGTGCCTCCCCCTTCCCCATTCACTTTACTCCAGAAGTTGTAATATAAAATTAATGGAATAAAATTAAATATTGTATAAGAAACAAATAAGCAAAACTACCTAAAATTACTACTTGGGTAAAACTGATAGAATGATGAAGCTCAAATAACAGATGACACAACTTATGCTGGGCTAAACATGATTTAGGTTTACTATCTCTCACTACAAAAAGGCCAAGTTGGGTTACTCCCAAGACTTCTGTCTCAAAGGTATAGACTATTTTAAACTTCTCATTTCCACAATGATTTTTTGTTTTCAGCTTTGCCCTTCATAGTCCAAACACACTTGGGGAATATTTCTATGTAAGAAATGATCAAGGCCAGAAGAATGTCCTTTTCTGTGTCCCCTTTTTAGAGTGAGGTAAACTTTCTCAGTTCCTTTACATTTTCCTCTCTGCCCCAAAACTACTATTTTTCCTTCATTTTTGTCTAAATTTTATAAAATCACATGTAATTTTACCAAGATTTATTTTATTTTATTTTTACATTTTTTAATGTTTATGCTTGAGAGAGAGAAAGAGAGAGCAAGCAGGAGAGGGGAATAGAGACAGGGAGACATAGAATCTGAAGCAGGCTCCAGGTTCTGAGCTGTCAGCACAGAGCCCGATTTGGGGCTCGAACCCATGGACTCTGAGATCATGAGCTGAGCCAAAGTTAGATGCTTTACCAACTGAGAAACCCAGTACCCCATTACCAAGATTTGTTTTAGATAAATCAATATTTTCTTGTCCTGAAGCATCAGATATTTAAATTCTATCCTTTTTTAAAGGAAAAACGGGTATGAGATGATTGTCAATTAAGGCACCAACTGTTTCTGACATGGTTAATAGGCATAATAAATTCTAAAACTAAAACTCATGTGCATTTAATTGCAGATAAAATAATAAACAAGAACAATCTAGGAATCTGAAGGATAATAACCTTGAAAATATCTTAGAATAATATAAGAATCATAGAATAATCTTAGAACAAGTATCTGAAAGATACTATTCTTAGAACATTCAGCAGACGTCTTAATGACTTTTCTTTTTAGATCAGAATAACTGAAGAAAGTCTTTGAGAAGAAATTCACAACATAGAGAATTTAGCCCTTTACTTATTTCTAAAAGCTCAACTCCTCAAATTTAGAATCTTACATCTGTGGACAGCTATTATCAATCATCAGGTAATGGTGATCCTTTGGTTCTACAAACTTACAAAGGTCATGTCAAATTTTCCCCTTACAAACCATAGTGTCCAAGGAAATATTAAAAATCATTTAATTATATCCTTATTTTTTGGGAATCACATATGAAGAGGCAAGGGAATTGAGCCTTATTTTCTCCCAACTTCTGGACCTCTTTTCAGGAGAATCTGGCAATTAGAAATTGTGCTTCTGTAGTCTTGATGACTGTGCCTTGGCCCAAGAGACCATAATTGCATTTTAATAGATGGTCAGACAAGGCTTTTTATTCCTGATTTGATTGAATAGTTGGCTATTCAATCAATGACTTATGTTAGGATGAAGTTTCATATGTAGTCAGGTGGATGGAAAAGAAGAGAAAGGCAGTCTGCTGAGAAAGAAAAACAGACTTACACAAAAGTAGACATACACAGAGAAGAAAAGATGGAAGTATATAGTCTAAAAGAGAGGGTGGGGGCAAGGCTTTGTGTGGTGTTTGCTCTTCAGGTCCTGGTTACAGTTCACTTAAATGATGCTGAAACTTTCTGCCTTTCCTGTCAATTTTATTTTGACTTAAGTTTTGGCAAATTTCTGCTGATAGCAACCCAACAATCCTGCCTTTAAACATATTCTCTTGTTAATATATCTATGGTACGTGTGAGAATCAATTTCAGTGTTTAAAGGAATCTAAGATATCATAATTTGTAGATTTGGAAGTCTAGAAAGGTTAAAATATTACATAGAAAATTGAAGATCCTGACTGAGCCTTGGATTCCTAATTTCACAAACACCAGCATTTTACAGGAAATTAAACAAGGATTGGAATAGATAATCACTTTTTAATTTTCTCCTAATAGCAGCTCATTTTCCAATGATACTCTTCTAAGAAACTATTACTTGAAATTAAACAATTTTTAATTTTTTTAAGAAACCCAACATAATGAAAATAAAGATTTCTATTCTCCACATTTCAAAACCTGACATTTTGACATATTTGTTTCATATATCTTTTTTACATACATAAGATAGTCAAAATCTAGTCAAAACTGTTTTAAAAGATAGCTTTATTTAAAAAAATTTAGTGTTTATTTTTGAGAGACAGAGTGTGAATGGAGGGAGGGGCAGAGAGAGCAGCAGACATAGAATCAGAAAGCAGGCTCCAGGCTCCCAGTGCGGAGCCTGACAGGGAACACAAACCCACAATGTGAGCTCATGGACTGATCCAAAGTATGGCATTTAACCTACTGAGCCACTCAGGCTCCCCTAAAAGGTAACTTTAGAGAAAGTAGTCTAATACGTGTACTTTTATAAATTACCTGCTACTAAACTCAGATTCTTTACTAAACTCAGATATGATTATACAGTCTAATTGTTTTCTAAGTTTCCTAAACAGAAATGTTTAAAGTATATTACTAACAGGGGATTTATGTCACTTTTTTCTTTTTAACTGAAAATAATTTCACATTCATCCCAAAATTTAAAAAAATATGATACTGAATACCCTTAGATGTAGTTTACTAGCAACAGTTGAATTACATCTTTACATTTTTATATTTGTATATTTTTAATCATTTTGGAAAATAGTCTTTAATTTTAGCTTTCTGAACTTTTCTCATCTTGTACCTTTGCTTTAAGCCAGGTATCATTCAAAACCACTCACAATCAGTATTCTTTTCATTCTTGTTAAAACACCAGCATTGGTCTATAATACACAGGGATTAAGAATATCAAGGGAGAATATTTAAAATACAGTGGCAATGAATTTATACAGTAGTTACGTGACTATCAATATTCTTTCAAAGGATTTATATTGTAATTCAAGATTATTTGGGCAAAAGTTAATAAACTCTTAAAGTATTAGCCAAATCTTCTTATGCAAGACTCTGAGAGATTCTTTTCAATTAAAAAAAAATAATACTAATCAACTATGATGCCCTGGAGATATGCTACAAGGAATCCATACTATTGCTTTCTCAATAATAAAATACTTAAAATATTTACTAATTTTCTTCCTTAATCACATAGTGTTTATATTTGTCAGAATATAAAAATTCTAAAAGTTATCAATCATTCTATTGTTTTCTTCCTATTTACCTTACTTTGCTTTTATTTATCAGCCACTTTAAATTTTGATATAATTGGGAATAATTTCAAATTAGAGTTGCAATACTCCTATACATTACAGGACAATAATAATAAAAAACAAATCTTAACATTGACACAGTACTACTATCTAATCCATAGTCCATACTTAAATTTTTTCCATTGTCCTAACAATGTTCTTAATAGGTACTTTTTTCTCCGTCTGTTCCAAATCCACTCCAGGATAACTCCTTATATTTCTTTCTTTGTTTTGTTTTTTTTTTTAATATGGATTTCCTTAGAATTTTTTTGCATTTTACAACCTTGACATGTTTGAAGACAATTATTAAATTGGCTGTTGCCCAATTTGGATTTATTAGTGCTCTCAGATTATTAGAAATTCCTGTATTTAATTACATTGCAATGTTCTTTGGAAAGTTGAATTATTTTTCTAAGAGCTAAGCTGATCTAACTTAGTCATTCATGAAGGACATGTATTGTACAGGTTAAGAATTCAGGCTTCGGAGTCACACAGATTTATATTTGCTTTCTACCTTTTCTGATAATTAGTTTTACTCATCCTCTCCAAGCTGCAATTTCCTAATCTGTAAAATAGGGAAAATGATGAATTCTCAAAGGGGTTGTTTGAAGGATTAAATGAGATAACATATGCAAAACATTTGGTAAAGTGCCTGGCACATAAACAAAGCTCCATAAAGGATTGGGCACATTATTACGTTTGCCAATGAAAAGTAACACGAAAAAACTGACAAGCTAGTTTAGTGGCATTAAATAAATGATAGCACTGATACTCAGGAGAAGGGGAAAGTGAGTGAAATTGCCTTTTTCATCTGAAGGCCTTTGACGCATTTATGTTTCCAAGTTTCAGTGTTGGATTTTTTTAATGTCTCATTTTTCAGTGTATAGGCCTTTATATTTAATTTTCCAAATCATGATATGTCAATTTATGTGCTCAGTATATTTCCTTTTGAAATCAAAATCATAGTTAAGGGAATTTCTTTCTGATAGTGTAGAATTTAAAACAAGGATTTACTAGCAATTTGCTCATTTGAAACTAATTGTGTATTTGTTTATATACTATATATTACTTATATGCTTATTTATGTACATAATAGTATTTTTTCAAGGTGGATCAAGAAAACCCATTTAGCTATCAAAGTAGCTGAATTGACAATAAAAGTAACAGCTTCTATTTGGTCTGTGGGAACAGAGATTTATTCAAAGCAGGAGACATATGAAAGGGAAGAAAATACACATTTTTAGCTTATTGCTTGATGCAGGATTGATATCATGAATTACCTTGATCTAAATTGTGTCTGTATTTGCAACCTTCCACGAGCCCTTCTGGCTCTAAATTCCTCTTCTGGTGATCCTCTGGTCCTGGTGGTCTTACACTTGTAAGATGTGACAATTTTGTTACAGCTTTTTCTGCCCTGCATAGTCACATACAACTCTCCCTTCATCGTGGGTAAAGAACTCAGATATGTTCAGGGAAAATTACTCCATCAGTAAGGAATTTTGGATTCTTTACATTTATTTAAATTTTCCATATTTTGGGGCACCTGGGTAGCTCAGTCAGTTGGGCCTCTGACTTCGGCTCAGGTCATGATCTCACAGTTCATGGGTTCGAGCCCCACATCAGGCTCTGTGCTGACAGCTAGCTTAGAGCCTGGAGCCTGATTCAGATTCTGTATCTCCCTCTCTCTCTGACCCTCCCCTGCTCATGCTGCTTCTCTCTGTCTCTCAGAAATAAATAAAATATTTTTAAAAAATAAATTTTCCATATTTACATTAAGACAAGTGGATGGCTCTCACATTGACCTACTATCTGGCTAGGATATGCTCATAGCAACTTTGCACTGAGTAATTTCAACAGAATAGAATTTTCATTTAACCAAGGAAGCCAAAATAAACATATCTAAGTTTGTTATGACTTCTGTCAATAGGAATGAAGAGGACAAAACAAATAAATTAAAAAAAAATATTTAAGACATCTTAAATATGAGTAGATAGGGTGATTTGCATGCTTACCCCCCCCCTTTATAAGCTGGTCATTTAATTTTCTCTTAAGTTACCTTTTTACTTTTTATCCAGTATTACTAACTTCTCATATCTATTTGCAACAGTTAGAAAGTCACTTTTAGAAAACTAATTTAAATGACTTACCATTTTGATGCCATCTCCTGATAGAATTTACAAATCATTTTTATAGGACACAATTACAATTGTCTAATACCAACATGCATTATTTCTTACATTTTAGTATCTATCTTTTCTTTGAAATTGAGATTTGACGTTCAGATACATTGATATTTAAGTGGCCAGGACATTTGAAAGAAATTGGAGGTTATCACAGAAGTGCCCTTCTGTTGGTGATGCATTCATGTATCAGAGACATTCTTTTGCATTTATTTAAAAGTTAGAAACATGGAATTGCTATTTAAATAATTTTCCCACATAATAATTCCTTAAAAAGTTGTAATTGCTTTAAGTTTTACTACTGATTGTAGTCATTTGTCTGATTGTATCTATGATTGATGCATTTTAATGTTGCAATTGTCTGGCAATTTTCTATGATTATATCCATGACTGGTATTCTTTATGGTACAATTGTGTAGTAATAGTCTGATTATATCGCTATTAAGATTTTTACATAACTTTCTCTGAGGACACATTTGAAGAATAGAGTTTTTATTTCCAAAAGTATACACTCTTGGTAAAGCAAATCAGTTCATTTGGCTTGGTGAATTTTCTTTGTCGAGTCAATAGGCTGAATGATATTCAGAAGAAAACCACCATGTTCTCTTTTCATATTATACTACTGAGGATGTTATCTAAAATTTATATTAATAAAATTCATAAATTTTTAAATATGAAATCAGAAATATTTAATAACAAAGACTGAAAAGAAGTGGCCAGAATATTTGAGAAAAATCTAGCAAAAAGCAGTGTCAGGAAGGCCAAAGGAAAATGAGGAGTTAATCAAATGGCACAGACAGGTCAGATGGAGTAAGTACTTAGAAGTGTCTGCTGCATCTGGCATAAGGGACAATAACCTTGACCTCACTGAGAGCAGGTTTAGTGGAGTTGTGGGGATATAAACTGGTGGGAAGGCAGCTAGTAATCAAGAGGAGATATAGAGAGTCATACAATACAGGGAGAATATTTTTTTTTCCCTTGGGGACCTATTGTGAAGAAAAGGAGAAAGATAAGATAATATGCATAGGAAACAATGTGAAGTTTTGTTTTGTTTTGTTTTGTTTTGTTTTTAACATGGCAAAGATGATTTGAAGGTAAGAAAACAAAACAAAGGGATACAATACTTAGGAAAAAGGTCTCTGAGGGATTAAGAGTTTTATTGAAGTTCAAAGTAAACTTTGAACAGATAACTTGGCACTTCTTTCAGTGAGATCTGAAAGAAGGAGGTAAGGTTGTGTATGAAGATAAATTCATTTTTGTATAAAGGAGGTTGGAATTTCTCTGCTACTTGGTGTCTAAATTTGCTGTAATTTAAGGAGATACATTTTCTTTGTCAAGGAAGGGCATAGGGCTGTGCATGAGCATGGGGACGGATTGGAGAAAGAGAGGAAAATGTTAAAGAGATGGAAACCGTGCTATATGGAAGTGTTATACCCAGATTGCAGTATCCTCACTGACCAGAGACCACCAGGGAGACCGAGTCACACATGCAAAGGCAAAGGGCTTTATTACGGGCTTAAGCTCGGGCTCACAGACTTCACCAGCGTATGGGTCCGTGCTGAGAGCCTTGAACAAGTGCAGAGTAGGGTTTTCATGGGGTTCATGATGGAGGAGTTACAGAAGTTGTGACATGGGAACAGTGATCCAATCATAATTATACAACATCATTGACAGCAGGTTTAACCATACACATTGTCTAGAGTATTCGTTACTTTTGGCGGGATCCAATTACAATGTTTAGAGTACCTTTAAATTCGACCAATCACAGAGAGAGCCTAGGGTCTTGTTCGGCGAATAACGGATTAACTTTAACATTGGGTAACAGGGTCCAATCTATAGCTTCTATCTCCAGGCCTTTCCCTTAACAATGTGGAGGGTGGTCGCTGGCCTTTCTTGATTGGGTGTTGCAAGGGTGATTACTCCTGCCTTGGGCAATGTGTAACTACCTGGTAGTTTCGGGGAAGCGGAAACTCAGGCCTTCTAGTTTAGAGGGGAAACTTAAAGCCTGCTATGGAGTCAGTTTGGTTTAGACGTTTAGACTTGTGGCCTTACAGAAGGGCTGATAGAATTTACTGATGAAAACAAATAGGATTGTTGACTGAACATGAACAGAAACTTGTTTTGGTACAGAGATTTGATTTTTCCCAGCAGTGCTTAATAGTGTGCATAGAGAAGCAGAGAAAGCAAATGTATGGAGTGATTTTCTGATGGTGATAATCTGAGGGTCCAGGGTTCAAGTCCCTTTTCCAATGCCAATATGCTGGAGTTCCGCTCTAGTCAGGTCCAGGGGTCCCTGAAGGATGGACAGTGTCGGTGAGGGAGGGATGAGAGAGGTGCAAGATTCTTTCTGGTTACCAGCCGGGCCTCTCTGCACTGTTTGAGACCCAACTTTATTTTATGATTTAGTGTTTGGGGGATGGCATAGGAGTGACATTCTGATGATAAATCCTTTTATCAGTAAAGATTTTCCAGAAAATTTATATGCAAAAGCATGGGGAACAGCCCAGAAGTGGCATTCTGATGATAAATCCCTTGATCAGTAATGGTTTTCCAGAACATTGGTATGCAAAAGTATGGGGAACAGCCCAGAGGTGGCATTAGCATAATAAAGGCAAAAGTTACACTCATTGCTTAATGGGGGGTATTAAGAATAAGAGGTCTTTCATGAAAACAATGTTGCTCCCATAACCACAAAAGAAGAAGTTCCTTTAGTAAGTTCCTTCACAAAGTGCAATCAGCATATCAAAGCCAGAATGAATCACTCCTAATATCAATTAACAAGGTGAATTAGTGGTTGGTACTCAAGCTGAAATAATTGGGTGTAATAATTGGGTGAAATATTGGGGTCGCCATCTGACAGTAAGAGTCCGTGCAACTTACCTTAACCTCGTAAGGAGTTCTTACTCAACCTATGAGTTCAGAAAACGGCTCCCAACAGATATACAGATCCAGTGCAGTAGAAGGATAAGATAAAGTGGTATGGGGTTTGTAGGTAGAGAGTACTTGACAGTGATGCACCACAGAGTCTGGTTCAAACAGGAATAAAAATGTAGTCACTAGGAGGCCTATCATCCATAATAGATGAAATGGCCACTGTTCTGGGGTCTTGATGAAATTTAATAATTGGTATAGTGAGAATATGAAAACAAAAGTGGATAAAGGGTAAATGTTTTTAAATAAAATAGGATTTTAAAGTCAGGTTTTGGAAGTAATGTTATTTGTCAGAATGACAACAGAATTGACTTTAAGATCAGCAGCATTATTTCCTAATTATTTCAATTAACTTATTTATTGTTTTGCAAATTAATAAAAATGTCTGCTATATAACTGAAAATTCATTTTGACTAGTGGTTCTCAACAGAGTCTCTGTGTTGTGGGAGACGTTTCTCTGACACGTCTGGAGAAGTGACATGCTGACCCTGTTGAAAGTCACTAATTTCCATCATCAAGGGAGGTTAGAATGTGTTGTCCAGGACGGTAGCTCCTGATTACATGCAGCCATTGAACACTTCCAATGTGGGTAACACACCAGAGGAACTGAGCTCTAAATTTTATTTAGTTCTAACTTCAGTTGAGAAACTTAACCACTCTAAAAAAACTTCCCTTAGTAAGCATTGCTTTAATGGGACTACATTTCCCTTTAACCACTGCATCAAGGTTATTGTGTTGTAGAGAACATGACAGATGTATCTAATTAATATCTCATTAATAATTTTATATTGTCTAAATGATAATATTTTGGATTATGTTGGGTTAAATAAAATACATTCTTCAAACCAATATCATCTGTTTCTTTAAAATTTGGCCACTAAAAATTCGGAAATTACGTAGATGTGTCATATTTCTATTGGCTAGAGCTAGTTAGGAGTTTCATTGATCATAGTTGACTTTAGGAATGTAAAAATAACATATTCCTCTGCTGTCAGCACAGAGCCCATTTTGGAATCTCTACCTCTCTCTCTGCCCCTTCCCTGCTCCCTCTCTTTCTCAAAAATAAATAAAAACAAAGGACTCCTGGGTGGCTCAGTCAGTTAAGTGTCTGACTCTTGATCTCAACTCATGTCATGATCTCACGGTTGGTTGATGAGTTTGTAAGTTCAGGCCCTGCCTCGGGCTCTGCATTCTGACAGTGCAGAGCCTGCTTGGGCTTCTCCTTTCCCCACTTGCCCTCTCTCTCCAAACAAATAAATAAACTTAAAAAAATAAATCATTTGTTAGGATTAAAAGTATATATAGAAAAGATAGGTTCATACACTTTCCTCTGTCGTGTATAGGAAAACTAACATTTGAAAACATAAACCTGCCAACATGGCAAAAGTGAAGCAGATGAAGCACACCTTTCGCAGGCACACCTAACAGCGCAGACCTCCGTAGGTTACTGGACAAGCCCAAGGGCCCCGGATGCAGCTGTGCTGCCCCCCAGACGGCGGCGGCTGAACCTCGCCAGGAGGCCGGAGCCGGCTCCCTACCAAAGCGCCTGCGCAAAGCTAAGAAATGGAGGCAGCTCAGGGGCAAGCGCCACGTGGTGAGAAGCCCCTGAGGGATGTGTTCCCACTGCTGGGTTTAGTGCACAGCATGGTGGGCGTCTATAAAGCACCTTCAGCCGGATGGGAATCATGCCTGAGATTATGGGCCGCTACCAGGGTGAGTTCTCCATCACCTGTAAACCCTTGAAGCAAGGCACCCGCTCCTGCTTCATCCTCAAGTAGCCTGAAAGGTACAGACTTTTTTTTTTTTTAATGCTTCTTACAAATATTTTGTTTAATGAAGCTGGTACAGGGTCGCTTCAAAATTCATATCCTACGCCCAAAAGTGAAAACAAAATTTAAAAACATGCAGTGCTCTGTTGTATACATTTCTGCGTGAATAATTTTATTAACTGGTAATGAAAATTAGGACATTTCTGGGATCTTCTTACAGAATTTTTCTTTACTCTTAAAATCTTTTCTCTTCAGTGAAGCCATCTTTGGATTTAGTCATTACTGTTACCGTATGTGTTACCTCGACTCCAAGTTGATACTCCTTCTTTTCTTTTGTTCGGACCCTCAGATTTTTTAAACTTGAGAATCAGCCACCTCAAGGATTTTCACCGTCAGGTGTTACTAATGTATTTCGGGAACAAACTTAATTGTATAAAATTAATACCTATTACTTGGAAAATGAAAATTAAGGCAATAATGAGAGACTAAGTTTCCAAAGAGTCGGGAAACCGATTGAGTTGGGCCTCAACGTTCTGCAGGCTGCTTTCTCTTTTACCTTCTAGGCATTGGGGGAGGTTTGCTAATTCTTGGTGGGAGAGGACTTGAAATTGGTACAGAGAAGCTCCTAAAAGGCAAAGAAGTCAGCATTGCTTAAACAATTTTTCAGAGTTAAAAAGAAAAATTAGGGGCGCCTGGGTGGCTTAGTCGGTTAAGCGTCCGACTTTCGCTTAGGTCATGATCTCGCGGTTCGTGNACCTGGATTTGAAGAAGATAAATGTCTGAGAAAGAAGGATGGCACAGAGAAGTGAATCAGAAACTCCCAATATTCTCCTCGAGATGTAACTGTTTCTGAGCTTCTCAGGACAGGTGGCTAGAATTCAGACTCCATCTCCTTGAATTCCTATCTTTGGTTCCCGTCTGGCAAGACTGCTACACTTGCTTAGGTCCTCCTCTCTGCCCGGGGTTTGGTAAATATCCACCTATAAAAGTGGGAGACTTTAGTGTTTTCTTCCTTTTTTTAGTAAGGATCACAGCCATGCATTGTATGGTTTCCCAATATCTGTAAAGAGTTGTTCCATGCTTTCCAGTGTTTTTGCTTTTATGGAAGGAAGGCAAGTATAGTATCAAGGCAAGTTCTGTCATGGTTGGAAGTGGAAATCAAGGTTTGTTTTTTTTTTATGTTTTCATGTTTAAAACAAAATTCTTGCATGATAGTAATAGACTTTCTTTAACACGATTCTCATTATTTCTTTAGATTATTTCACTTAGAAATTATGAACTTGTATTATGTATAGTTTTTGAAATTTGAGCTCCTGAAGAAACTTGAGATGATTTGTAAATCAATAATATGGATAGATGAATTCAGATTAATTTAAGCATCAAAGGCAGTTTATCAGTGACTATCAACCAATGTTGTGAAAGAAATATTTCAAAAATATCTTGTTTTCTAGCTTCTGAATCAGTTGTCATCTTTATTTGCCATGGTTTAGTTTAAATCTTTATTATTTATTTAATGATTTAATTTATTGCTATATTTTAACACAAGTATGTAGATATACATTTTAATGTGCTTAACTCAAAACACAAAGTACTTGGGTTGCCTTGTGTTTGTACCACTCTTTCAACACCTAGCAGCAGGGTACCCAAAGATACGAATAATGTCAGTCTGGGATGGGAATCAAGGCTTAGAATTATTGAAACTGTAAATTTAAATTTCTTCATCCTTTTAAACAAAAGTGGAGGAATTTGCCAGATGTAAGAGAATATAATGAAAACAGGGGAAACAGGAAGTGGCAGATACATCAACCTCAGAGCTTTTCCACACACCTGTTATCTTATTTGCTCCACACCAGTGCTTAGTAGAGGACATGTTGTGATGAATAAAAGGCTTGAGAGAGACACTAGGGATTGTGTCAAGTTTTGTCAAATACATTGTTCTGTAACGGGACTCAAAAATACATCTGAAAATGACATAAGTGTCAATAAGTATCCCTATCCATATCCAAATCCAAAACGATGTCTTCATCGACATTCAGAGTGTAAATGGTGGGTGACCTGAACAATTAACACCAATTCTTCATCCCCAGGGCCAACATTTTGTTAATTCCTGGAGCTGATAAATTTGTTGATGGTCACTGTCAATTCAGTCAAATGGAGGTTGTGACTTTATAAGAAGGAAGAAATATGATGACTAAATTTAAGGGGTGATTATAAATGATTAATTACCAACTTTTAATCTATTTTTAAATGAAGGAAATTTCAGAAAGCATTATGTATATTAAAGGAGGTGATTTATTTCTTAAAGTGTTCTAAAGAGTTTGTTAAATGGGATAAACTATTCAGAGATTCAGTAAGAATTTTATGAAAATTTTTTGAAATCTGATACAGTGTTATTTTGCAAAGACAACAGTGTCTAATTTAGGTCTCTGATTTATTGCAAGAATTTTAAGGTAATAAAGATACTTAAATTAACAGCTCTGCACTTTTGCTGGTTGAAACTGAAAGAAGCATTCAAAACTTCTAGCTAGCCTTCTAATTTAAGTTTTATAAAAATAGTATCAGCAAAAAAGTGCAGTGTATAATTATACTTTTCTCAACATGTTTACTTCTTTTTGTCATTGTCTTACTTTTGAAAACAAATCTGGGCACCAATATTAAAGTATTCAACTGTTATGCTAGCATTTTTAAAAACATCTAACATAACAAAAATAATTGTTTTAACATCTGTTTCTTTCTCAAATCCCGTTTCCTAGATCATCTGTAAAACATCACAGGCATGGAGATAATTCAAAGTCACTACTGTTCATTTTGAATTTATGTGCTCTTTTAAATATCTTATTGTTTAATAACTATACTTTTGAAATCGTATCTTTATTTGAATATTAGTAAGTGATACATGCTTTTCCTCTTGGAATCTTACTTATCCATTAAAACACATTTCAAGTTCTACTTCCTTCATCAAGTGTTTTGGTTTTTTCCATCCTACACTGATACCTCCTGTTCTGAATTGCTGTATCCATCTTGCTTCCTCTGTCCCCCTTGCGTAGTTTAATGTACTCTTCACTTTTGTATGGCAGTAGCCATTTACACTTTAAGACCCTTGAGGATGAGAACCTTACTTTTCTACATCTCTTCAACAGTGTCAGAAATAGAGCAAGCATTCTAAAGATAGTTGATTATCTGAGTTGGCTTTGAGTAACAAATCTCTTGGAACTTGAGTTATTGGTAAGAACTATATGATCTTCATACCGAGGAATTGTGCAGTAATCAGAGCCAGTTAGCTATATCTCATGGCCAAACATGTCTGAACAATTTCTAAGAAAATATATTTGAGATAGTTATAGGTTGATAAGCTTTGGGGTAGTTGGTGCCTGATGTTATCATAACTGAGGCATCATGGTCTTCTGGAGGCCATCATGTATCTCTTTATTTCTATTCATGGCTGTTGCACAGTTGTCAAATACATAACTCAAACCTTTAATCTGAGATATTTCTTTGTGTGGGAACTGAGAGGTAATTTTAGTATAGCACCTTCTGTGTCAAAGATGGTTATAACAAGCAGAAAATCTCAGTGGAGAAATATTTATATATAGGCCAAATATGCCCAAAAGAATCAAAAGGAGATGGGAATTTAGAGCAGAAATTTTGAGGGGAAAGAGATAGCACCTTCTTCCTTGGATATTAAAAAAAAAAATAATATGTGGGAATCTACAAATTACCAGTAATATTTCTTAATAACTACCATTCTTAGCTTTGACTGCCCTAACTACTAAAAAAATCATTTGGAGGAAATGTCTTTATATCCCTGAATATTTTCTGTTATATTCAGCTGAATATATTTGTTTTAATTTTGCAAATACCATTTTGATATATTTATAGTGTACACAAAGAACAGGGAAATATTTAATTTCTAAATTCCACACCCAAAGATTCCCTCTGTGGATTTTGTTTAGTTACTAGTTCCTTTTGAAAATGAGTAACAAAGTCATATTAATAGCCAGTTTGATAATGGACTATAAATTTTCCTTCCTTCTAGAATTGCTGTCCTTTCTCAGGGTTACCGTCTCCAGCGCCATAGCAAGTAGAGAGCCTTTTCTTTGCTCCTTGCCAACTATTTTCAACTGGGATAGTTTGCCCTGTTTCATTTTTGTAAAACCTTGAAATTATTTGTCCTACGGAATTCTATCATTTTCCCTGATAGCACAGTTCCTGCCCTTGACAGATAACCATTGACTTGAGAAACATTTTGTTTTTCCAAGAATCTATACTCATAAAACAATCAGAAAAATTCATTTAAATGAAATTCTATAGCAGTAAAACCGCCTTCATTCTGTGCAAACACATAATGGAGTTTGGTTTCTATGGTTACTTCTTGTTAGTCCTATGCTCTTTGGTTCTGTGCAGAGCTGGATGGGAAATCAACAAGCCTAGAGTGTCATTATAATGAGGCAGAAATGGAGATAGTTTCTTAGTTGATGGCCATGCAGCAGTTTAGATGATACACAATTTTAAGGTTACAGTTATAAAAAGGATACCTTAGGGGCTTTTTCCTCCTCAACACTAACTGCTTATTTGGTAGTGTTATAGGAACAAGAATGAGAAGAAAGACTCAAAAGTGTAACTGTATTGATTGTCTATCTGTTTATACAGAATGTATGGCTAAAAGAATGTACTCGTTCATATAGTTGAGATTTTCAAAAAGCAAGGAGTAATTTAAGTACAGTATCAGAGCTTATGTGTGTCTGTGCATGTGTGTGTGTTTTAAAAGAAAATTCAGGTTTACCAATGTGTATTTTGACCTAAAGTATTTACGACAAATAAAAAAAAATTGAATGTCTTTGGAGTAAAGCTATTCTCAGGATTCTGTACTCAAGGATAGCGCTGTCTCATTTTATTCATGGAAATTATTTAATTTTTTCTGGTGAAGCTGTAATATAGTTTGGAATGGTTTTCCAAAAAACCAGGCTATACCTTGATAATTATGTTTTAGTTGTGTATATGCTATATGTGTAAAATTAAAATAGTTTTATATACCTTTAGTTTAATTTGGCATCTGGATAACAACCCTGATGTAGTTATTACCTATAGATTACCTCCAAATACATCAAGATTGTTACACAGAAAAAGAGCTGAGGGAACTGGTAGCAGAAGTCTTTGATGATACCATTGATAGGTAACCTATGTATGATACACTTCAAGAAATCCAGGAGCAGCCCTTATCGCCTAATGGATGGTAGAAATATATTCTGTTCTTTCATTATTATTTTCTAGCTGTTCTTGGAGACACTGGATCTGTATCAAGCAAAAAGCAAAACAAAACAGAACAAAAAAACCTGAGTGTTATCTGTCTGCTTTAAAAATGTGGGTATTTGAAAACTGCAGAGTGCAGTCTTTTCCCTCTTACAACTTTTAAGGCCCCAAATCCCCTCAAGTAAGCTATAAGGGCAAATATGGAAACTTAGAGCAGGTTCCCTAACCTAGGGTCCAAATTCAGGAGGTCTATGATATTGGATAGGAAAAAGTAAATCTTTTTCCTATTAATGTATAATAGAAGTGCAGCATTCCTTTTAAATTTGAATGTAGGCAATAAACCAGTTGTATTAGTGGGACTTGTTACTTTCTCCCCAGTAGAGATCATTAATATTTTGTTATCATGTTTTAGTGGCTTCACATGTCTCAAAATATCCTTTATTCTTATTAATTCTTTGGATTTATGGTAGTTATGAAAACTTTCAATAGATATTGTATTAATGACTAATAAAGAAGCACATATATTTGTATATAATGTATATTTTATTTTTAAAGTAGATTATTGCTCTCTGTATTTCAATAGAATTTGTTTCCTTGGGAGTCTGTTTGCCTCTTAAGGTTTCTTTATGCTTTATTATATTGCTAAACTATTACATGGCACACAAAGTAAAGAAGTTTTGCTCTATGCAGAATATTTGCTGAAAATTGGTAATAGACCTGCTTTACAGCCAAGTCCAAAATGAGGATTTAGCAAGCACCCAAGCATTCAGTAGTGCTAAAGCAAATGAACACCAAATTTCTTGGTCACCATCAACTCTGGATAACTCCTACAAAACTTAATATGAGAAGAGTAAAAAAAAAAAAATGTAGATCAAAGGAAAGAAAATAGCAAGATAAAGATCCAGAAAAAGACAATGTCTCTGCAAATGAGCTGCTATTATAGAAACTGTAAAAATTACTTTTGAAAGCTCTGTGACATCCTTGATATGGAAAACCATCAAGATTGAACAGGGTAAGATAAAAAGAGAGAAGATAAAGAAGTTACCAAGGAAACAAAATACCTAGTGTCTAAATTAACTTTTCACCCAAAAAAATAAGAAAAGGATTCCCAAAGAAGAGATTGATATAATGATAATAGAAGATTGGCTATAGATACTTTTCCTACATAGCAGGGAGAAAGGAAAATAAAAGGGAATGATGGAGAATAGAATTACAGTAGTTTAAGTAGGAGAAAAAAACCAAAAATACTAGATTAAATTATTGTTGAAGACATTAAATTATTGTTGGAGGAGTATTTTTTCAGGAAAAAAATTACTAACATAACACAGAATGAAATAACTTCAGGAAAAAGTTTACTACCCACTTCAGGTAAAACTTTTTTTTTTAAAAGTAACCTCTATCTCAGAAAAAAAGTCAACTATACACATGGGGAAAAAATCTACAAGAACACAGATAGAAAGAAGAAAAAAGGAAAAGAATTATTTATAGAAGTAATCTAGTTCCTAAATTGTTAACACTACATACCAGAAGTCATAGGAGAATGTTTGTGGAGACTTGAGATAATTTTTATCCAAATAAATTTCCTTAGAAATAGAACCAATTTTCAAATAGATAAGAAATTCACTTACAGGTTATTTTGAAAAGTGTTTAAAAGTTTTTGGTATACATTTCAGTAATATTCTAACTAATTATGAAATAATCCCAAATTAAACTCTCATAATGAGAGAATTCAGGTATAAAAATGTAACAACTATTAGAAATTAAGTCAGTATCATTGTTCAAGAGAATACATTAAATGTAAAATTAATTGCAATGACCTCAATATAAATCATATTACATTAGAAAGTATGGTAATGTAGGAATGGCCAGGGGAAAATTAGAGTGTTAAATTCCTTATCCTCAAAAAAAAGTTGACATTTCATGTTTATTCTCATATCTCTTAATGTTTCAAACTATAGACCTGTTTATAGAGTAAAGTTAAATTTATTAGAACTTTCTTTAATAAGGGGTAATACTACAAAGTCTTACTGCTATCTTAAAAGTGTAAATCTAAGGTAAGAGTTTTTTGTATTTAAAAAAAAATTTTTTTTAATGTTTATTTCTTTTGAGAGAGAGAAACAGAGTGGTAGCAGGGGAGGGGCAGAGAGAGAGGGAGACACAGAATCTGAAGCAGGCTTCAGGCTCTGAGCTCTCAGCATAGAGCCCCACACGGGGCTCGAACCACGAGTGGTGAGATCATGACCAGGACTAAAGTCTGACACTCAACCAACTGAGCCACCCATGCGCCCATAAGGTAGGAGTTTTATAGACTTGGAATCTAGGATCGAATGATTGACGGCAGATGTTTCACAGTGGCGATATGCTGGGGATAAGGCTAAATTCATGATATCATAATTTAGGAGTGGACACAGCAAAGTAGGGATCAGGAACTGAGTCTTGACAGATAAGCAAAATGTTTGTCCAGATGCCAGATTATGTCTTTGACAAATTGATCATGGGCATTTCCTGAATGAAATAGTGAAGTTCTATAGTGGTTTACAACCTTATCTTTCATGGACCAGGTTTTTTTTGGAACAAATGACTAAATCGTGTTTACATAGTTGACCTTCAGGTTTATCTAAGTCACACCGATACACATCTCAGTGATTTGTTAAGAACTTTAAAAAAGTAACCAGCCATAAAATTAACACCATTGTGATGTGGAATGTATAATTAAAACAGAATATTTGTGTGTATATATCAAAAGATATGTTAAAATGTTTTAACATTTTAAAATCTCAAAAATGTAAATGCTTAAACTATTATGTTGATAAGAAAAGACTCTCAGGTTTAGTAAAGGTAATAAAATTCTAATATATGTACGAATAAACACACATACCCAAAGAATGGGCAAAAGTTGAAATGGCAATTGCAAATTTAAAAGAAATAAGTGTTTGGGGGTGCTTGTTGGCTCAGTCAGTTAAGCATCTGACTCTTGATTTAGGCTCACATCATGATCTCCGGGTTCATGAGACTGAGTTTCGTGTCTCGCTGTGGTATTCTCTCTCCTTCTCTTTCTGCCCCTCCCCTTGCTTGCTTGCACGTGTAGGCACATCTTCTCTCTCAAAATGAATAAATAAGCATTAGAAAAAATTCAGTGTTTGTTAAGGCAAAACTGTCATCAAATTTAAAGTCCTGGAAGAGAAAATAAATACATTTTAAATAGAAAAAAATATATAGGCCTTAATGATGACATGACATGCTTTACCAGTAAATGGCAAAGAAAAAAAGCATATACAAGAATACCCTCTAGGAATCTTAGGAAAAATAACTGAGAAAATTTTAATATATTAAAAATTCTAGCCTTTATGAGAATAAACAGACATAAACTTATAAGTAAGTTTGCAGAGTTATGGATTATCTATTAAAAAGTTTAATTATTGTGGAAACAGAGAAGGTTGAGTATCCATTTAACAAGATCGGAAGCGAATCCTATAAATATAAAAAAATCAAATTATACAGGACACATTATCTGATTTGTGTTCCATACACATGGAAATTATTGTTGAAGATTTAAAAATTATCATAACAACAAATAACAATCAATAACAGCAACACATTACAATCATTCTTAAATTAAAAACAATATAAAACTCTCCCAAACAATTTTGGAGTAGAAGTAGAAATTAAAGCAACTTAAAAACAAATACAATGAGAACACTTCTTACCAAAACTTACATAATGCAGCCAAGGTTATGCTCAGGAGAAAGGCGGTAACTTTAAAATCCTCCAGTAGTAAATAAGAAAGAAGGTAGAGTAACTAATCAATAGTTCAAGCAGTTAGTCTACAGTAAATTAAAAGATAAAACTAGGGGAAGTCAGAGAAAGAATAATATAAAAGGAAATTATGACAACAAAATAGGTAAATGGAAAGTTAAGTCTTGTAAATTTTTTTCAATGTATTTTTTCTATGTATCATAGCTCATGTAAGTTAATCCTCACAAATGCCCTGAGGCAGATATTATACAATTTTATAGATTCTTATTAAATTATTATTACATCATTTTACAGATAAGGAATCAAAGCCTTAAGAGAAATTAAATTTCTGTGTAAGAGTACATAGTTTACAGGTGGTGAGGTTGTAATTTGATCACTGTTATCTCTGATTTCACAAACTCGGCATTATGAACATAAATTTATGATGATCTTATTGTTCAGAAGTTTAGAATGGGTCTCACTGGGCTAGAATCAGGGTGCCAGTAGAGCTCTGTTTCTTTGGGAGGATCTAGAAGGCAATTCATTTCCTTTGCTTTCCAGCTTCTATAGGCTGCTGCATTCCTTGGCACTTGGCCCTTTCCATCTCCAAAGCCAGCAGTGGCTGGCTGTCTCACACAGCATTACTCTGATACTGTTCTGCCTCTCTCTGCCACTTATAAGGACCCTTCTGATTACATCTGGCCTACCCAAGTAATTTAGTATGATATCCTTATTTTAAAGTCAATGAAATGAATTCTATCCGCAACCTTAATTTCCCTTTGGTGGTATTACATAATACATTCACAGGTTCTGGAGATTAAGGTGTAGACATCCATGAGTAGTCTACTGCAATAAGTATGCTTAAAATGTTGCTCTTCCAAGTACAGTTGATCTTTGAACAACACAGGTTTGATCTGTGTGGGTCTACTTACATGTTGATATTTTATAGTATAGTAATGTAAATATGTTTTCTCTTTTGTCGGAGGCCGTGCCGGCTCCGACAGGTCCAGGGGTCCCTGAAGGATGGACGGTGTTGGCGAAAGAGAGTGAGAGAGCCCCGAGATCCTTTCTGATCACCAGGCAGGCATCTCTGTCCTGTCGGTT